>NC_067473.1:39103624-39703624 GCF_947179515.1 Apodemus sylvaticus | reverse complement strand
TGGGTTTCTAGTGTTTGTGTGGCTCATGAAACAGCAAACTTTAAGCAGACCATGGATACCAGACTGTTGAAATAAGAAAAAATTCACTTGGGTTTTTGAGGCCATTTAAAAACCTAGCTGTGTAACTGTGAAATATCTATGCAAAAGCCAGTGAAGTCTCAGTAGTCATTCTGTGGAAGTTATGTGTGGAAATACGTGGCATAAGAAATGTTCCATGTAAAAATATAGAAATGTCTTCGGTGTGCTATAAGCCAACTTGGCCAAAGTTCAACATAGGTTTGGAAGGCCTATTCCAGCCTGATTTTTTCACAAAAGACTAATGGACCAATCCAGAGAAAAAAAAATGGAGTAAGTGCTTGTGCTGTATTATGTATTAACATCTAAAATGTTTCAACAAGTCTGGTCCCACCAAAAAAATGTTTCCTCATTATGCACACATCTTAAGAATTATAGATTTTCTATCCCCTTTTTGTCAAAACCATGAATAGGAGCTGGAGAGATGTGTTAGTGGTTATGAGCACTGATTACTCTTGAAGAAGACCTAAATACAGTTCTCAGTAACCATATCATGGTTCACAACCATCTCTAATTCCAATTCCTAGATCTAATGATGACTTCTGACCTCCTTGGCATCATGCAAGCACATGGTGTACATATATGCATACATACATACATTCTTACAGACCTACATACAGGGAAAATACTGAAGTGTATAAGATAAATATAAATAAAAAATTTTTTAAATATGAACGAAAATTAAAAAATTAACATTTTATAAAATGTTATATATAATGATATATATAACGATATACAACATTAAATAAAGCACAGGCCATTCTGAGAACGTGGTAATTATTTTATGATTGTGTATGAATGTTTGTATGCATGCATGTATATTTTTATGTATATGTATGTAGATGTCCTCAAAGCTCAGAAAAAGGCAACAAATCTCCGAAAGCTAGGGCATGGACATTTATAAGCCTCCTGATAAGGGTAGTAGCTTGGATAAAATCTGACCCACAAAATAGAGCATCCCTCTTAACTGTGGAACCTTCTCTCCAAACCTGTTGTTGTTTTTCTGTTTTTGTTCATTAGTTTTTGACTTTTCTCTTTTTTTAATTTGATTTTGATGCTGTTCTCATTTGTTTGTTTTTTTCTTTTGAGGCAGAGTTGTATGTAGCTCAGGCTAGCCTCAAATTTGATAGGTACCTGAGAATGATAAAGATCTTCTCCTGTTGACCTTCTAAATTCTGGAATACAGGTGTTTCCCACAATTGAAAATTCTCAAATGAGATGATTACAGTTCTCACCCAAGTAAGAATATAGTACTAAATTCAATAATAATAATTTTCTTCTACATACAGGATTAGCTAATGATAACTTCATTTGGTCGAGACAGCAACATAAATCTCATACTTTTTATGTGATTTTTATTCATTTTTACAGCCCAGGAAAATAAATATAATTGTCACCACTTTCATTTTGAGGAAACTGAGGCAAACGTAGTAAAAAGAATGAGGTAGAGGATACATTGTGGCACGGGCATTTCTGACTCAGGAGCTTATGCTTTGCAATTATAATTTTCTGTCTCCTTGTGATAATTGAAATGCACCAAGGTTCTAAAGACTCTTTTTTAAGCTAAAATATAAACCTGCCACTGTCACTTAATGCTCTTTAATTCACATGGATTTAAAATAGAAGTATGTTCATGAATGGCTAAGAAAAAACTAATTAATTGTGCCTCATCCGAATAGGAACAATTGCTTTTCCTCTTCTAATATAGACTTCTAAAGATCCAAGTGCCCTGCTCTCCTGCTTCTAAACACTGGCTCAGTGAAGTTTCCCACTCTTCTCAGTTCAGGACCCCCATGCCTTTACAAGCCAGGGCTTGGGGAGAAGGTTCATTACTTCAAGTGCTTTAGACGTCAGAACCCAGATAAACACCACATATACAGCGGCTGCTTATATTTCCAGCTGAAAAAGATGAAGGCATAGAATTCCCCAGAGCAAGCTGGTGGGATTAGCTGTAGAACTGAGCTCTGGCTTTGTCTGATATTCTATCCCAGAGGATGAGGAAGAAGGAAAAATGATTGAGGAAGATTTACAACACTAACATCGGGATTCTAAGTTCTATTGAACACATATGTGCTTATTCCAAAACACACACATACACACATGCACACATGTACACACACACACACACAGACACACACAACTTTCACACACATAAAAATAAGAGGAAATTTTTTTAGATATATCTTACTTATTAGGAGTTTTGTTTGAAAACTCCTCTGGGGATAGTGTACTATTTTTAAATTGCATCCAAAACCTTACTTTCCAAATGTGCAAACCTGTTCTCTGAAGAGTGTTTATATATGTCTATTGTGTGTAACAAAAATTTCTGATAGCTGCTTCATTCTGGGCATCACATTTCTCTGTGACTCCATCTTGGTACTGATAATGCCTATGTTGCGTGCCACCCTTTCTGTTGTATGTAGTCCTTCATCCCAGACTTCCTGGGGGTCCTCTATCTATCTATCCTCTCTCTAAGTGACATCTAATATTAAACTATTTTCTCGTATTATCTAATTGTTACCAATGCTGAATACATTTTTACATTTTATAAATTGTATACCATATTTTTAAGAACTTCAAGAAATGTTACAGGTCTCAAAGCAGCCCATTATTAATCAACCAGACCAAACCATGAAAACAGAGATGGATTAGGATTGATTCGACATCTTACATGTTTTTATCTTTTAATTTGGCTAATAAAGTGATTTAATAAATTATTTCGTAATAGTTATCCAATATTTTATTGTTTATGGATTATAATACATGTTGGTTACTTTTCTGTTGCTATGATAAATCAACATGAGCAAGGGTAAACTTAGTGAAAGGAGGTTAATTTTACTTGGCCTTAAGGTTACAAAGAGGTAAGAATGGAAAAGTGTAGCAAGAGGCATGTTAGAGAGGGATGCTGAGCCTCCCATCTTTTACCATAAGCACAAAGCAGAGAGAACACATTGGAAACTGTTGATACACAAAACTCACTTCCAGTGACTTACTTTCTCCAGGGACGTATTTCCTTAGAGGCTGAACCACCTCAATCTCCCCCACACTGCGCTACCAACTGGCAATCAACAAAGTATCCAAATGCCTGATCCTATGGAGACATTCCTCAGTCAAATCACCACAGAATGATTGATCCTTTACTATTATGAGAATCATAGCTCTGGATTTTAAAACATAAAATACATGTTTATAAGGAAAAAGTATAGAATACAAATTAAACAATGAACAAAATCAATGCAGTTGTTAATAATTTTTAAAAATTGAGTCTAATCCAAATTCATACACACTTGCAAGCCTTTTTTTTTTTTTTTTTTTTTTTTTTTGGATTTGATTTTATTTTGAGACAGGGTTTCTCTGTATAGCCCTGGCTGTTCTGGAACTCACTCTGTAGACCAGACTGGCCTCGAACCCAGAGTGCTGGGATTACAGGCGTGCACCACCACCACCCGGCCACACTTGCAAGTCTTAAAGCTTTATAAAGTATGGTTCAAAATATTCTGAACAAATTAGGAAAATACTAATCTTATTTATTTCAATCTTCTTTATGCTATGTAAGTATGAGTACATATGTATATGTGTGTTTGTATGTATGCATATATGTATATTAATGAATGAAACTTATGTGTGAAGTAGGCATTTGTTATATCCCAGTATGTGAATAGCTTTTTCATTTTGTTTAGTTTGACTTAGAAATCCAATTTCCATATTAATATAATTTCCCCTAGTGACAAAACTCTCAGAGAATAAACTATATTTCATGCTGTATATGGAGAAGAGATCAGCAATGTCAAAACAAAACCACAACCTTCCAAAATTATGTGAAATTTAAGAAAATGTTGTAAATAGAAAGATATGACTTCATTAGTAAGGATAGAAGTATTCATTTTTCAGAAATTTAGCTCTCTGTAATTCTTTTATTTCTTTCACAAATTGGATAATTAATGTGAGTTAGTCAAAATCCTCTATGGTTACAATCTCTGTGATTCTTTAATAATATAACTCTATGGGCTCATTTCTCATTTTCCTCCATACCTCATTTAAGGCTTGAAGTCAGTGGGAATTACCCCAGGCAAGATGAATTAGAGAATATCTGCCTAATCACTTAAGGCAGACTGTCAATTTTTAGAAATTATTAAGTACATCTACACAGTCACAGGAAAATGTGGGTTTTCATAAGAATCCACATTTTTATATTTTTAATATAGATGGGAAAATTTTAAAACCTAAAGGCTCATAGGATTATAGAATTTCAAAATCATAAGTCTTATATATTATTTATTTATTACTCATTTGTTGGAGAATTTTCCTGAGGACTTTATATGCCTAAAGGTAGCCTCTTTGTCTAGTGGCTTGAACTTTCTGGGCCTTAGCTTTGGGATCTGTCGAATGAGAACTCTGAAAAAGATGAAGTTGTGTAATTCTTGACTGCAGTTATTTCTCAGTTCTGAGCTGATAACTACTCAAAAGTTACCTGATTGGTATCAGAAGGAAGGCTACACCCCCACCCCAGGAGCTTTCATACATCCTCTCTCCATATCTCTGCACGATGATGTTCCAAGTTCCTAAATTCAATAATAAATAATACCTGAGTCCTCAACATAGTCTTCATGTCTATAAATTATCATTTCAACAATTATACAAGCACTCTATTAATTATTATCAAAATATTACATAGTGTCTCTAACAATTAAATATTGAAATATGATGGTGATTTATGTCCAATTCCATACTTAATTTTTGACAAATGGCATATCTCTGGCTTACAGCTAGCCTTCTCAGTAGTGTTTGAAGTTCACGTTGAGTCAAGGTGATTCAGGACCTAGGTCAGCTGGTAGTCTGTAAATCACCAAATTGATACACTATTTCATACTTGTATTATGCTGATAGCTTTTTATTGACCCAAAGAACTTTAGTACTGAAATTATCTTCATTGCACCTCAAGTCATGGGTCATACAGCTTGCCTTACAATTGTGACTGCTCTCTTTTTCAAATGTGTAGAGAAGACAATCAGGTCTTTTTGCAGCACATGCCTGCTAAGTCCTGAGCCATCTCTCATTGTCCCTACTTGAGTCATTTTACTGATGTCAGTAAGAGAAGCAAATAGTTAATGGAGACTAAGTCAACAGGACAATGCACCATATTCTAAGAATGATTTTGCACTATCATCCTACCCCAGCCAAAACCCCTGACATGGAGCCTACTTTAACAGACAGCACTGTAGCATAGTGAGAAGAGACTGTCATCAAAAAGTGTATAGCTTCTGCTTAAATCCTAAATCTATTACTCACTTGTAAAGTGTCCTTGGAAGAAAATCCCATGACTTTCTAGGGACATTCACTTCTGCATATGTAAAATCACGGTGTTAGAATGCTCCTCATAGGGCTGTTGTAAAGATTAAAGGATTTAGTTTTTCTAGCTGTTTAAAACAGGCTTTGTTAGCTTTTATTATTAATGTTTTCTGTATTGAATATTTTTCTATTGTTCCGCTTACCAAGCCCAGAAATCATGCTGTCATCCTCACACTCTCTCACAGCTCAAATTTAACATGTCTTTGCAGTTCCACCTCAACAATATCTTTTTTTTTTTTTTTTTTTTTTTTTTTTCCTTTTTCCCCCCTTTTCTTTTTTTTTTTTTTTTTTTTTTTTTTATTTGATATAATTTATTTACATTTCAAATGATTTCCCCTTTTCTAGCCCCCCCCCCACTCCCCGAAAGTCCCGTAAGCCCCCTTCTCTTCCCCTGTCCTCCCTCCCACCCCTTCCCAGTTCCCCGTTCTGGTTTTGCCAAATACTGTTTCACTGAGTCTTTCCAGAACCAGGGACCACTCCTGCTTTCTTCTTGTATCTCATTTGATGTGTGGATTATGTTTTGGGTATTCCAGTTTTCTAGGTTAATAACCACTTATTAGTGAGTGCATACCATGATTCACCTTTTGAGTCTGGGTTACCTCACTTAGTATGATGTTCTCTAGCTCCATCCATTTGCCTAAGAATTTCATGAATTCATTGTTTCTAATGGCTGAATAGTACTCCATTGTGTAGATATACCACATTTTTTGTATCCACTCTTCTGTTGAGGGATACCTGGGTTCTTTCCAGCATCTGGCAATTATAAATAGGGCTGCTATGAACATAGTAGAGCATGTATCCTTATTACATGGTGGGGAATCCTCTGGGTATATGCCCAGGAGTGGTATAGCAGGATCTTCTGGAAGTGAGGTGCCCAGTTTTCGGAGGAACCGCCAGACTGCTTTCCAGAGTGGTTGTACCAATTTGCAACCCCACCAGCAGTGGAGGAGTGTTCCTCTTTCTCCGCACCCTCTCCAACACCTGCTGTCTCCTGAATTTTTAATCTTAGCCATTCTGACTGGTGTAAGATGAAATCTTAGGGTTGTTTTGATTTGCATTTCCCTAATGACTAATGAAGTGGAGCATTTTTTAAGATGCTTCTCCGCCATCCGAAGTTCTTCAGGTGAGAATTCTTTGTTTAACTCTGTACCCCATTTTTTAATAGGGTTGTTCGGTTTTCTGGAGTCTAACTTCTTGAGTTCTTTATATATATTGGATATTAGCCCTCTATCTGATGTAGGATTGGTGAAGATCTTTTCCCAATTTGTTGGTTGCCGATCTGTCCTCTTGATGGTGTCCTTTGCCTTACAGAAACTCTGTAACCTTATGAGGTCCCATTTGTCAATTCTTGCTCTTAGAGCATACGCTATTGGTGTTCTGTTCAGAAACTTTCTCCCTGTACCGATGTCCTCAAGGGTCTTCCCCAGTTTCTTTTCTATTAGCTTCAGAGTGTCTGGCTTTATGTGGAGGTCCTTGATCCATTTGGATTTGAGCTTAGTACAAGGAGACAAGGATGGATCAATTCGCATTCTTCTGCATGCTGACCTCCAGTTGAACCAGCACCATTTGTTGAAAAGGCTATCTTTTTTCCATTGGATGTTTTCAGCCTCTTTGTCGAGGATCAAGTGGCCATAGGTGTGTGGGTTCATTTCTGGATCTTCAATCCTGTTCCATTGATCCTCCTGCCTGTCACTGTACCAATACCATGCAGTTTTTAACACTATTGCTCTGTAGTATTGCTTGAGGTCAGGGATACTGATTCCCCCAGATTTTCTTTTGTTGCTGAGAATAGTTTTAGCTATCCTGGGTTTTTTGTTGTTCCAGATGAATTTGATAATTGCTCTTTCTAACTCTGTGAAGAATTGAGTTGGGATTTTGATGGGTATTGCATTGAATCTGTATAGTGCTTTAGGCAAAATGGCCATTTTAACTATATTGATTCTACCGATCCATGAGCATGGGAGGTTTTCCCATTTTTTGAGGTCTTCTTCCATTTCCTTCTTCAGAGTCTTGAAGTTCTTGCCATACAGATCTTTCGCATGTTTGGTAAGAGTCACCCCAAGATACTTTATACTGTTTGTGGCTATTGTGAAGGGGGTCATTTCCCTAATTTCTTTCTCAGCCTGTTTATCCTTTGAGTATAGGAAGGCCACTGATTTGCTTGAGTTGATTTTGTAACCTGCCACTTTGCTGAAGTTGTTTATCAGCTGTAGGAGCTCTCTAGTGGAGTTCTTTGGGTCACTTAGGTAGACGATCATGTCGTCTGCAAATAATGATAGTTTGACTTCCTCCTTTCCAATTTGTATCCCTTTGACCTCCTTATGTTGTCGAATTGCCCGAGCTAGTACCTCAAGTACAATATTGAAAAGATAAGGAGAAAGGGGGCAGCCTTGTCTGGTCCCTGATTTCAGTGGGATTGCTTCAAGTTTCTCTCCGTTTAGTTTGATGCTGGCTACCGGTTTGCTGTATATTGCTTTTACTATGTTTAGGTATGGGCCTTGAATTTGCAGCCCATTCTTTATCCGCTCACCGACATACATAGTTCTTACCGCCTGGGTCACCCTGGCGGAGTGTATTATATACTTTACATTGCTGTGTTGCTCATTCTTTGATTATCTTTTTTCTTTTTTCTTTGTTGGCTCCCTACTGTGTTTTTCCCTCATATTTCATTGCATTCTTTTCTGCACTCAGTATTGATAGTAAATGATATACCATCAGATATGATCATTATTGATTGACCAGTGTTCTATTTCTTTTACTTATTTATTCAACACAGCATGATTACCTAATTATTAGCATTATAAACCAACATCAATAATTACAGATAATGCTTAATGACTATAATGGATATCATAATTAATAATCATTATGAATACCTATTAATACACAAGGTCTAACAGAAAACATAATTGTGATCCAGTATAGTAAAATTATAAGGAACAAAAATTAATATGTCTACCAATCAGTAAAATATTGAAAGAAAACTGTATTTCTAGATTTCTGGCAAGGCATAAGAAATATACACACAAAAGAATATGCATATTGTCTAAGAGTTGTAGAACGCTTTGAGATTTAGAGCTATTGAAACCGGAGGCAATGGTTAAGGATAGTGAACAGACTAGGAGGCAAGCTTCAGACACCTATGTGAAATACTAAGCAGGTTTGGCTAATTGGGGTATGAAAACTAACCTTAACAGTGAGAAGGACCATTCTCGAGACTTAGATCTTGGACTGAGTAAAAAGGAGAAAGCAAATTACGCCCCATCACTCATTGCTGCCACATTCCTTACTGTGAAAGCAATATAATCAACCATTTGCCTCAAATTTCTGCTGACATGACTTCCACTGCATGATGGATTGTATCCTCAAACTGTGAACTAAAATCAACCCTTCCTTAAATTCTTTATGTCGGATATTTTGCCTCAGAAACAAGAAAAGTCACTGATATACCAGTAAGTGAAATAAGTAATGTAGAATATGTGGTCATAATAAGAGTGAGTTTCCTAAATTCATTTATTACTAAGTACTTCATGTGCATAAATGTCCTCACGGTGGCCCTAATTACTCTATGGGATTAATATAGCACTCAATAGGAAGCAAGTAAGTTTCAGGGCAGTCAAGCGAATACGGACCAAAGGTAGATTTTGAATTATAACCCTCTGTCATTCACCTCTGTACTACTTGTCTTACACATCCCACTCCACTAGCATGATCACCTGTACACAGAGTGATAACATTGCAACAATGGAAACTATTGAGAAATTTTAATGTGAAGAGTGGTCTGACCACATGGACCAATCACATCACTTCTGTACTCGTCCTGGTAGGTTGAGCATCTCTTTGGTGTTGGGTGCAATGCTACATGGTGGCCTTGGTGAAAGATACAAATCACTAACCAGAGAATAAAAGGCAGATGAGATGGTGGGGGGAGAGAGAGATCTCCAGAAGAATTTCAAGATGCTAAGTAATGCTAGTCAATATTCTGAGCATGAAGAAAAGAGTTGGATGCATCAAATAAGGAAATTCGCTTCATCCATTTGTCTAAGAATTTCATGAATTCATTGTTTCTGATGGCTGAATAGTACTTCATTGTGTATATATATCACAGTTTTTGTATCCATTCCTCCGCTGAGGGACATCTGGGTTTTTTCCAGCTTCTGGCTATTTTAAATAGGGCTGCTATGCACATAGTGGAGCATGTGTCCTTATTACATGCTGGGAAATCCTCTGGGTATATGGCCAGGAGTGGTATAGCAGGGTCCTCCGGAAGTGTCATGCTCACTTTTCTGAGGAACCGCCAGACTGATTTCCAGAGTGGTTGTACCATCTTGCAACCCCACCAACAGTGAAGGAGAGTTCCTCTTTCTCCACATCCTCACCAACACCTGCTATCTCCTGAGTTTTTATTCTTAGCCATTCTGACTGATGTGAGGTTGTTTGATTTGCATTTCCCTAATGACTAATGATGTTGAACATTTTTAAAGATGCTTCTCAGTCATCCGAAGTTCTTCAGTGAAAATTCTTTATTTAGCTCTGTATCCCATTTTTAATAGGGCTATTTGGTTTTCTGGGGTCTAATTTCTTGAGTTCTTTATATATATTGGATATTAGCCCTCTGTCAGATGTAGGCTTGGTGAAGATCTTTTCACAATATGTTGGTTGCCGATTTGTCCTTTTGATGGTGTCCTTTGCCTTATAGAAACTTTGTAATTTTATGAGGTCTCATTTGTCAATTCTTGATCTTAGAGCAAAAGCTATTGGTGTTCTGTTCAGGAACTTTCCCCCTGTACCGATGTCCTCAAGGATCTTCCCCGGTTTCTTTTCTATTAGTTTCAGTGTGTCTGGCTTTATGTGGAGGTCCTTGATCCACTTGGAGTTGAGCTTAGTACAAGGAGATAAGAATAGATCAATTCGCATTCTTCTGCATACTGACCTCCAATGAACCAGCACCATTTGTTGAAAAGGCTATCTTTTTTCCACTGGATGTTTTCAGCTCCTTTGTCAAAGATCAATTGGCCATAGGTGTGTGGGGAAACAATAAATTCATGAAATTCTTAGACAAATGAATGGAGCTGGAGCACATCATACTAAGTGAGGTAACCCAGTCTCAAAAGATCTCTCATGGTATGAAGTCACTGATAAACAGATATTAGTCTAGAAACTTGGAATACCCAAGACATAATCCACACATCAAATGATATCCAAGAAGAATGGAGGAGTGGCCCCTGGTTCTGGAAAGGCTCAGTACAGCAGTATAGGGCAATACCAGAACAGAAAAATGGGAAGGGGTGGATGGGGGAACAGGGGGAGGGAAGAGTGCTTATGGGACTTTCGGGGAGTGGGTAGCCAAGAAAGGGGAAATCATTTGAAATGTAAATAAAAAATATATCGAATAAAAAGAAAGAAATTCACTTCAACATCTGCATGTAACACTAGTGATTATTCAGTTTTATCCCTATTTGCCAGAGCTCTTTTTGCTAGACATTAAGGATACAAAACCTAAACCTTAGCCCTTGATGTCAAATAACTTCTACTCTTATAGTTGATTGCCCAAGATGCAATGAAGATCAATATTTTAATTTTATTATTTACCTACTCTGTATGAGCCTAGAATGGTATTAAATTAAAAATAGTGTGTTTTTTCTTTTTAAATTCATTTAGAGTTATATTCCATATTACAATTACATTATTTCATCCTTATATAAAATTTAACTGATTTTTACAATGATATAATAAGTATGCTGTCTGTATTCTATAAAGATATCAGCTAGACATTGCCCTCCCAAATTCCTGATCATTGTACCAACAGTAAAATTTCAGAATATTCTAGACTTATAAAGTCCTGAAATAAATTCATATGAATAAGAATATTTGGTTTCAGATGAGCAGCAAGCCTGAGATCACTCCTGCCTAGAGCCACACAACATGGGAAGGGTATGGCACTGCTGAGAGGACCCCAGACAGTCAGAGACCCACAGATACTACTAAGACAAGCAAATAAGTTGTGAGAAATGAAAGAAAAGAGGAAGGATGTGTGAACACTAAGTAGAGATAGAACTGGAGACTCAAGGGAAATGAGGAACAGCCTGATGTGAGTAGCAAGTGATGTCATCTAAGACCATAGTGAAGATCTGGATTGTCCTACCATCGAGGACCATGTTTGAGTTCAAGGCGCTACAGAAGCACGTTCTGTTGCCACAGAAGGCTAGGCAGATGTCCCTAGTCTAGGTTATTTCTTTGAGTTATGCTGATGTCTGAAGGCTGTGCAGAAGTGGCCCCACTCATTGCCTGGGCATCATGGGAGAGCTGGTATCAAAGGTGTGATTGCAGAAGAGCTCTCCTCAGCCCTATCCAAGTACAGGGCTCAGGAGAGTATCCTGGCACTTCACTCAAGAAGCACAATAGAGTTGGCCTTGGTTGCAGGAGTTGCTGGTTACCCTGCCCAGAGAGTGTGAGCATGGAAGAGCTGGCCCCAAGATCATGAGAGTTGTAGACATAACTCTCTTTCCCCCTCCCTCCTCTGCATCACTCAGGAAAACAGGCCCTGTACCTCTCCTGTGCAGCTCAGTAGAAATGACCCTGGTGAAGAGGCCATGAGTGAACCACCACAAGGGTATGCACATGAGAGAGATGGCGTGACAACTTGTCAGCCGTGTAGTAGCATGGTGAGTGAGAGATGACTTTCTCAACACCGCTAGCCCCTTGCCACCTATGGTAGGTAGAAGAGCTGGCCCTGAGGTTATGAAAGTAGGAGAACTGGCCCTGTCATTCACTAACTGCAACACTTGAGAGAGTGGGCTCTGTCTTGCCTGGACATCACAATAGAGCTGGCCCTGGTTGCTATGGTTGGTTGTTATGGTGTCTTGTTGAGTCAGCCCACCAGGAGATATTGAGAGCTGTCCCAATCCATCACCTACTGCAGCACTTGAGTGAACTGTCAACAGAGAGTTAACATAATTTTCTATATCAATCAAATCACATTCTATTAGTGTTTGTGAATGCTCCAATAGGATTCTGGGGTAGTCAACCATTCTCCATTAGACACTGCAGGTGTTCAGCAACAGTTATCTATAATAGCAAGTATGCACTTCATGACTGAGGTTATGGTCCTTACTTAAAAGTTCAGGAAAGCCTTTAACACTCCAGTTTGGACTCTGCAAAAAACAAGTGTTCCTGGCATCTGTAATTGTTGTTTTCATTGCTTTAGAAGAGAAATTGGTTTTCTGAAGGATTCCCAATAGTAAAACTGTGACACTGTAGTACTTGTGACATATTAGGTCAGCCCAAGAGTAGATGAAGTGGCAACCTCTTGTGAAGGTAAAATCCGGTTTTAAGGAGTAGTCTACTTAAGGATTGTTCACACTTCCTGCTATAGATGAATAGTTTTAGAGCAAGACACGTTACAGGTTTCTTACATTTTATTTACTTGTTGTTTTAGTGTTTCATTGCTGTTAAGAGACAACATAACCAAGGCAACTCTTCTAAAGGACAACATTTAATTGGGTCAGAGGTTCAATCCATTATAATTATGGCGGGAGGCATGGCAGTGTCCGCTCAGGCATGGCACTGGAGGAACTGAGAGTTCTACTTCTTGTTCCAAAGGCAGCTAAGGGAAGACTGACTTTAGAGAACTAGGTAAAAGGTGTGAAAGCACATCCCCACAGGGACATACTTCCTCCAACAAGGTCAGAGCTACTCCAACAGGTCACACCACCTAATACTGGGTCATACATATTCAAACCAGTATAGCTGTGTTTTGTTTTATTTTGTTCTCACTCACAAAGTAAGCTAGCTCTGAAGTAGAATACCCATTATTTTAGTTTCTTCTAAAGAACATGAGAGTCTGAGATTGGCTTCCTTCATGCTTCTGAGAAGAGACAGCCATGGAGATTATAAGCACAAAATCAAGAAATCACATCGATGTAGGTACCTTCAGCAGATTTACTTCCTACCCACCTTTTAGTTAGTAGGACACAATGAGTGGGAACATATTTTGCAAATCAACAATTTTTACTCTTGAATCCTTTCATTGATCCCAAATTTAACCATTTGAAACTTTATAGAAGAAAGTTCATCAAAGAAAGACATTTTTAGAAATACAACTTGGTAGGTAATCCATATTTACAGGTGCTGTGCTGGCCTATACTGAAAGATGGACCAAAACACAAAACTGAGAGAATGAATCACATGTGGTTAGCAGAGCTTTTATATCTACATATAAAAAAGCTGAATCCTGCAGTTCTAAATTTAACTCCTATTAGAAAATCCTGTGATTAATGGCAAGTCCTCAGTGATTGTTCAAGTAACAGATGGACATGCCACAGTGAAATATCTCCTCTTTTTATTTACAAACAAAGGACAAATTTTATGTGGGCAGAAATTAACACATTACTGAAGTATTGGTTGGCTCAGCTTAAAGGCCTTCACACTAATATGGAGCCATTATTATATATCATTGTTCTCAATATTTTAATGGAATTGAAAGATATAATCCACTATGTTGTGATTTCTTTTCACGTGTGTTGGTTTCTCTAGAAAGAATTATGTAGCTACCACATAATGAGGTAATTAACTAGGGAACAAAAGCTTTTTCTTCTGTTCCAGACAAAACTGGCCTCTGAAATAAGCAACATAGGCATTCTGCTTAGGACTATCTACCTAGTCTTGAATGACGATTTTGTTGTTAAACATCTCACATCATTCTCTATGATGCCGAAGATGCCTGAAAAAACTAAAAAGGAAATTGAGATAAAAATGGGATGTCTGTTCCTTCAATATATATTCCATTTGGCCAATATGCTAGACTTTTTTAAGTCCCAATATTCTGTAAATAAAAATTATGGATGCCTATTTTGACTAGCAACTGTACTAAATAAGAACCAGAAAATATATTACAGCTAAATTACTTAAATTTATACTCAAACATCTCAGCATGTACCTAATTAAAATATATTTCAAAAGTCTTTAGCCAAAGAAGTAAGTATAATATTCCAGAGAATGGCCTGCACAATCCTTGTGTCATGGTGGTATATGTAAACTATATCTACTGTATGCCTTTACCCATTCATCACCTAACTCTTTCACAAGTTTCAAACTCTTTATTATTTTGTGTAAACTGTGCAAAATCAGTTGTCCAGCTGACAAATCTAATTAAGCACTTTGTATCCACTAACACTGTGATTTTGTTATTAGTTGTTATGCAAGAATTAGTATAGCTCATTTACCTGCCCAATGAGTCCATTTTCTTCTAATCACTAGACCCTGCAACACTATCTTTTATTTGAAAGGGAGCTACACAGATGTGATTGCATCAAGTATCTTGAAATTAGAAGTATTGTCCTGGATTGTTAAATGTTGAATGGCTCCTTATGAGAAAAATACAGAACATATTCTAAAGAGACAGCATATACACAGAGAAACAAGAAATCTGAGCATAAAATCCTTAATGGACCATGACCCAAAAGATATAGAGGGCTTTTGCAATGTGGGGATGAGCATGAGGACTCTCAGTCTGCCAGAAAGAGTACAACCTCACCAACCTATTATAGTTTCTGACTTCCAGAGCTGTAGGAAGGCAAGCCTGTGTCAAGTCACTAAGCAGTAGTATATATCACAATAGTAGCAGGAACCCATTGTTTTAAAAAGTTCACATGAAATTCTCAGGTTGATTTAATTTTTAGATTTTGGGTTGACTTAAATTTGCCAAACCTAATGATATTGAACTCTTTGCCCGTTTGCTTTGTCAACAACTGACTATAGTTCTTTCCTTTAGAAGACACATGCTCTCCAGTCTCCCAAGAGCTCTGCTAATTTTGTTCTCCCATGTCTCTACTAGATGTTTCATTTGTCTGTCCTTCTGTACATGGCCTTACATTTTTCATTCTCCTTAGTGTTTATGGTGCAATTGCTTACTCTGTGTCTCCTCACACTTACTCTACAAACATGACTTTGTATTGAACTCTTGTTCATGAGAACTTTTCCTTTTACCTGTACCTGTTCACCAGGTTGTCTTTTCTTTAAACTTTCATGTTTAGGTTATCCACTCAGAAAGCCAGAATCCCATTGTATGTCAAAAAATATGCTTAATAAACTTGTTTTAGGAACATCCACATGGAATCCTCACATTGCAGCAGACTCATCCGTTGTAGGCCACCCTGAACACTTAGTAATAACCACAGGTACCGATGAGTCTATTGGACTCTAGGGTGGAACTCTCCCATTTCCTTTCAGAGAAGATTAACTTTGGGCTGAAGTGGGAAGAAACATGAAAGATCAGGGGTGACCTTTTCCCGGGTGGCCCCTTGTGCATACCTCATATCCTTGCCTCCATCTATTGTTGAGTGCTGTTTCCTTACATTTCTCTGACTTATCGCCCCTTCTTAACTCTTCAAAGCCAGACACTGCAACTTACTTCAACCCCAGCATTACCTTCTACATGATCTGTTACCTCCTCTCCCCTACTAAGCATTCTTGCCATTGACCCTGTCTATATAATTCAGGACATGAATATCAAAGCATCGATCTTATTTGCAAAATTATTTTTTAAATAAAAGGTCAAATTTGTAGATATCAAGTATTGGAAAGTAGACATCTGTAACCTTCATTATTCAGAAAATCACAGAATTGAAGCCCTAAAAAAGTTTTCACACTAAGAGACCTCTCGGGTTAAAAAAATAAAAATAAAAATAAAAATAAAAATAAAAAGAATAAAAATAAAAATAAAAATAAAAAAAATCATGATCCTCATCACACTGACACTTTCCATTGTGTATAAGAAGAGTCCATTTGCATCTTTTTTGAAAGCTTCTCATTGGATTTCAGATACATCCTTCTTAAGGTCAGTCTTCCCAAATAGAATCTGTTCCACATAGTCTTCTGTTAGGATCTATTCTGTTCTATCTTATTCTCTTGAATTCTATATTCATACGCAATCATATATATCTGCCTTCCCAGTTCCCATGCTCATTAATAAAAAGGCATCCTAACTGCTTTTCATACTTCTTTAGCTATATTTTCTTTAAGTTCACTATTTCTCCAATTGACTTATGCTATCTTGAAAGCTGGTTATCTTCCATATTTCCCACCATTTTCCTCATTGTCTTTCTCATCGCTAGGATCTGTAGTTTGGTTTTATATTAATTGCACAAGGGCTTTGTAATAGCCCTTGTCAGTAGCTTTGCTACCAGAATTTCCTCAGCTGAATCCATTTATATCATTGTTGGATTTACCTTGCAAAAGCTAAAAGTTGGTCATGACATGCCCATACATAAAAACAAAATGCATATAAAAAGAAAATCTCCCCATAGGATGCAGGTGGAACTTGGATTCTCACCTTCAACGTTATTTGTCATTAAATACTCTAAACTCTTCATCTTCTTTTGTAAAATCAGATTTTCCTAAATCAGTCACCAAACACCAAACAATTTCCAAGATTTTGGCTTGTTCTTTCTATAAGTTGGCATTTGCTTTTCTATCTTTACTTTTTTTAAAAAAAATATTGTTTATATGATATTCTGTGTAGATAAACCTCTACTCATTATTAGAGAGTTGAAATATAGTCCCACAGTTAGTCAAATCCCTTTAATGTTTTCTTGCAGCTCCTTTTCCAAAGCAGTATTTGTTTTATATGTATGAGTATGTGCCATTGTGCATGTATGTATGCCGCATGTACCTGCCTGGTTTCCACAGAGGTCAGAAAAGGACATCAGGTCCTCTTGACCTGGAGCAATAGGCAATTATGAGCCTTCAGAGGAGTGCTGAGAACAGACCTCTGTGAGAGCAGCAAATGCTCAAAACCAGTGAGCCATCTCTCCAACCAACCATAGCTATATCTACAGAACAATAAATACGGTTGTCTTTACCAACTGTACATTGTTTCTTCAGAGCATTTCTGACATTTGATTTACCTCAACAACCTTAGTGTCAGCCTAAGAAATATCTCCTTGAATCACTAAGAGTATGACCCCACTTGACATATACTTTATCACTGTTGGTTTAATGTTTCTGTACCTTAGTCTCTTCTTTTGAAAATGGGATATATGTAATAGAGCATGGCTGAATGAATCCTTATGAAATAATTGGAATCCCAACTTTCATGTGGTAATTGTTTAACTGTGTTAGATAAAGGTAAACAAATGCTTCCTAAATTACATTGCACTATCTAATAATGTACAAACAAAATGTGTTTTTAAAAGGTTTAAGAAATATTTTATGCTAGTACAAAATGTTTTTGTTCAAAGTGAAGAAGAATAGAAATATAAGGATATAAGGTTATATCTCATCTTGTTCCCCAGTGCTAACTCAAAGCACAGTTACCTTCAAAAAGATATATATATATATATATATATATATATATATATATATATATATATATATATATTCATTCTTTAGTTGAATTAAGTCCTTGGGACCACAAAGCAAAATGAGAAATTATCCTTTTAATTAGCTTTAGTAAGTTTCAATTAAATTATTTTTTTGAGAATTAATAATAGAGGAGGACTTTTCTAGGTCTTTCTTTTAAAAGAAACACGTACGTCTCTTTAAAATCATTACCATGAAAATTTCTTGACCAGAATGAGGAATTCTCTAGATATCTGCAATTTAAGGAAAATAGTATTAAGCAGTCTAACATTGCATGCTGTTCCTAAATTACTAAGAACATCACAGCACGTGCCCAGCAGTCATTCTTTGAGCAAACTCATTTTAGAGCCAGAATTTAAGCAGGAAATTGAATCTGTAAAAGGAAGAATCAGTGAAGCATTGTGTCTTGTAATGCTTTCAGATGAATGAGTAAGTATTCAAGGATAAAGAGTCATCAAATATGTAGAAATAATGAGTGAGAGAGAAAGGTCTACAAAGAAACTCACAAATGTCTTCTTAGCACTATTTTATCTCTAATGTATTTCTCAAAACAAGTGACCAAACTCCTTGGATCTCAGGCACCCATGTCTGAACAATACCTAATTTGTAAGTTCCACTCCAATACTAAACCCTAACTTCCATCATAGGGACACATTATAAATATAATAGAGATGTTAGTTTGAACTTGTTACTGAGAATCTTTTCCAAGAATTCCCTTGTCCTTTTGAATCTAAAGCATCCATTTCCTCAATAAGATGCTAGAATTTGTCAAAAATAGTTAATCTTTCTCTTTTGATTTTTGCAAAGAGATTTGTTGTTTGTAGACTGACAATATACCCTCAAGGCAGGGCCACTATAGGCAAGCTAGAACATGGGGAGGTCTTTTCAATTCTATCAGCTACTATATATCTTCAGAAATATTTTACCAGCTGGGGTGGTGATGGCACATGCCTGTAATCCCAGCACTCTGGGAGGCAGAGGCAGGTGGATTTCTGAGTTTGAGGCCAGCCTGGTCTACAGAGTGAGTCCCAGGACAACCAGGGCTATACAGAGAAACCCTGTCTCGAAAAAACCAAATCCAACAAACAAACAAACAAACAAACAAACAAACAATAAATAAATAAATAAATAAAATATTTTACCAATAACTCTTTCATATAGAAGAAGTTCATTCTTCATTCATACATTATTTCCTGAGTAATATGAAAAATGTACTCCTCCAGACTGGAACATCTGGACTATGAGCTCCCTGCTCTTTGATGTAAAGGGGGTGTGATGTCAAGGTTTGAGAGAATGTCAGGACTTTGGACATCAGAGATCAAAGACGCATGACATCGGAATCTGGGTTCATAAGGCACTGGAATTCTTTATGGAGGTCAAACTATACACCTATTAGGGACCATAAATTCCCAAAATGGTTTGCTCCAGCAGCCTGCTCACAGGCAATGTTCCTCTAAAAGAGGTAGTGTGTCCCTATTTACTTCCAAGACAAGCTTCACTTCCTATTTATTCCCATGAATGCATATCCATTCTCTTGGCTTCACAAAGGAGTCTCTCAATCATTTCACTACCACAGTAATCACATGATTATTTTCCTAAGTGTTTATCATCTTACTGTCCATAGTTACATTGTCACATGCTATACTTGACATGTATGCCTACATTCTAGATGCTTGCCTATTCCCCCCCCCCCCAAAAGTGAAGCAACACTTACCTCCCACTCTCACCACAACCTATGTAGCTTGTTTCTACTCTTTTAAGAGTCCATACTGGAAAAGGGACACCCAGAAGATAAGCACCTCACCATTTGCTTCTCTTTCTTCTGTTCCTCAATCCTTAAATTATACTTGTCTCTCCCATCTACATTGAGACATATATATGTTTTTTTTCTTGCCTTTAACTAGAACTCAACCTTTGTAATATCCTCTTTTTTCTTAACTGTAGTCTCATTGAGTAGCTTTAACAGAGATGTACAGAAGGAAAACATGGATTTCCTAATAAGTAAGGCTGATGTTGTACATCACCCAAACTATGACTTCAATTCTCCATAAAATGTAGGTTACGTTATTTGATAGATGTTTTATAGATATTGATAAAACTATATCAAGAAGACAAAATTGGCAATATTTTGATTTGTGTCAAATTTCACACTAAGTTTTTATATAATCTTATTTTAAAAACACTTAAAACATATAAACTGCACATTTACTGAATGCTGGCACACTCAGTTAAACTTAGTTATTTGTACTATTGCATCCAACATCATAAGGTAATTATTGTGTAAATTGAAGGTAACTTATTCATGATATACCATATGCTACCTTTCTTGTAATTATGCATCTGTGTTTTAATGATTACAATTATTCATAATATCTAGTATTTATTTAATCTTAGTATACACTAGACATGAAATAGCACATAGGCAGAAACTACAGATCTTTTTATTTGTGGTGTAGCCACAAGATACCACATTCATATCATAAATAAAAACAATAGTGATACATTTCAGAAAAGAAACAATATCTTTTGCTCTAAAAGTATGTGAAACTGTTAGAAAAGGTAAGACTCTAATAAGTAGTAGAATGAATTAAAGAAAGAATGTTCATGTATTATTTGCATGTGTGTAGGTTCAGATGTATGTATAATGGAAGCCAGAAATTCCACCTGGGGTCTTGTTTGACAGGCATAATCACATAAAGCTCTCACTAACCCAAAATTCATGGGGTAGCCTAGACTTGTTGCTTAGGAGCCTGAAAAATCCATCTGCCTCTGCCTTCCAAGTACTGGTACTACAAGTATATGTTGCCCCTTGCAACTTATTCATGACATCTGGAGACCAAGACCTTGATATTGTGGGGTAAGCATGTTACAAACTCAAGCTATCTGGTGAGCCCTGAAAATGCTTTATAAAGGCAGAGAGGAAGCTATTTTTCCAACTACTTCATAACTTCTCCTTATCTACCCACTACTCTTTAAAATGAAGCAGAATCTATATGATTGGTTATAAGGCTGTAAGCATTGTGCAGATATTCTGGAGCACACGGACCCATGAGCTTTCTGTTTTACTGGCTTGTGCTTATTTCCATTTTATCTCTTTCCATGCAAAACTGAACATTATAATCTTAACATGTATTTAAATTAGTAGAGGGTAAAATTATTTTGATTTCCTACAAAATATGAAGAAGCATCTGATGGAGTCCCTTTCTTCTTGAGGGATTTAAGGATGCAAAACAGGAAGATACCAGCTATGAAAATTCTTGGAAAAGCACACTAATCCTCCAGGACAGGTTTTTTTTTTTTATCCCTTGATCTAAAGTACTTACATAAAATTTGTACAACTGGCATAGATTTGGTGTTGGAAAGAACAAGTTATCTTTCATTCTTCTCTATGATAATCTTTTGCAGAGAAGTTACTAGGCTACAACATTTAACTACACTGTTGTGAGAGTGAGATCATATTGTGTTTTCTTAATCTAAGATATGTTCTTTTAATTTGTGAGTTTCAATAACACATGGAGGTCATATAACTGACTTTTGGTTCTACAAATATATGTATGTACTTGTGTGAGTGTGTGTGTGTGTGTGTGTGTGTGAGTGTGTGTGTGTGTGTGTGTGTGTGTGTGTGTGTGTGTGTGTGTGTGTATGCAACAGTAAAAAGGTTTAAAAAACACAACAATGAAAAATTAATTCAAACCAAATACCCAATGAATGCACGTCAATTTTGGCTGTTATGACTCATGTTGCTCTATAAGATTTCACTGCATCCCTGAATCTGAAAACACAGAATATTAAAAGATTTACTGGACTGACTTACAAAGTATAGTCAGAGTAGTTCAACAATCACTGTCTCATACCAGAGCAGTGTAGTGCCTAGTAGTTTCTAGGTTCATGAGGCTGAGTGCCTTGCAGGTCCAACCTGACACTCTAGGTCTAGAGAACTCCTGGAAATCCTCTGGTCTTCAGTCCACATTGCAAGCCCAAAGAATATGGGGTTTCCATATTGGGAATGGAATTGGGAATGAGAGCAAGAAGATAGATGAACTTCTCCATGAGCAAAAGGACCAAGCAAGTAAAACAATAAAAAGTAGCTTTTCTTGGTCCCACCGCCCTCCATAACCAAATCAAGCCAGGAGAGAGCTCATCTCCCTAAGAGTGCTGAAACATCTAAGATCATAGACTCACAGGCCCACAGGAGAGACAAGCTCCAGTCAGAGACAGCAAGACCAACTAACATCAGAGGACCAGACAGCAAAGGGCAAGTGCAAGAACATAAGCAACAGAAACTATTTGGCATCATCAGAACCCAGTTCTCCCACCACAGCAAGTTCGGGATTCTCAAACACTAAGGAAAAACAAGACTCTGCTTTGAAATAAAATCTCATGATGATGATAGAGGACTTTAAGAAGGACATAAATAACTACTTTAAAGAAATACAGGAGAACACAGGTAAACAAGTAGAAGCCCTTAAAGAAGAAGCACAAAAACCCCTTAAAGAATTAAGAGAAAACACAACCAAACAGGTGAAGGAATTGAACAAAACCATCCAGGATCTAAAAATGGAAATAGAAAAAAATAAAGAAAGTACAAAGGGAGACAACCCTGTAGATAGAAAACCTAAGAAAGCAATCAGGAATCATAGACACAAGCATCACCAACAGAATACAAGAGAAAAGAGAATCTCAGGGGCAGAAGGTACCAGAAAACATTGACACAACACTCAAAGAAAAAGCAAAATGATAAAAGCTCATAACCCAAAAAATCCAGGAAATCCAGGACATAATGAGAAGACCAAACAGGCCTTGGTCCCCTGAAGGTTTGGTGCCCCAGTGTAGGGGAATGCCAGGGCCATGAGTAGGTGGGTGGGTAGAGGAACACCCTCATAGAAGCAGAAAGAGGGAGGATGGGATAGGGGGTTTCCAGAGGCGAAACTCGGAAAGGGGATAACATTTGAAATATAAATAAATAAAATATCCAATTACAACCAAAAAGCTGTTCTTCTTCCATGTTTTTTAATCTGGTCTGTCAGTAGAAGGTGCTGCTCACATTTATGGAAGATCTTCCCCAATTAGTTAAGGTATTCAAGACATCTTCCTACATAATGTCCAAAGGCCAACCCAAAGTAAAAAATCTCTTACTGAGAATCTCTTTCCAGGTAGTTCAAGGTTGAGTGGAGTTTATAAGTAAAGATAAGCATCCTAGAAGGGAAGCAAATGAGTGAAGAAAATTTGAGACTGTGTAGAATGAAAGACAAAAGAATAGAGCATTTTTGGAAAAGAGATCCAAGAATAAAATTAAATATATGCTCCCATTATTGCTAAATGCAAATGGCTATGTGTAAAATCAAAGAAATGCTTGAAATATATCCTGACAATAACATACATGATGACATCTGATTGTGGAAGGATTTCAAGAAATCTTAATGTAATTCTGAATATTGTCAATAACATTCAAATATTCATATATATACATGTGTATGTATATGTGTATGTAATTATATACACAAATCAACATTTCAGTGTGAATTTAAGGCTGAGGAAGAGCTCATGTTTTTAAAATATTATTTATTGTCATTGTCATTTGTGATTTTGTTTTTGTTTTTGTTTTGTTTTTGTTTTGATCAAACACTTCTGACTCCACTGTGAAGAGGAAAACAATGCCAATCACCAGGTCCTGGGGTCAGGATACTTATCAAAGTTATGCCAGAGCAGTATGACTTCACTGCGGGGCTTTGGATAACAAGCCTAAAGAGGTAGAAGATGGCTTAATGGGAGGACTATTCCAAAGTAGAACTGGTAGGCAGATAGGATTAGGGTTAGACTTCAGGTTAGGGTTAGGGTTCAGGTTCTGGTTAGGGTTAGGGTTAGGGTTAGGGTTAGGGTTAGGGTTAGGGTTAGGGCTAAGGTTCACTTTCTGCATATTTCTCATCAAATTGTGCCAATTCTTTCAAGGAAATATGGAATGATAGAAATATTATTATTATGGTAAAAGTATAAGGTCTTTTTGAAGAAAGTTCTCCAAAAAGAGTATTTTTTCCCCTAAGAAACAATGGATCTTTTGGGTAGAATATAAGTGTGGAAACCATTTAAGCTGCAACTTAATAAAAATTAATCTGATTCCCAAAGACCACTGTGCTACACTTTATTCAAAAAAATTTCCTTGACATAGTCAGAGTGTGCTTGTTAGCTCTCCTAACATCTTGGAACCTTTTAGTCATTGAATTTTCTGATAAGTAGAATGCCTAAAAATATGCAAACACATGAAATATGATTTATAAGCAGAAATAAACAAACCTGTTTCGGCAGGCTTTCCTAGTTCTATGTGTCTTTAGTCTACTCATGACTGCAGATGAGTAGAGATTCAAGTTTAATAATGATTAATAATTGATAACTTTCATCTGGATTAGTAATTGTCATAATTATTTTCGAGATGAAGATAAAACAATGGTAATTCATGAAGGCCTATTCATTTCTTCAGGACATCATTCCTCAAGCCTGGATGACTACTCTGCTAACTCAACAATACTTTTGAATGTCAGGATATTTCTCAATTATAATGCTTTTTATAATCAAACAGCTATGAATATAACATTATAAAAATTAATGTAATATCACATTTTCTCAACTCTTATGTAAACTCCAGATAGTACATAAAACAACTTACCAATTCTTGGTTATTAGTATTTAAAAAATTCCAAGATGTAAATACTCACACCTTGTCAATTTCATGCTACAATATACTCAATGATACTAGAACATTTAAAGGATGAATAAATAAATATGTACATTTATATTATGACAGAATGTTTCTGCTATACAAATAACTTCAAAGGAATAATAAACAGTTAAATAGTCACGGTGTGATAACTTCCTGATTACTCTTGGTTTTGTTTTATTTTAATTGTTGTTTTATATTGTTATTTTGGCAATAGATATAGTTAATTAAGACTATACAAATTCCTGAAAATTTACAAACCAAATCATGTATACAAAATAAGCACTGCACCAAAATAATACCTCATTCTATGAGTGAAATTTGCTTAGATGCATAGTAAAGCATAAGCTTTAGAAGGCTAAGTAGAAGGAACACCAAGAGACAGAAGGAATATGTCCTATCCCTGAGATAATGGAAGTTAGTCAAACTGTACTTTGCTCTGTATTTAAAAGTCTCTGTGGAGGTGCAGTAAATGGCTTAGAAGACAAAGCATTGATGCCAACTCAAAAGACAGGTCAGAGTCCTAGGCTCCAATAGGGTGGAATGAGAAACTCAACCCCCATCAGTTAATACTCTGATGGCCATTCCTAAATCATGGCATATGTTTGGCCAGATAAATGCGCACATACATATACCACGCACATATACAAGACAAACACATAAATGAAGATGAACTGTTAAAAGTTTCAAAAACCTTCATTATATTTCTCCTCTGAGCTTATTAATTTACAGCTTTTGTTCTCTTTTAGTCACACAAAATGCAATAAAATTATGAAAGTAAGTTTTAGGGAAAACATATCAAATTGGTAGTTTTAGACTTAAATATTATTTTTAAAAAGAAGAATCATTTCCCAATAGCTACTCAAAAAGGCCTATCATGCAAAGTCAGGAACTGTCGTGGTCACTTGTTCTGAGAGCATACTATGTAACTTAGGAAAAACTATTTGCTAAAATTGGTAAGCACAAATAATATTCTGTCATCATGTTAATACAAAGAATAAAATACTACTAGAGAACAAAGGCACAACTAGAAATACATTTTGTTTTCTCTTGGAGCTTTTCTTTATCCCTCTGGACTACACACACATGTTTATTTCACACATGCACACACCCTCACATACACATATAAAAATTTAAAAGATCAAAGAAAAAAATATTATTTTATAAAATTAAAGCTCTGTGTTTTACAATTTTCTTTTGCATACAACAAAAAATAAAGTGTGTGTACTATCTTAGTCACAAATACGGGCTTTAACACGCACTTTTAATACATTGTAATTATTTTTTACTTATATCATACTGGATCATATAGATATCTATAACAGAAAGGTAGGAGACATGGGTTAATTTAATTAACATTTATGACATTGTATTTAATTAGTTTGACTTCTGATAATGACTGTAAGATCAGAAGTATTCAAATGCTAAATTCTTTTTTAATGCTACTAAATATATTTTATTGTCTTGCTTAGAAATCACTCCACTACTAGCCTTAGTATTTTAATCATAATTTAGGGACATTAAGACAGGAAAAAAATTCACAACTTAAACCATAAGTTTCATGATTTATCAGAACCTGTTTTTCTTACTGTCTTGCATCTGTGCCCTTATGGTCTTTATCCTTTTAAATATAGCCAAAGCTGATGGCAACTTGGAGCAGTAACCACATTCGTATGGTTTCAAATTTGTCATACATCCCAATTTGTGTTTTCCCAAGCTGCTTCAGATTTTCCTCATGTATTTACTCACCTACAGTAGATTTTTGAAAACGTTGACAGCTATTAAAATAGAGAATATCAAGAAGGTTAGTTAGTGCCCTTATTAAAACTCAAGAAGACATTGAAATACAAAGAAAGAAGTGGAAAGGTTTCATTCCTACTGAATTCATTGAGAAGCAACAGATTGGGGTTGGGATTTATGTTTTAAGTTATGTTTTACATATCTGTTTCATATTGAGAATGCTCTGTGTAATGGTATTTTTGCCCATTTGTGCTTGCCAGCTTGAAAGTTGGTTTCTTCATAGGTGTCCAAACAACTGAGCTTAAGTTTGTTAAAAGAGGAAGCATGTGTCATGTTTCTTTTGCATTGTAAGTGCTGATATCCCTTCTCTTCTCAGAAATTAATACTTGTATGCATTGCTTATTAATTTGTTCATAAGATTTGTACTCTAAAGAAGAAATGATGAATGGATCCAGCCTTAGCATTCCAAAAGATACAGAACATACATGTATGTAACACATGTGTATACGTTGTTGCTTCTTTGCTCATGTATTCAGGCACCACTCATGTATGTATCTGCAGTTTGAGTCTTTTAAGGTACTTATGAGTTCACAAAGGCTTTTATACTTTTATATTCTATTTTGTTCTTTGCCATTATTAGAGCCTGATACATGGGGTTCTTAAATACTGCTTTTGACTTCTCAGAACCTTTGGCTTTTTCCAGACTCAAGTTACCTTATTATATAATTTATTGAAAGCCAATAATTACTAAGACATGTGGTAGGCGCTTATCACAAGTAACGTCACACAACTGGCTCTATGTACAAGCTAGAATAGGGCAAATGGTACAATTAGAGGCAAGTTCCTTGGTGCATAACAATAGAAGCCTTAGTGACATTGTAAGATTAAGAAAAGGCTAAAACATCTTTAAAACTACTCATTACCACCAGTCAAGATGTGCATATTTGACCTTTATGGTAATCAGAAGCATCACTGCTTATGCAGTAGGTGGCTAAATAATCGTCACTTTCGACACAGTTTTCCTTGAAGTGACCAAAGGTTAACATGCTTGATCCTGAAGCTGACACAGACATTGAATCAACTCATCAGCAGTCACAGTGAAAGGCCACCATCTTCATCACCTAGGTTACAGTGACAGGATAGAATGTTATAGGTTTTCTTCTCAGCTAAAGACAGAGGGATGTAGGTGCTGACTGCTCTGTGCATCTCAAAGGTTACAAAATTACTGTGAAAACTCTCCCTGGGGTGCCTATACACTATATGTTGTGATAATTGTGGAACTTGCTTCAAAAATAATTGCTTTGTTTATTACTTTGTTGTCTTACGGATATTAAAGCCTCATCCTAGATTCAGAAATCTCTTCATGATGATGATCTCTCTCCCTTTCCCTGGGATTACCATTAACCCCAGTCTTCCTAATTTGAATATATGAGCAGTTGCAATGAGGGATCTCAAAACTAAATCAGTATCTTCAAATAATATAAAATCAACACTATAATGAGAGCTAACATCACAATTCTAGTACTTGAAAAAACATTCTTAATCATGAGAAAGAAATGTAACTGTTTCCACTGTATCCCTGCCTCCAGTGTTTCAGTTAAAAATTTAGAAATCCATAAGATAAGTATTGTCATTCTTTAACATCAAATGAAACTAATTTTTGTGTTAAAGAGTTTAGCAGTCTCCTATTTCCATAGTAAAACATCTTGACAGATAATCTTGAAAAATTATGCTATGTGTGCTATGTCCATATGATTTTGAAGCAGGATAACATATCATGTACAGACAGAAGAGTTTGCCTGTCATAAAAAATATGGCAAAGGGACAAAACCTTTTTTACAGGTAGCCAAGGTAAGAATGGCTTAAGGCACAAAGCCAAAATTCTCCAAATACCTGTGACTTTGATATCACTTAAAAGTGGTCATTGATAATTGCCTTAAATAAACACAGCATTAACCAGTGTGTACCGAGAAAAGCAGGCAACTTCCTGTGTTTCAGTCATTGCTTTTGCTGTGAGACCTGGAGAGTGCTTCAGGAATCATTATGATGCATGGAATCTATAAGCAATAAGGCATGGCAGGAAGCGTGGTTATCATAAGATAATCACACCCCTGGGTCATTATAAAGCAAAAGCAAGGATGGTGTCCCTTTCATTCCCTCTGGGGTGTGACTGCTGAACAACAAATCCTACCCTGTGCCATTACCTTAGAGCTTTATAGAAAATCTCTGTAGGGAGGAATCACTGTATGCTTTTATGGCTTAAAGAAGACAAAATTGGCAGTTTATAGCATCAACGTTTGTTCACTTAAATCAGTCAGTTTACCAGTACTAATTAGGTCCTTTAAAATGAGCACCTGCCAAGATCAATCAGAATACAGGGCCATAAAAACAGAATCCACTCTGTATTTGTATATTCACGAATGGGGTTGTTTCCACAAAAAGTCTAATATCCAAAAACAACATGTGGAAGAAATAATCTCCTTCAAATATTATTACCACTTTCCAAAGTCATAAACTCAGATTTACAGACTGGATTGTGGAGAGCAATATAATGTAGCTGACTGATCAAACATGGGTCAATGGATTGTGCACATTCTTTTTTTCTATTTAGTTCCACATCCAAATCAGGTGACAACTCAAAGTACTCAGTCAGATAGGGAATCCTATTGTTGTCATTCCAATTATACCCTAAGGGTACCTGTTGTGATCTCACAACTTTTCATTCTACATAATATGTTTTACATTGCTTACCAGTAGTCTTGTCTCTTTATTTAAGGTTATGCCATCTTGAGGCAGATATAACCTCAACTAATGAATCTTTTCTGTCATGCAAACTACTAATTTTATAAAAACATTTTCTTTGAATACATGCAGAACATATATTTCCATAAAATTCTGTATATATAATAATTAGATGTTATTATTCTCATTATATAGAAGAAAGAGACAAGCTGTTGGGAAATGAAGGTAGCAGCTTTTTCAGTTCTTCCAGTGCTATCATGATGATTCTGAATATGAATCATTTTATTTTTATTTTTTCAAATTTTTATTTGATATATTCTTTATTTGCATTTCAAATAATTTCCCCTTTCCTGGTTCCCCCTCCCCAAAAGTCCCATAAGCCCTCTTCCCTCCCCCTGTTCCCCCATCCACCCCTTTCCACTTCCCTGTCCTGGTATTCCCCTATACTGCTACACTGATCCTTTCCAGGACCAGGGGCCACTCCTTCCTTTTTCTTGGGCATCATTTGATATGTGAATTGTGTCTTGGGTATTCCAAGTTTCTAGGCTAATATCCACTTATCAGTGAGTGCATACCATGAGTGTTCTTTTGAGACTGGGTTGCCTCACTTAGGATGATATTCTTCAGTTCCATCCATTTGTCTAAGAATTTCATGAATTCATTGTTTCTAATAGTTAATATACTCCATTGTGTATATATACTACATTTTCTGTATCCATTCCTCTGTTGAGGGACATCTGGGATCTTTCCAGCTTCTGACAACTATAAATAGGGCTGTTATGAACATAGTGGAGGATGTATCCTTATTACAGGCTGGGGAATCCTCTGGATATATGCCCAGAAGTGGTATAACAGGGTCCTCTGGAAGTATCATTCCCAGTTTTCTGAGGAGCCACCAGATTGATTTCTAGAGTGGTAGCACCAGCTTGCAACCCCACCAGCAGTGGAGGAGTCTTCCTCTTTCTCCACATCCTCACCAGCACCTGTTTTCTCCTGAGGTTTATTCTCTTTTTTTTTTTTATTCGATATATTCTTTATTTACATTTCAAGTGAGTTTCCCTTTCCTGGAGCCCCCTTCCCCAAAAGTCCCATAAGCCCTCTTCCCTCCTCCTGTTCCCCAATCTACCCCCTCCTGCTTCCCTGTCCTGGTATCCCCTACATGGCTGCGCTGAGCTTTTCCAGGACTGGGGGCCACTCCTTCCTTCTTCTCAGGCATCATTTGATATGTGCATTGTGTCTTGGGTATTCCAAGCTTCTAGGCTAATATCCATTTATCAGTGAGTGCATGCCATGAGTGCAACAGAAAGCACACATACACATGGAAGCTGAACAATTGCTCTACTCAATGATACCTTGGTCAAGGAATAAAGAAAGAAAGAAATCAAAGACTTTTAGAATTTAATGAAAATGAAGGCACAACATATCCAAATTTATGGGACACAATGAAAGCACTGCTAAGAGGAAAACTCATAGTTCTGAGTGCCTATAAAAAGAAACTGGAGAGAGAATATAATAGCAGTTTAACAGAATCCCTGAAAGCTTTAGAACAAAATGAAATTAATACACTTAATAGAAGTAGAAGGCAGGAAATCGTCAGACTCAGGGCTGAAATCAACCAAGTGGAAACAAAAAGAACTATACAAAGAATCAACAAAAGCAGGGGCTGGTTCTTTGAGAAAATCAACAAGATAGAAAAACCTTAGCCAGACTAACCAGAGGGCACAGAGGCAGTATCCAAATTAACAAAATCAGAAATGAAAAGGGTGAAATAACAACAGAAACTGAGGAAATTAAAAAATTATCATGTCCTACTACAAAAGCCTATACTCAACACAACTGGAAAATCTTGATGAAATGGATAATTTCCTAGACAGCTACCAATTACCAAAATTTAATCAGGATCAGATAGACCATCTAAATGGACCCATAACCCCTAAAGAAATAGAAGTGGTCATTGACAGTCTCCCAAACAAAAAAAGCACAGAACCAGATGGCTTTAGTGCAGAATTCTATCAGACATTCAAAGGAGACCTAATGCCAATACTCTTCAAACTATTCCACAAAATAGAAACAGAAGGAACATTACCCAACTCATTTTATGAATCCACAATTTCACTGATACCAAAACCACACAAAGACCCAACAAAAAAGAGAACCTTAGACCAATTTCCCTTATAAATATCGATGCAAAAATACTCAATAAAATTCTTGCCAACAGAATCCAAGAACACATCAAAACAATCATTCACCATGATCAAGTAGGCTTCATCCCGGGTATGTAGGGATTGTTCAATATACAGAAATCCATCAATGCAATCCACTACATAATCAAACTCAAAGAAAAAAAAAACACATGGTCATGTCATTAGATGCTGAAAAAGCATTTGATAAAATTCAGCATCCTTTCATGTTAAAAGTCTTGGAAAGAACAGTAATTCAAGACCCATACCTAAACACAATAAAAGCAATATACAGCAAACCAGTAGCTAACATCAAACTAAATGGAGAGAAACTTGAAGCAATCCCACTAAAATCATGGACTAGACAAGGCTGCCCTCTCTCTCCATATTTATGCAAAATAGTACTTGAAGTTCTAGCCAGAGCAATTAGACAACAAAAGCAGGTCAAAGGGATACAAATTGGAAAGGAAGAAGTCAAACTATCACTATTTCCAGATGATATGGCAGTCTACTTACGTGACCCAAAAAACTAAACTAGAGAACTCCTACAGCTGATAAACAATGTCAGCAAAGTGGCTGGATATAAAATTAACTCAAGCAAATCAGTAGCCTTCCAATACTCAAAGGATAAACAGGGTGAGAAAGAAATTAGGGAAATGAAGCATGGTTTCATTGATGTCTCATGTTGCAGTGAGAACACCAAACAGAAGTGTGTGAAGGGAAAAATGTCTGATGGCTCATGGGTTTGGAGGGTATGACCCATCACAACAGGAAAGAATCGCTGTCTACGGTGGATGTATAATGCAGTAGTAGTTTATCTATGTTCTGAAGACAATGCAAGAAGCACAGCTTGGAACCAAAGGAAAGTGTAACCTGAGAGTTTGTCCCTAGTCAACTACTTCCATCACCTTGGGCCTTGTTTTAAAGATCCCATGGCCTTCAAAAGGACAACGACCACATACAAACTCTTTTTTTTTCTTTTTTTTTTTTTATATTTTTGTTTTCTATATTCTTCGTTTACATTCCAAATGATTTCCCCTTTCCTGGATCCCCCCTCCCCATACGACCCATAAACCTTCTTCTCTCCATCCATTCTCCAGTCACCTCCCTCCTTTTTTTCTCTGTCCTTATATTCCCCTCCAATGCTAGATCAATCCTTTCCAGGATCAGGACCCTCTCCATACTTCTTCATAGGAGTCATTTGTTATGCGATTTGTGCCTTGGGTATTCAGGGCTTCTGGGCTAATTAATATCCACTTATCAGAGATTGCATTCCATGTGTAATCTTTTGTGACTGGGTTACCTCACTTAGGATGATATTTTTCAGATCAAACCATTTGCCTAAAAATTTTGTGAATTCATTGTTTCTAATTGCTGAGTAGTATTCCATTGTGTAAATATACCACATTTTCTGTATCCATTCCTCCTTTGAGGGGCGTCTGGGTTCTTTCCAGCTTCTGGCTATTATAAATAAGGCTGCTATGAATATAATAAAGCATGTGTCTTTATTGCATGCCCGGGAATCCTCTGGGTATATGCCCAGGAGAGGTATAGCAGGGTCCTCCGGAAGTGTCATGTCCAGTTTTCTGAGGAACCGCCAAACTGATTTCCAAAGTGGTTGTACCATCTTACAGCCCCACCAGCAGTGGAGGAATGTTCCTCTTTCTCCACATCCTCGCCAACACCTGCTGTCTTCTGAGTTTTTGACCTTAGCCATTCTGACTGGTGTAAGGTGAAATCTCAGAGTTGTTTTGATTTGCATTTCCCTAATGACTAATGATGTTGAGCACTTCTTAAGGTGCCTCTCGGCCATCTGAATTTTTTCAGGTGAAAATTCATTGTTTAGATCTGTGCCCCATTTTTAATAGGGTTATTTGGTTCCCTGGGGTCTAACTTCTTGAGTTCTTTGTATATATTGTATATTAGCCCTCTAACAGATGTAGGGTTGGTGAATATCCTTTCCCAATTTGATGGTTGCCGTTTTGTCCTTTTAACAGTGTCCTTTGCCTTACAGAGACTTTGTAATTTTATGAGGTCCTATTTGTCAATTCTTGATCTTAGAGCATAAGCTATTGGTGATCTGTTCAGGAACTTTTCCCCCATGCCCATGTCCTCTAGGGTCTTCCCCAGTTTCTTTCTATTAACATAAACTGTGAGGAAAAGGATCCTGCTCCATTTCCTCATCTGTGAAATAAGGTTGTGAATGTTGATGACTGTCATGATGCCTATATCACACCAAGATTTCTGAGAATAGCATTCTTGTATAATTGCACTATCACAGGTGACACCATAGATCGCTGGAAAGAGAATGACCTTCCTATTCTATTCTTTACTGGAGTCATTCTCTGAGTTTGTTGATTTAGTATTTCATGATTAGTAAACATGTTCTTGAAATATCTTTAGGACAGAAGGTGACTAATGCAAGAAGCACTATGCACAATGCACAATGAAGCACAAATGCAACTGATAAGTAAAGTAACTTATAAGGGGTTTCCGTCACATCTTTAATAAATGCCCCTGATGATGTAGATGATCAACAGCCTTAGTCACAACTAGCATAGACTATTGTCCATCAATAAAGAAAACTAGAAATTTCCAGTAATCTATTTGTAACCTTAGTTAAGTGATCTCTGATGCAGATTCTCTCACTCATCTTGTCTTCAGGATAGATTTTGTCTATTAGGTCAATTTCAGTGCTTTTGGTGGATTTTGGAACCTGTCTTTCCATACTAAATTAGAACCTGTCTCCTTGTAAGTCCCTAGGAGTGAAAAAAACTCACAAGGATGAAAGTTTGAAGAATTTAGTCTCTTTTCCAAGATTATAAAAGCAGTGACAGCTACTAAGGAGAGCTGTTTGTAAACCATGAGGTTGTGCAGGGGCTTGAAGGATTCCTCTTTCATGAGACAGCACTATGATGGAGTGGGCTTTTTGGTGATACAACTGTATTTAAGTAAACCATTCTCCTATAAGCAGTTCCTGCTCTCTGCTCCTTTAAGCTATCACAATGAACTGAATGACTCACTTAGAGAGACTTAGGTAAACTTTTTCTTTAGTCTGTTATTGGTGCCTTATCTAACGTGAACATGCCCTGAGTTATACCTCCACAATGAAAGCACACAACAGAAAACTACTTGATCAGACTTCCTGGCATAAACCATATAATATCTTCAATACTAAATAGTAGTTATATCTTTAAAATGAAAATTTACCAAAATAAATACAATGGGATGTATTTCAAAAAATTTTAAAAGGTTTTTTCCTTTCAGATAAAGACAAGTTTTAAAATATTTAGTGAATCAAAAGAATGTAAACATGGGAAGCTATCAGGAAGAGAGTTATGGGGAGTGTCATAAAAATTGAAATGGTAGAAGAACAAATGATAGTGAACAAAATAATAGCAAAATTAACTATTTCCATAGAAATATGAATTCCAGAGTTTGACTGGGTAGAGAAGTTATTGGTGCAGGAAGAGAAGTGGGGCATTCTTTCTTTTCCCTAGCAATAATATTTTATAAGACTGTAGACAAGAGTCACAAACTAAAATATTTACATAGACACAGTCAAGATATAGAACTTGTCTACCCCTTGTGAGTGAGTTTCCAGGTTTGGACTCTACAGGTCAGCCTTGGGTGTGTCCCTGGTTTTCTTTTGCTTTGCTATGATTTTAGAGATGGACTATCTCATTGAGGCCCAGGGCCCCTGAATTAACCTAACCAACAAGTTTCAGGAGTCTACCTATTGCTGCCTCCTCTACAATGAGATTACAACCATGTGTTAACATAATCTACTTTTAACAGGGATGTTATACATTATCACTAGACCATCATGGTTGAATAGTATGCATTTCATTGGGTATACCATATTCCATTCTCTCTGTTTTTGTTTTGTATTTTGAATAATATTTTACAGCATGGAAATATCACATATGCATATATATGTGAGTATGAATTCATTTTGTTAAACAGGGTTGTTGGACTCTACAGGTCAGCCTTGTAGAGTCCAATTTTTATTTCTCTGGTATTGATCATTAGAGCAGAATTTTTAGTAATAAATCATACGATAGGTGCATATCTTTTCTTTCAAACTGGTTCATTACTTTCAAAGTGTCTATATCATTTAATATAACAACCAGGACCATGTGAGCCATTACATTTCCCTATACTTCTATTGGTATTGAAATACACAGTAGTATCTTACCATTGTCTCAATTTATAGTTCTGTTAATGGTATTAATGGTGTGACTTGTCATGTCCACTAAGTTTAGTTTTCGTATATGTATGTACTTTAGTGAAAGGTCTGTCATGTATTTTGCCTCTATGCCATGTTTAACTTTAATTTTAAAGTGTAAAATATTCTCAATACACTGCATGTATTAGTCCTTAATTGCTTTGCAGATATTTTGATCAGAACACACCAGCCTTTTCTCTCATTGGGGACAATCATTGTGCAAAGGCATGAAATCTGAATGTGGTCCACGTTACCAGCTTCGTTTTGTGGATTGGGCTCCCAGTATTCAGGGCTCTTAGCCTAAATGCCAAGAGTGTCATTTTAGAAGTATGTGGCTTTATATTGTCCTTCAAATTTTGGACTAAAACTTGAGTTAATTTTTATGTGCCTGTGCCTGTGCCTGTGCCTGTGCCTGTGCCTGTGCCTGTGCCTGTGCCTGTGTCTGTGTCTGTGTCTGTGTCTGTGTCTGTGTCTGTGTCTGTGTCTGTGTCTGTGTCTGTGTCTGTGTCTGTCTGTACCTGTACCTGTACCTGAACCTGTGTCTGTTTCTGTATCTGTATCTGTATCTGTATCTGTATCTGTATCTGTATCTGTATCTGGATCTGGATCTGGATCTGGATCTGGATCTGGATCTGGATCTGTACTTGTATCCTGTCAGGTGCTGGCAGACTCTCACAGGAGACAGCCATACCAGGCTCCTGTCAGCAAATGCTTCTTGGCATTAGCAATAGGGGCTTGGTTTGGTGTTTGCAGATGGAATGGATCCCAAGGTGGGACAGTCTCTGGATGGCCTATCCTTTGGTCTCTGCTCCATTTTTTGTCCTTTTCTTTCCTTTGAACAGGAACAATTAAGGGTTTAAAGTTTTGAGGTGAGTAGGTGGCCCCATCATTCAACTCAGCGCCATACCTATCTACTGGAAGTGGTGTCCACAGGTTCTATCTTCCATTTGTTGGGTATTTCAGCTAAAGTCATCCTTGTTGGGTCCTGGATGACATCTGGGACTTTCTAGTGGCTACCCCTAATTTGTGGGAGAGGGCATGATTTTTGAAAATCTGCTTCCATAGAACATGGTAAATCATCTTAGGAGGCTGCAGGTCCAACTTGAGAGGTGGCAAGAACATCTTGATAGTGTGAATAACTAGTCATTGGTTTGTTTTTATCACACATTGAATTCGAAGCACAACTGAAACAGCAAGTCCTCCATCTGAAAAGAAAACAAGACCTGTAATTCTTAGGATTGTTCTAAGAGATGAGAGTGAGGGAGGTTGTTGCAAAAGCCTTCAATATATCTCATTCTCAACTATGGGTCTGGGGTCAACTAAATAGGAAGCCATTGAAGAGAGTCACTAAATCTTGTGAAAAAAAATACTGAAGTTTAACTCAGAGTTGATGGCAGGGGTTAGGACAGGACAAACATTTCAGGGGCTTTGACTATGCTACAGTAAGCGTATAGGCAACACAAATTGTACTTGGTATATATTTTCTTTAATTTTTCCTTATGTAGGAAGAGGGCCCATAGGGGTGGGAGGATGGACATGGACCAATGGGAAGCAATCATGATGCAGTGCATGTGAAATTCCCAAATAATGAATTTAAAAATATTAAAAATTTTCTGTGACAGTATTTCAAATGTTTGATATGGAAAACTTAACTAGTTCAAATTCCATGCAACCTCTCATTTTCTATTGCTTTTGTTTCCTTTTAGGACCATGTCAAGTTGCTTTTTGCTTCTGAATTTAATGTTTGTAACCCACTGAAAATCTTTCCTCATACCTTAGCATGAGGGGTAAGGTATTAGCTGGCTTTTGCGTCCATGTATCAGTTCAAATGGCACGTCCTCCTTGAGGTTCTCTATGATTTCTAATCTGTTACCCCACCAGCCACAATAGGGTCCTTCTCATTTGCTTCCCTTATATTACTGAATACTATCATTAAAAAAAAAACTGTTAGCAGTAGGTCTATGGTTCTTCTAAGAGATTTATTCTGGCCTTACCTCTGAAATGTGAGACCATGCTGTTATTATCTAGTCCTTTGCTTCTGTCTAATACAAATGCTGACACACAGTCGAACATATTTTATGATAAATATCTTCTTTGTAGAATGTGTGAATGGATATATTTACTTAAGACAAGAAAGACTGAAAGCAATTTGAAGAGACTACGGCTTAACCAAAGCTTAGAAGAAAGAGCAATGCTTCAGTAAGCAAGCTGAATGAGAAGGAAGAGTTCAAAATGGGAACAGAGTGCTTGACAGTGGAGGGCTTTGACCCTCTAGAGTGGATGATTTTACTTTTGCCTGGAGGGAATGGGAATGCTTCTAACAAGGTTGACATAATAACATACTATTTTAAGAAAGCTGAGAGGGAATAATACAGCAGATTATGGTTGGGAGATGGTGAGCTCAGTTAGAAGTTAGTACCAGTTGGGAATAATATCATTGATAGTGTTGCTGTGTTAGCAAGGGACTTATGAGGTGTTAGTCTCACTGGAAAGAAGGCTCAGCTTGGAAACACCATGAGAAGATTCGTCTTCTCTGGCAGGGCCCATTCAACTGTCTTATCTGATCGAAGATTAACAGCAATGAAGAGGTATAATTTTGTATCTCTTTAGTTACATTTTCTTTCATTATTATTTGCAAATACCTTCTGTATTGAGAATTATTTTTCCAGGCAAAATCATTGTAGGTGACTTCACAGAAGCCTGATTTATCCTAGCTTATGTTTGAAGTTATTTACCTACTAGTAAATAATCCCCCCTGCTTTATAACTGAGGAGGTTGCTTGCTCAATTGACCTGGCAAAGGCTTAATATTGATTAGAATAAGAATCAATCTGTGTGAACTTGATTTTCTTGTAGGAACGTGTGGGTATTCAGACGTCGTCATCCTACTTTAGTGTGTCATTTGATTTAGAATAGGGAATAACGGTCCTGAGACTGCCGATCTTTTATCCCACATTTTTGTGGTTCATTCACTATGTGTTGCACTCAATTTGTGCGCCAAGAGTTGCCACTGGGAGGCTTCAAAACTGGGGTCAGCCCAGGATGGCAGCCCAGGGTGGCAGCCCAGGATGGCAGCCCAGGACTTCTCTTATGAAGGTTACACCTAGCTCATGGCTCAGCTGTTTTCCTCAGTCCCTGGACAAAAAATTCCAGAACCATCCACTTGACAACAAACTTACTAGGCCAGCATTTTTTTTTTAACCATGAATAACTGCCACAATTTTCAAGGACTGTTCTATATTCTTTCTGTTCAGGCTGTTCTTAATCCTGGCAGGTCACAGCTCTCTGAAGCTGAGAACCATGAAGCAGTTGCTGTAGGAAAATCAAACAGTCCTGACATTTCTACTTACTAGGTTTCACTTACAGTTCATTTCAGAGAGTGACAATTAGAAGAAACAAGGAAGGGCTTTGTTTTGTTTTGCCAGACTCATTTCAAGGAACACTACACACAGCCTGCCTACTTGCTTGTTTGGATAAAGAAAATGTTTCCACTCCTCTTACAGCTGCACAGTCATGGAAAATCGCCTTGGGTGCCAAACCCGCCAGCAACATTCACAACACCAAAGGCCTCTGCACTTGACTTAGTGTAAATTTCTTCTTTTATGAGTAGATCAGCTAAGAGTTAAAAAGTGTCACGGGCCCTTAGAAATGGGACAGGACCGGTCAACCTCAATTTGAGCCCCCACTCTTTGTTGATAAGCAAAGAGAAGTTTCCTGAATTGCAAGGTAAATGGTTTCTTGTGGGTATGCAGCCATGTAATTGCTGCAGAATTTGGTTCACTGGCCTCCACATGGCCCCTATGCTTGGAAGCTTGCTCTGCCAAGGACTTGTGATGGTTATTAAAGATGACTTGGAAAGTTAAAAAAAAAAAGCCAAGGAAGTCAGTGTGGCTTCTATCACTGTTTTGACATTGCTTACTACAATTTTCTATGAGGTAGGATCAGAGATATTATTACTGGTGCATAGTATTGTTAGCTAAATTACAGTATACCTCTCATTCAATTTCACACTGGGAAAAATTGAAATCTTCTAACAGACAAGGAAATTATTATGTAAGGACTTGCATGCTACAAAGAAATCCAGGAAATAAATGATTCATCTTGAGTATTCTGAAAGACACCTTATTATTAGTCTAATACATAAATAACTGGCATGAATTATCCCATATCTATAAGTAGCTTTATCTGGATAAATCAGCCACTGGGATCATATTTATGAATTCATGGACATAATGTAATTATGAAATATTCATTACGGTTTCCTTGTATGAAAGTGTGGAAATTCACTCCACACTCAAAGTTTAAGGGAAAAAAAAACCCAGTTCAATGAAAGGTTTGGCTTTTCCTTTTATAGGGATTTACAGTACTTATCAGCGGGTATAGTTCACATTAGCATCCGGTGACATTGCTTTGTCTGTATATATTTCTAGCTGTCAACAGAATGTCCTGAGGCAATTGCATCTCGATTCTATAGCTATCTTGTATTCTTTCAGAATACACAAGGGTCTAATTTTCCATTGGCAAAGCATGAAATCATGTAAGAAAGCTACGTAGACAGAGTGTGCAAACAAGTAGCTGTTTTTCAACACATCAAAATGCTTCGTAAAGTAACAGATAAATAAAATCTCCTCACTGAAGTAAAAAGCTGGGAAATCAAGGCTTGGTACAAGAAATTAAGGTGTTTTTTCAAAGAGCTAGCATCATCCTGAAACTCAAGCAAATTCGTTCACCACTTTACATGCTAATATGTGTAACTATATCAGTTTTCTTTGACTTACAGTGAAGTTGCTTTATATCAGAAGTATCTTGTGGTTATAGATCACATGCACTTTAACTTCATCATGACCAGTGCTTGGCAATCATCAAATTAACACTGCAGTGAATAGGATATTGCTTAACTTTAAGAACCATTCAGTAAAATGTACTGAATGGATTTATAAACTAAGGGTTCATTTATTCATTGTTTGGGTGCAGTGGGATAGGCAGTCAAAGTAAACATGAATCCTCAAAAAAAAAAAGGACATTATAAAATATACCAAATGATGCATTCAAGATTCTCCTACCCTCTCTGGAACATGTCTGAATTTGACAAACTGTTTGAAATTATCAATTCAATGATGCCCTTAAAGGGGGTTACCTTTGGCGTATATTTAAAATGCATTTAAGAAGCAAGTCTTTCCTGCTACATGAACTACAGACAGCTCCATTTGGCATCAGCGAGATGACTGAAGAGGCTTAAATTATAATTCTCTCTATATGCACCTCACATTTCTACAACTTCAGGGTATTTTTAAACATTCTTGTTACATGATGTACAATTTACTTAGCAAGTGGCATTCATATGTCTAACCATAAAATAACTTGTTGTAATTTAAGCAAACATGTTTTAAATAAAAGTTAGCTAAGGTCTGTAATCTCTGATATATCACATGTAACGAAAGCTTCCATAAAATGGATTTCCCAGGCAGCCAACGATCACAGTTTCCCTTTTAGAAATATCATAATTTATGTTTTCCCTTCATACATTTCAATATATCTTTACTGACAAGTTTCACCAATCAGGTGATATCATTGACAAATTAGACTAGAAATAGAGAGGAAGAAGGTAAAAACATTTTTTCTATATTTTTTTTCATTTCCAAACATTAGTAATTAATGTAATGTCCATGACTTGCACATTCAATGAAAGAAAAATAAATTTTGTAAGCTAAGATTGATATGCAGTTTATTGTGTATGTTTATGGGGAAATTTTTGATAAGCTTTGCTGAAAAATGAGTAGATAAAACCATCATCAAAAGCAAGAAAATGAAAATGTTACCACTCCAAATCTTTCCTTGCACTACTTTCAAATTAATCTCTACCAGTCCCCCCATAGTTCATATTCTCTTCCTAAATGTAAAAATGGAGAAAAGTATGATCCACAAACATATGTATTAAGGATTCCAAATAAAATAAGTACTATCTTTTCTCCCATGTAGCTAGAACTTTACATAAATGGAATCATGAAGTGCCCAGTCTTCCTTTTATTCATTTCTTTTACTCTCACACAGTTACTTTGAAATTCACACCAATATTTCACTCTATCATGTGATATTTCATTGTATGGGTGTTCTATATTTTATTTACCTATCACCTGCTGCTGCATATTTGAGTTGCTAAATAAGGCTGCAGTGGGCACTCCTGTGTAAGTCATTATAAGACATGTACTGTTATTACTTTTGGGTAATTGCCCAAACATGGACTATCTGGATTATGCAGCAATGGCGTATTTTATTTGTTGACATGGATACCAACCTATTTTCCAGAATAAATGATCTTTACGTTTTACAACTACACTGGAAACCTGAGAAGAATTCAGTTTGTTTGTATCCTCACTGGGGCTTCATGTCATCAGCCTCTTTTATTACTGTCAGTTTAATAGGTATATGATATACAGATATTTAACTGTATTTTAATTGGTACTTTGTTGCTGATATATTAGGTTTAGCAATTTTCATCCATGATCCCTTATTAATAGCATGGTCTGTTACAATTTTTCCATGTTTATTGTAGTAAAAGTCATCGGTAATAATGTGGGTTTTCTACCCTTTCCTACCAATCCACTTTGTTCCCAGAAATAATGACTCTGAGATTTCTTTATTTAAATTTTTATTGATTATTCTATTTATTTACACTTCAAATGTTATCCCCTTTACCAGTTTCCCCTCCACAAACCCTCTGTCCCCTCCCCCTGCCTCTGTAAGGGTGCTCCCCATCCACTTCAGCCTCACTGCCTTAGCATTCCCCTAGGCTGGGGTATCAAGCCTTCACAGAAACAAGGGTCTCCACTCCCACTGACACCAGATAAGGCCATCCTCTATTACATATGCGCCTGGAGCCATGGGTCCCTCCATGTGTATTCTTTGGTTGGTGGTTTAGTCCATGGGAGCTCTCTGTTGGCTACCCCTAGCTCCCCATCTCCCATTGCTATATAGCTCTGTTCAATTTCCTGATATCTCCCCCAATCCTCCCACACCTGATCCTGCCCCCTTTTTCCTCTCCCCCTCCTCTATTCTTCCCAAATCCCTCTCACTCTCTACCACCCATGATTATTTTGTTCCCCCTTCTAAGTAGGATTGAAGCATCAACACTTTGGCCTTCCTTCTTCTTGAACTTCATATGAATTTCTTGACCTCATATGGTCTGTAAATTCTATCATGGGTATTCCAAGCTTTTTTCCTAATTTCTACTTATTTCCTAATTTCTAAGTACATACTATGCATGTTCTTCTGTGACTGTGTCACCTTACTCAAGCTGATATTTTCCAATTCCACTATTGCATTTCTTAATTATCCTAGACAGTTTTTAATAGCAGTTTTTCAGGAGTAGAACTTAACATTGAATTTTTTAAGAATTACATAATTATAATATCTTTAAAACATTTTATAGATAGTATGTTGGAACCGCCAATAACCCCAGTTTTTATCAATATACACAATTGTATACCAATGTAAGATCTTTGGCTTATTAATATTCTTGGGTCTAAACATAAATTAAATAATCTACCTTTTTGTCCTCTTATTCCTACAACCCCCTGTTTTCTTTGCGTACATTATCCCTTCTCTCCCCCATAACATTAGGTAGGAGAGAATAAAGGATAGATGAGAGAAAAAGAAATCCACGAGTTGAGTCTAACCACCTTATTTTGTTTCCTTCCTGGTCAAGACCATAACAACTTGTTATCACTCTGCTTAAATGATCATTAAATGAACACCAATCATCCATTTTACAACCAAAAATCATCCTTCCCACCACTTGCAAATGGAGGCATAGCTCTCTTAAAATTTCTTACTTCTGATTTGAGGCATCATTTTCCTTTCGGGAGCTACTTTAAGATTTTGAAGTATTGGTCAGTCTTAAGAAAGCTAACTGTAGTATTTGTTGTCCATCTCTGCATGCTGAGAAATTTCAGGGCTTAACTGAAGTCCTGACTGAAACAGTCTGTTATGTTGGCTGGAATAAATATACCTGTCTCAGTATCTTAGCATTCTCAATGTGAATCTTGTCAGTGCTGTTTCTTTAGTTGTTTTAGTTGTTTAGTTGTCAGTGCTGACAGTTGTATGCATCTGTCATACATATGTGTGTGTGTCTGTGTGTGTATGTATGTATATATATATATACATATATATATATATATATTGTGTGTGTGTGTGTGTGAATACAATACATACATGTGTGTGTGTATAAGCTTTGACTGTATAATGAAACTGTAGTTACAGTTTTTTCCATGCATTCCATTTGAAAGGATTGTACAAGTCCTGAGGATTCTGTAATCAACAAGATCCATTGGCCAACCTTCGCTGAAGTTCTGGCTGGAGACATTTTTTCATGTCTTTTTCATTTCTTTCCTCCTGTCTGTATCCTGGATCTTCAGGAGGCTTTTCCCTGTCAAATCTGAGTTTTATCAATTTGGAAGGAATCCAAAGCTTTTCTTCTTCTGTTGAAATAAAACCAAAATCTCCTCCTCAATGCAACGTATTTCTTGTTACCCATTCTGAAGTTAGGGAATCCTTAATATAAACAGACTGATTTAGTTTAGAAGTTTTTTCCATAATAAAATTTATTTTAGTACTTATGTTTTCTGTCTCATTGACTCGTCAAAATTTAGCATCCTTAAAGAATTATTTAATATATCCTTGGGAGATTATATATTCCCCTTCTGTTTTATGACCATTTCCTTTAAAGTCCTGTTAGATCTCTCTTTAACTCTTCAACTTGTATGATTGTAAGATATATTTGTAACATTTTCTATACCATAATGTCTAAAAATGTTGTATTCTAATGGATACATCAACTTTAATCAGTAAGGGCATCTCCAAGATAGTTATCATCTCTAATAAATGTGCAATCTCAGAATCAGTTTTTTCAGAATTCAAAGCAAAATCTCATTGATATTCTAAATATGCATAAACTGTTTGATGTACCAACACGTGTACATATCTTAATTCTCCAAACTTTACAAAATGAAACATATTATTCTAAGGTAACATCAACAAGTAGAACTCCTAACTCGATATGCTGTATCTTTATGGGTTGCCATTCTAACTTATCAAGCTTTTATGGATTTTTTTCATCTGTAACTACCTTTTCTAGTGATGTTAGAGATTCGAGGTCCTCTAATCTTTGTCCTATGGCTTCGAACCTAGCATCCAGTCCTTCAACCCCCTCCTCATCTTATTCTGCCTTTCTTTTTAATTTGTATATGTATGTCTTAGTTCCCCTTATGCCATACATTTTTTGTAACATGTGCCCATCAATTCAGATTTATAAATGATGTTTTATGCAATTATCTTTCAGTTCATATATATTATCAAAATTTATACATGGAAGATCCATTTATTATCTATTTTATACTTAGTTGTCTTTACTGGTATTTTTTTTTAAAAAAGAATTTATTTATTTACATTTCAAATGTTATCCCCTTTCCGGTTTCTAGTCCAAAAATCCCCTATCCTAATCCCTTTCCCCTGTCTAATGAGGGTGCTCCCCCACCCACCCACCCATTTCTGCCTCACCACCCTAGCATTCCCCTACTCTGGGGCATCAAGCCTTCACAGGACCAAGGGCCTCCCCTCCCAGATAAGGCCCCTTCAGCTCCTTCAGTCCTCCCCGGAACTCTTCCACTGGAGGGGGGGGGGGTCCTTGTGCTCAGTCTGATGGTTGGCTTCAAGCATCTACAGCTGAAGAATATGTAAAACTGCAATCATTACTGAAATAATAATTATGTCTACAAGTGAAACAAAATTGTATGGGATCCACATTGTGTTTCTCTCCATTATTAACATAAAACATATTTTTGCTTTAATCTCTATTTAAGGACTTCTGTTTACCAATTTTAAATTATTTATATCGATGATATTTTATATTCAGACTCTCTCCTCTTTCATTGTTTTCAGACTGAATATCTTACCAGTTCAAGTGTGGGGCCTTTCAGTCTCATAGCAGCTTTCATCTGAACTTTTGTGCATTTGCAGGTTCCTGAGACCAGCATATGTCTAGGGCAGCTATCTCTGGCCACTCTGCTTAGTTCACAAGGCTGCCCCTCTGGGTCTGCCTTCTGCCAGCCCTATCCAGTCCTTTCCAACCTGCCCTGCTTCTGAATGGTTTTAGGCCTCCACCTGTGGACACCCAAGCTCTGGATTGCACTTTTGCATGCTGCATTTAGTTTGCGCAGTTCTAAGAAATTGCTGAGACTGAAGCAGGGGTTGTGTGTTCTACCCCTTGTCTAGGGACCTGTGCTCCACTGTGAGATCCAGCCTCACCTATGTGGGCATTGGCTGGCACCACCCCTATTGTGTCAGCAGCTCTGCTCTTAGGGTATTCCTGTGCCACTGAGGGCCATGGATGCTCCTTTTGAGTCACTGCTGTGTACCCAATGGATGAGCTGCAGCCTGGGAAACTTTTCACTTGCAGGTAATAACTAAGGTTCTGCATCCCCCTGTTCACTATCTGCTGCTCACAGGCTGCCTGTCCAGCTAGTCTGCTGCTGCCTGATTTTGGTCCGGCTTCCCTGTCCATAACCTTTGATTAAGGTCTGAATCTTTGGTTCTAAGATTGTCTTCTATGCCTGATAACAGACACCATTTGTAGTAAAGGCCATCTGTATGTAACCTTGTATTTTTCCAATCACTCACTCACTTTGTTCCCAGAAATAGTGACTCTGAGACTTATTTATTTGAATAAATGCTTAGGCCATTAGCTTTGATTCTATTCCTCAACTAGCTCATGTATTAGCTACTCATTTATTTTTTCTAAGTCATGCCACATGGTTGGTTACTTGGCCCTCAATTTCTTTTTTCTTTTTCTTTTCTTTCTTTCTTTCTTTCTTTCTTTTTTTTTTTTTTTTTTTTTTGCCCTATACTGCTTTACTAAGTCTTTCCAGAACAAGGGGCCACTCCTCCGTTCTTCTTGTACCTCATTTGATGTGTGGATTATGTTTTGGGCATTCCAGTTTTCTGGGTTAATATCCACTTATTAGTGAGTGCATACCATGATTCATCTTTTGAGTCTGAGTTACCTCACTTAGTATGATGTTCTCCAGCTCCATCCATTTGCCTAAGAATTTCATGAATTCATTGTTTCTAATGACTGAATAGTACTCCATTGTGTATATATACCACATTTTTTGCATCCACTCTTCTGTTGGGAATACCTGGGTTCTTTCCAGCTTCTGGCAATTATAAATAGGGCTGCTATGAACATAGTGGAACATGTATCCTTATTACATGCTGGGGAATCTTCTGGGTATATGCCCAGGAGTGGTATAGCAGGATCTTCTGGAAGTGAGGTGCCCAGGTTTCGGAGGAACTGCCAGATTGATTTCCAGAGTGGTTGTTCCAATTTGCAACCCCACCAGAAGTGGAAGAGTGTTGCTCTTTCTCCACATCCTCGCCAACACCTGCTGTCTCCTGAATTTTTAATCTTAGCTATTCTGACAGATGTAAGGTGAAATCTCAGGGTTGTTTTGATTTGCATTTCCCTAATGACTAATGAAGTTGAGCATTTTTTAAGAAGCTTCTCCACCATCCGAAGTTCTTCAGGTGAAAATTCTTTGTTTAACTCTCTTCTCCATTTTTAATAGGGTTATTTGGTTTTCTGGAGTCTAACTTTGTGAGTTCCTTATATATATTGGATATTAGCCCTCTATCTGATATAGGGTTGGTGAAGATCTTTTCCCAATTTGTTGGTTGCCGATTTGCCCTTTTGATGGTGTCCTTTGCCTTACAGAAATGGCCCTCAATTTCATATTGCCATCTTCTTCTGTGTCTAAGGTGAAGCTCCCAAACATGTCTATTTTCCCATAATTCTTTTCTTTCCTTACCAGATATCCTGCCTTAGCTAACTGGTCAATCAGGCTTTTATTGACAGGTGATGCTTCCATTCAGAATAACAGAAGAGCCAGGGGAAGGACTGAAGGAGCTGAAAGGGATAGCAACCCCAAAGGAAGAAGAAAATCAACTAATTGGACCACACAGAGATACCAGAGACTAAACCTCCAACTGAAGAGTATACAGGAAGGGAGCCATGGCTTCAGATACATGTGTAGTAGAGAATGGCCTTGTCTGACATCAATGGAAGGGAGATGCCCTAGTGTAAGGTGATTCTAGAGCAGGGATATGGGAGTGGGTGAGTGAGTGGAGAGCAAAGGGGAGGGGGAAAGGGGAAATGGAAGGATAACCAGGAAGGGGATATTATTTGAAATGTAAATGAATAAAATGATTAATTTTTTTAAAAATGAGATTATCTCTATATTTACAGAGTTGTTTTGATAATAATTTATATATTAGGAATATAAAAGTCTTAATGAGAATTATGACATATAAGTACTTTTAAGTGTTTAGTAATAAAGAAATGCTCAGTTCCAAACAAACGACTCTTACAGTACAGGACTAGCTAAGGCTGATAAATCTTTGGCACATGGTATACTTTATTTTCCATTCAAAGAATTCTGAGATACAGCTAAAGAGCTCAATACATCCTGTAATGAACCATAAATAGCACATGATTGTTTCTTCTTCTCAGACTTTTGTTGTTCTGTCTCATATTCCAATGAAATGAGGAGTTAGACTGAAATTCCCTCACCAAATATTGTATATGGCTCTACTGAGCATTTCATGAAATTGGAATTACTCCACATCCATAGCACTTCTAGCTTATTGGATCTTGGCTCTAGCAAGAACTTAGCAAGGATGTAGTGATTGAAATGAAACATCCTCTCCCTGTTCTGTCACAGTGTGCATTGTAAAAATCTGTCACCACAACTTCCAAATTCTTCTTGGAGGCAATAGCAAATGAATTCATCCCCAAACCAGATGGATTAAGACAGAAATCCCCAAAAGAACCCTACCAATAGTATCACTAAAGAAAAGTCAGGGTAGTTCTGTGGCAGCAGCGGCGGCGGCAGCATCAGCTTTTCTAGCTGAAGGGCCATCAGCAGTGGAACCAAGGTGACAGGGTCCTGGCAGGCCCTGTGCCAGCTACCCCTGACCATCGCTGGCCAGCCAGGCCGCAAGCAGCGGTGGATTTTCAGCACCTTTCACCGCACTGAAGCCACATCAGAACTCTGCCTCCCACCAGTCAGTTACGAGAGACTCTCTACCATCTTGGCTCACGGAAGCCAGAGAGAACTGACAGCCCGAGGTACTCAGACTTAGCCTGAGGCATACAGACTTAGCCCAAGGCCAACATCTTGGGGGTCTAAGCCTACCAGGCGTTGGCCTGCACCCAGGCCCTGGGCTATTGGGGGGGGCATCAGTGTGCCAACCCAGCCAGGAGGTTGTTTGCCTGGCAGTCTATCACAGCACACTCGCTGCCATTTTGGCTACAGGACGCCAGAGAGTTCTAGCAGGCAAAGCCAGCTAACAGTCATAGCCCGAGGCTAACATAGCGGGGGGTCTAAGCCCGCCAGGCATTGGTCTGCACCCAGGCCCTGGGCTGTCCGGTGGGCCATCTGTGTGCCAACCCAGCCAGGATGTTGTTAACCGGGCAGACTTTCCCGGCACTTTCAGGGAGCCTGCACATGCCACCATCTTGGCTACCTGACAGAACCAGTTAACAATCATAACCTGAGGCGAACATTGCTCCGGCCTAAGCCTGCCAAGCTTTTGCCTAGACTCAGGGCCTGAGCAGCTAGGCTAGACTTGTGTGCACCAATCCAGTTGGGGGAGTAACTGCCCTACAGAGTGATCAGCACTCTGCTGATCCCCACAGAAAAGGTCCCCATAGCATACACAGTCAGCACTCCCTGAAGGAGCAAACAGGCACCACCTGGTTCACAGACACAATCTGGGGCAAGGCACACTAGGGCTCCAAGGGCACCCAAGATCAGGTCAGCACATCAGCAATCTGTTACAGGGGAAACCCAGTTATCCAGTGTTGTAGAAATAGCCCTACGCCTCACAGGAGGCTCAAATATCAGCCAGAGACAAGCCCAACTAACAACAGAGATAACAAGACACCAAAGGGCAAATGAAGGAACTCTACTAACAGAAATCTAGGGAATATGGCAGCATCTGAATCAAACTCTCCAACATCAGCAAGTCCTGGATATGCCAACACTCCAGAAAAACAAAATTTGGATTTAAAATCACTGGTCATGATGCTGCTAGAAGAACACAAAAAGGACATAAATGAATCTCTTAAAGAAATACGGGGGAACACGAATAAGATAGAAACCCGTATAATGGAAACACAAAAATCATTTAAAGAAATTCAGGAGAAAAAGCCTCAAGAGATAGAAGCCAATAAAGAAGAAACACGAAAAAACTTAAAGAAATGCAGGAGAAAGTGAGTCAAGTGGCAGAAGTCATGAAAGAGGAAACACAAAAATCTCTTAAAGAATTAAATGAAAAAACAAACAAACAAATGATAAAACTGAGCAAAACCATCCTGGATCTAAAAACAGAAGTAGAAACAACTAAGAAATCACAAAGGGAGACAACTTTGAAAATAGAAAATCTTGGGAAGAAATCAGGGGCCATAGATGCAAATATCAACAACAGAATACAAGAGATGGAAGAAAGAATCTCAGATGCCGAAAGATACCATAGAAACCATTGACTCAACAGTCAAAGAAAATGCAAAATGTAAAAAGCTTGTATCTGAGAACATCCAGGAAATCTCACAAAATAAGAAGATCAAACCTAAGGATTATAGGTATAGATGAGAGTGAAGATTTACAACTGAAAGTGCCAGCAAACATCTTCAACAAAATTATGGAAGAAAACTTCCCTAACTTAAAGATAGAGATGCCCATGAATATACAAGAAGCCTACAGAACTCCAAACAGACTAACCAGAACAGAAATACCTCCTGTCATATAATAATCAAAACCCAAATATACTAAACAAAGAAAGAATATTAAAGGCAGTAAGAGAAAAAGGCCAAGTAACATATAAGAAGACCTATCAGAATCACACCAGACTTCTCACCAGAGACCATGAAAGCTAGAAGATCCTGGGCAGATCTCATGCAGACTCTAAGAGAACACAAATGTCAGCCAAGACTACTATACCCAGCAAAACTTTCAATCTCCATAGATGTGGAAAGCAAGATATTCCATGACAAAACCAAATTTACACAATATCTTTCCACAAACCCAGCTCTACAAAGAATAATAGGAGAAAAACTCCAATACAAGGGGGGAAGCTACACTTGTATTGGAAGTACAAGACAGCAAGATAGTAACCTTCTTTCATCAAATCCAAAAGAAGATAACCAGTCAAATATAAAAATAGCATCAAAACTGACAGGAAGTAATAATCACTATTCCTTAATATCTCTTAACATCAATGGACTCAATTTCCCAATAAAAAGACATAGACTAACAGACTGGATAAGGAAACAGTACCCTACATTTTGCTGCATACAGAAACAAAAGACAAAAACTACCTTAGAGTAAAAGGCTGGAAGACAATTTTACAAGCCAATGGTCTCAGGAAACAAGCCGGAGTAGCCATTCTAATATCAGATAAAATAGACTTTCAACCTAAAGTCATCAAAAGAAATATGGAAGGACACTTCTTGCTGGTCAAAGGAAAAATCCACCAAGAAAAACTTTCAATTGTGAATATCTATGCACCAAATGCAAGGCACCCTCATTCGTAAAAGAAACTTTGCTAAAGCTCAAAGCACACATTGAACCTAACACAATAATTGTGGGTGACTTCAACACTCCACTATCTTCAATGGACCGATCAGAAAAACAGAAACTAAGAAGGAAACAGTAAAACTAATTGAAGCTTTGGACCAATAGGATTTGACTGATATTTATAGAACATTTCACACTAAAGCAAAAGAATATACCTTTTTCTCAGCACCTCATGGTACCTTCTCCAAAATGAACCATGTAATTGGTCACAAGACAGACCTCAACAAATATAAGAAGATCTAAGTAATCCCATGCCTCCTATCAGATCACTATGGAATAAGAGTGGTTTTCAATAGCAACAAAAACAACAGAAGTCAAGGAAGTAGTAAGATAATCCTCTATGAAAAAAAGGTGATCTCATTTACTCTATAACATTTCTGATCACATGGATCAGGTGTGTCTACCTGTGGGTCTGGGCACTTGTCATAAGAAGTCTTCATATTCATATGTGCTCAATTGCTCAGGAAATAAAAATATAGTATCAACCACGTTAATAAAAATGTGGTCTCAGAAATATCAGTAACCCTGACTAGCACACGTGCACGTTATTCATACATACAAACACATTGAGGATAAGCCTCGGATACTTATTGGCCCCACGTAGACCCAGGCAACAGGAAGAAGATGCATATATGGGACTCTAGTGTGTCTTGGTGAATTGCCAGCGCCCCTGATTAAAAGACTTTGGCCTGGGAATCCCATAGTGTAAAACTTAGTATCTCTTGGCATATTCCACTTCTCTCTTCCAAATTGAAAGATGGAACTTTCATTTCCCAGATATATAAACCCTGCTTCTTTTAACTAGCAACGAGAAATCTCAAGAGAGTATCAAATGACAATAATGCAGTCATTGTGTCTTGTTCTTAGGTAACAGAACAAAGTCTTGGTGGTGTTGTGGTTATTATTTTTGCATCTGCACAGGGTCATATTCTGTAGCATCATGACTTTTCTGAAGCCACAATCTGATGTATGAAACACTTTCATTACTGCAAAGATCAGCTTTGTTACATGTGAGTCCACTGACACATTTCTAAACACTGGCTGTTCCTCTCCCTCCAGGTAGGATGTCACCAGCAAAGGAGAACAGTGCTCTTTCCAAAACTCCAATACAAGAAATTCAGAGCATCCCCTAGGAGCTTGTCTCATTTCAACAGTAGACAACAAATGCGCAGCCTCCATCAATTTCGCATGCTTCGGTTAGCCCTTCTGTCCTCGGGGATTTCAAACAGACAATCACCCGTTCTCATTTATTTTGCGTTTAAAAACAATATTTATTACAACTGCATGAGACATACTTATATGTGCTGTGTCCCCATGCCAGATCCAATGAAAATTAACAATTAATATGAAGGTAGATGATTGGAACTCAAGCATACTCCCTTATCATTTAAGCATAAAATTTTCAATTTTAAGGAGGCAGATTTGTGAAGTTTTATTTGGGAGGTAGGTATTTAAGACAATAAGAAATGAGAATGCAGCGTATGAAATGCCCAAGTAATTTTCATTATTACTAGAGGCCATTCTGAACTTCTCATGTTGTGTGTGTGTATGTGTGTGTTTGTGTGTGTGTGTGTGTGTGTATAACATTTTGTATGCTTTTATATAATGGGAATTTAAAATGCTTCATTTTGCCTTCTTGGAGAATATTGCAATGTGTTTTTCCTGTCTGATAATCTAAACAAAAATCAAAATAACCAGAGTTTTGCAATTTTAAGAGTTTTCTCAGAAAATAAATGATACAACTTAATATACAGCCTTTCAAATTATCTGGAGTGAAGGAATCCTGGTGAGAGAATCTTGCCTTTCTTCTATGAATTTGAACAAGCTGTTTCAACGCAAAACTGTGTCCTCAGATTGCTGCCTTTCACAGATACTTTAATGATCATCCTACAAAGTTGATTGTTATCGTCATTCCCAAGAAGGAGGATGACATTTTATCAATATCACAGCATTTTCAACAAGCATAGGAAATAACAGTATGCCAGTTCTGAAGGGGTTTATGAAGCAAAGAATTAAACTGGCAATTAACCCATCAACAGTGCAAGCAGATGTACGTATTAGAAGTGGGTCCAGTCAAAGTGTCCTGATTATTAGCTGTTGAATGTGAGCTGATGCACACATATTTTCATAATTCACCATTTCAAGACTACACATTTTTTCTTCAGACTTTCTAAAAATCTAATGGCAGAATTTTTATTATATGCAAATAAGCAGCATTTGATTAGGTCCTGAGGCAGTTTCACCTGGATGTTCAGAGGAATGGCAATTGGAAGGAAGTGTATTTCATCACTGAAGTGTATTTTCCCTTGGGGGATACCAGCATTTGATTTTGACATTTATTTGTCCTATTTTATAAAGGACAAAACTACAATTACACTTTTTTTATATGCTACATTGGGCATTGTGTCAGGAAAAAAATCAAATCAAAGATAGTGTTTGTATACAAGCAAGCTCAAAATAAAGTCTATTAAACAAATTCCTAAGTTTGAGCCATTTGCACTAAGAAAGAGTATTTCACTAGTGCACACTATTGGAATTATAAGGAAAACTTAATGAAAAATCAACCTGAAGAAATGGGATCTCATCTCTATTCCTGCATAATGTCCTCTTGACTTTCAGTAACAAACAAAATAAAATAAAAAGTTTAGCATTTGATTAATTACTAAGTTTCTGTTTGTCATTTAATTTTTAGGGTCCTGAAATTAGGGTGTTGCTTGATAATTAATTTGGTTACTATAACAATGAATAAATATTTGCCAAATAAATTTCAATGTGTTTTAAATGTCTTTGCAATCTATTTTAAAATTGAAATGATCACTTTGTCAGTCAAGAAATAATCTCCAACCCTATGAATAGATGCCCTTACCTTTTTGTAATTAAGCTTGATTATATTAAATGCAATTGCAAAACATATCTCATTTTTCTATTTATCAAAATACAAGCTTTGCAAATGATTGCTTTAAGCAAGAAATATATGGCAGGAGACTGAGACTAGCCAATGACAGCTATAATTTTTCATAAAAATGGAGAAACCTTCTTGTTGACTAATTGTTCTTGTGCTAACAATTATAAACAGTTCATTGAACTCAACAAATTGAAACTAGCACAGAACTATTTTAAAATTTATTTCTTCTCAAAGACAAGATTTTCTTTGAAGTATCTATTTACGAGAAGAGCCCGAGGTATTAGAAGCACATGCTGGTAATAGTAGCGCATATGAAGCTGAGGCAGGAGGCTAGCTGAGACTCTGTCAGACAGAGGAAGGGGGAGGAGGGATGGAGGAGAAAAGGAAGGGACAGAAACAAGAAAAGGAGGAAAGGAGAGGGAAAGGAGGGAGAAGGGGAGGAATGGTTACAAAGTATCTTGAATGTTTAGTACGAAAATAAAACTAAAATCAGGGCTTGGTAAATTGGCTCTTTGGTTAGTGTCTCTTGCTACTTTTCTAGAGGACTGGAGCTCATTTGTCATTCAATTGGCTCCAGGCTGTTAAATCACCAGCAGATTTAACAGCCTGGAGCCAATTCCGTGTGTACCTGGCTTGTATTCTCAGCACTTAGGATGTAGATTCCAGGAAATATCTTTGAGTTCCAGAACAAGCAGAGATGCATAATAAGAGACTGTCTTAAATAGAAAATTAAGTACAGAGAGTTAAAATTCCTTTATTTCCCTAAATATCTTCCTATAACATGGGAGTGAGTGAATGCACTAAGCCTTCAACTCTGATGCTTAAATTCAAGGGAAGAATGCGGTGATCTGTGCAACTGCTTATGTATATCAACACACATATGGATGGCCAGAATTTTCATGATCTCACCTCACTGAAATGCCTATCTAGAGTCATGTAGGTCCCTCTGCTCAAAGAAAACATTGTTGTGGTTTTCATTGGAGGTGGTGGTGGTGGTGGTGGTGGTAGCTATAGCTGTTGATATTGTTAGGATGGCCTGGTTCACATTACTATAAGGAGACATAACTAATCTGATAGATGAAATATGAAATTGTAGAGGACCACGATTCCTCCAAACTTTGTGAATGGAAAAGGACTGCATAGATGCCAGCTGCTACTTGTGGTGGTATTGTAATACTAAGAGATCTCAAAGATGCCAGAGAAAGGTTCGATACCAAGAGTCAACCTGATCCATGCTATACAGTTAGGGAATATGTATAGCTTGAGCTTTCTCTCCCTGTGAAGCTGAAATGATCTTGGAGGAGAGTAACATCTTCCACCCCATGCAGAATTTGGAAGCATGGCTCTCAGTTAGTCAAGGCTGTGTGATGGATGTTAGCCTCCTCTGACACTCCTGGGCAACACATATTATATCTGTGCACCCAACTGAAGGTTTTACCAAAGACTCAGAGTGCAGTTCATTTCAAGAGTACAGTCCACAGCGAAGCAAATAAATTTTCTTAATTAAAACACTTCATAGAAAAACAAAAAATTTTCACCTGAGGATTATCAAATGGCTGAGAAATGCCTAAAGAAATGTTCAACATCCTTAATCATCAGGGAAATACAAATCAAAACAACCCCAAGATTCCACCTCACACCAGTCAGAATGGCTAAGATCAAAAACTCATGGGGCAACAGATGCTGGAGAGGATGTGGAGAAAGAGGAACACGCCTCTATTGCTACTTGGATTACAAACTGGCACAACCACTCTGGAAATTAGTTTGGCAGTTCCTCAGTACTATAGGAGGACCTAGATATATCACTCCTGGGCATATACCCAGAAGATTCTGCTACATGTAATAAGGATACATGCTCCACTATGTTCATAGCAGTCTTATTTATAGTAGGCAGAAGCTGGAAAGAATCCAGATGTCCCTCAACAGAGGAATGGGTACAGAAAATGTGGTACATTTACACAATGGAATACTACTAAGCTATTACAGCATGTAGAAGAATGCAAATCAAGACATTCTTATCTCCTGTACTAAGCTCAAATCCAAGTGGATCAAGGACCTCCACATATAATACCAGACACACAGAAACTAATAGAAAAGAAACTGGGGAAGAGCCTCGAGCACATGGGCATAAGGGAAAGTTTCCTGAACAGAGCACCAATAGCTTATGCTCTAAAATCAAGAATTGACAAATGGGACCTCATAAAATCACAAAATTCCTGTAAAGCAAAGGACACTATCAATAGGACAAAATGGCAAGCAACAAATTGGGAAAAGATCTTTACCAACCTTACATCAGACAGAGGACTAATTTCCAATATATACAAAGAACTCAAGAAGGTAGACTCCAGAGAGCCAAATAGCCCTATTAAAAATGGGGAACAAAGCCAAACAAAGAGTTTTTACCTGAGGAATATTGAATGGCTGAGAAGCACCTAAAGAAATGTTCAACATTCTTAGTCATCAGGGAAATGCAAATCAAAACACCCCTGAGATTTCACCTCACACCAGTCAGAATGGCTAAGATCAAAAACTCAGGAGACAGCAGGTACTGATGAGGATGTAGAGAAAGAGGAACACTCCTCCACTGCTGGTGGGATTGCAAGCTGGTACAACCACTCTGGAAATCAATCTGGCAATACCTCAGACAACTGGGCATGATACTACTGGAGGACCCTGCTATACTGCTCCTGGGCATATACCCAGAGAATTCCCCAGCATGTAATAAGGACCCATGCGCCACTATGTTCATAGCAGCCCTATTTATAAAAGCCAGAAGCTAGAAAGAACCCAGATGTTCTTCAACAGAGGAATAGATACAGAAAATGTGGTATATTTCCATTATGGAATCCTACTCAGCAATTAAAAACAATGAATTCATGAAATTCTTAGGCAAATGGGTGGAACTGGAAAATATCATTCCAAGTGAGTAACCCAATCACAAAAGAACACACACAGTAAGTACTCAGTGATAAGTGGATATTAACCCAAAAGCTCAGTATACCCAAGATACAACTCACAAATCACATGAAGATCAAGAAGAAGGAAAACTAAAATGTGGATAGTTTGATCCTTCTTAGAAGGTGGATTAAATCATACAGTGGTGGCTCACACCTTTAATCCCAGCACTTGGGAGGCAGAGGCAGGTGGATTTTTGAGTTCAAGGCCAGCCTGGTCTACAGAGTGAGTTCCAGGACAGCCAGGGCTAAGCAGAGAAACCCTGTCTCAAAAAAAAAAAAAAAAAAAGAAGAAGAAGAAGAAGAAGAATCAAAATACCCAACCAATAGAATGAACATAGGGTCCCCAATGGAGCAAGGACCCAAGGAACTGAAGAGGTTTGCAGCCTCATAGGAGGAACAATATTATGTACCAACCAGTACCTCAAGAGCTCCCAGGGACTTATCCAACCAGAATACACATGGAGGGACTCATGGCTCCAGCTACATATGTAGCAGAGGATGACCATTTCAAACATCAGTGAGAGGAGAGGCCGTTGGCCATACGCAGGATTGATGCCCAAGTGTAGGGGAATGCCAGGTCAGGAAAGTGGGGGTTGGGGTGAGCGGTTGTTAAGCAGGGGGAGGGGAATGGGATAGGTGGTTTTCAGAGGGGCAACAGGAAAGGAGATGCCATTTGAAATGTAAATAAAGCAAATATATAATAAAATTTTTAAAAGGAAATAAAATGCAATAAATAGAAAAAAACCTACAAAAGTTAATTTACTTCTTAAGAAAATAATCATTTTGAGAACTGGCAAATAGATTCTTGCTGTCATGAATTCCATTCCCTATCTTTGTTGCATCTCAAGAAAAGAAAATCTGTCCATTATGTGTATGTGTGCATTTTTGACACTTATATGACACTTATATACACTATATGTATAATATATAATATTGCATATTATATATAGTATGTGTGGGTAATTCTGGTGATTTAAACTTTTAGTAATAAGAGGATATTTCCTCTACCCATTAAAAATCCAGCAAAGAAATACCACTTTCTTCTTAGTATTTTTGTAGTTACATTATGTAATATAAGCATGTACAGAAAAGTGAAGAGATTTGGTTAATCAAGTTTAAAACATTAAACATGAACGACTCTTCCCTCTTTATGTCTTTAATAATAAAAACAGACCAAAGATATCAATTATTGGTTAGCTCTGAAAAGCCGTATGATTAAAAGATTGAATGGATGTTAAGTACTACAAATGAGGAATTTGTAAAATAGAGGAGAAAATTTATGTAGGACGATTAAATATTTGTGAATCTCAATAATATGGTGAGTATTGTGGAACATTTAAAAGTGGCTTCTGTTCTTGGTTTGTTTTTTCCCCCTTTCTACTTTCAGCTTTTTGTTAACAGATCTGCCTAGCTCCTGAAGCTTTGAAAAGGCATTTAATGCACATGCATTTTACAAATCCTAAGCAGGAAGCATATATTAGTTCTTCAAAGCATATTGATATTTTTTAACTGTGGATTTTGGCTTTCATGTGATAAAAGTTTACTGATTTCCTTGCCATGTCTTGTTAAGGCTTAAGTTCCTCATTTACATATTTGATGTCTCTCAGGAGACAGACAAGCTTCAAGTTAATTATCTATGTAGCTGTAAGAACTCTTGTTTCCTGGTTAAGAACTCTTCAAAAGTAAACTAATAGTTATTAAATGTTACATCAAGTCACCAAAAGTAATCAGGGCACACAATGAGAGGCGCTAAACAGCCACTTAAATTTAATAATAATAAAAAACCCTCAACTTTTTGCAATATAAATGAATATAAATCAATTAAATCTCTCACATTAATTTCCAAGGAAAACAGACAGCAGAAACCAAACAGCTGAAAATCTCTGCCCTAGAAAGTGATTAGGCACTGCTGGAGGTTTGTAGAAATTATAAAATTTGGAAAATACACTCAATGATCTCAGACACATAAGAGACCCATAATGGAGGAAAAGAATCTCTGTCCTTTTCTCTCATGAATATGAGTTATTGTGTAGGGCATATGTACACATACATGTACATATACACATATACACACATACACACATATAAATACATAAACATGCGCACAGGTATGTGCATACATATGTAATACATAATAGAACATGAAGTATGTGCATCCTATGCTGGCATTAAATGAATAAATGTTTTATTTTCTGTAAAAACAAATTTATATATATATGTATATATATATATACATATATATATATTTATATATATATGTATATATATATATATATATGAAGAAATTATAATCTTTGAATGCAAATGTCTATTATAGGTCTATTACATAGAATGATAGGAAAGGTTGGAAAGAGCGGCAACCCTAAGATAGATTTGACTTGCAGTTGGGAAATTGGAACAGCAGCTATCAGGTGAGTTAATTAATCTGGGTATCGTGCAGTAAGCGAAAGTGTGCCATCTATTTCACAAGGGTCCATTGTGTCTTGCATGTGAAACAAATTTACCCTGTTTGATTAAGGATTACTGATTGCCTCCAATTTATTATATGTATCCTATAATTAAGTCACAATGAGTTCGAATGAAATGGGGATGGTCTTCTCCACAAAGAAGACAACAAGCTCATTCTAGGGAGACCTTGGGGGTCATTCAAGAAGCAATTAAATGTTCTCTGGGGTGCATTGAAAGAGAAAGTGCTTGGTGGGCTGAATGGCCTCTCCTTATATTCATGCTTCTCAATATTCTGCTCTTAGAGAGACAAATGAAACCATGTCATAAAATAACTCATGGCACAATCAGCATGGAAAACAATGCTGTCCTTTCTTCTATACTAAGGAAAATGTTGTACAGAAAATAATCTATACTTCCTAGAAAATAAAGAGCAACATCTGCCAAACTGCAAAGATTTGCCGGGATCTGTTTAAGGGAATATATACAAATCAACATACTGTGGACTGTGTGCAAGACCTTTAACTACTTACGTTATGCAGTTATGCAAATAACATACCTTGCAAATTCTTTTCAGCAAGTGAGATGGAAAGATTCAAGAAGAGTATCTGTATTGTGCTGTGTGTTTGCGTTAATACTCTTATAAGTGAGCAGCATATATACAAAGTTCTATCAGAGCCCTGCTAAAACTGGCATAGAGGAAGTTATTCAAAATTATGGCAGTGAAGTAATAAGACTAAACTCTACTGAGTTTTTAAGTGATGGAAAAATACTTAGAAACATTTAGAGGAATCATTTGCACATCTGAAGACGTCATCTTGTATATGCTATTTGGTCCTTATGAAAACTCGGCCCCACCTTGCTGACAGAGACTAAGAGATGCTGATAACTGGATTACTGGGGCAGATTACCATTTCAATGGCATGGAGAAAACATATGTGATTACAGGTGTTTTTTTGAAATGGATTGTAAGGAAAGCATGAATTATAGTAAGAAATAAAACTGATAATTTTCCCTCAGGTTTTAGGCTGTTAGCTCCCTAATCAGATATTAATTTGGCTTCACAGAGAAATGGGAATAGCCTGGGGATGGAAAGCTGCTCAAAAGTTAAGAGCACTTGTTGTTCTTGTAACAGACCCAGGTTCAGTTTCCAGAACTCACATGATGGCTCACAAATATCCTTATTTCGACTTCTAAATGATCTGATTTCCCCTTTCTGACACCCACAGGAACAAGACACACATATGGTACACATACAATACTTGTAGGTAAAACACACAAACATAAAATGAAAATGAATAAATTTGAGAAAAGCAGGAAAGAAAGGAGGAAGAGAAGAGAGAGAGATAAGAAAGAAAGAGGAAGATAAAGAGAGAAAAAGAAAAAAGAAAGGGAAGGAAAGAAAGGAAAGGAAAAGAGGAAGGAAGGAAGGAAGAAAGAGAGAGAGAGAGAGAAAGAAAGAAAGAAAGAAAGAAAGAAAGAAAGAAAGAAAGAAAGAAAGAAAGAAAGAAAGAAAGAAAGAAAGAAAGAAAGAAAGAAAGAAAGAAAAGAAGGAAGGAAGAAGGAAGGAAGGAAAGAAAGAAAAAAGGAAGAAGGAAGAAGGAAGGAAGGAAAAGAAAGAAAGAAGGAAAAGCAGGTTACCATCCCTTAGTAACTTTCCATTTTTATGGAAGTTCTTAGGAAAACACAGAACAAGCCTATGCCAATCTGAAAATTTTAGTGACTAAAGGTTTCCTTTGTACATGAGTACTTTTAAGATATGTTTTGCCTGCATGTATATGTGTACCATGTGTGTGCCTGGTGCCTCTGGAGGTCAGAAGAGGGCATTGGATGCCCTTACCAAATAACATATTACCCAGATATTAATTACAAAGACTGTCTTCAGCAAAGACCTGGGATGACCATATTTATACAATGAATACACCAACCATTTATGTTTTAAAAATCAGTAAATATGAAAACCTTTAAAGAGCCTAACCAAATCTCAGCTATATAAATCATTGGTTCTTAGGTTTATGGATCACATTCACTGAGTGTCAGCTTCATTTCTTCATTTGGAACAACAACAACAACAAAAAGACATGAAATATGCAGTCAAAGTTGCCACCAGAATGAAAGCAATCATCAGACCAGAGTGAACCTCTGTGCTCTACTTAGTTTTTTTCTATCAAACATAAAACAAACCAAAGGCTGCTGTTGAATTTTTAATGAAAATAATGACATGACATGCATGATATTCACTTGAGAAAATCACTCTGTTGGAGTGATGTTCAAGTAGAAGGGTGACTTTTCTGATGGAACCAAAAAAAAAAGAGATCCTGGTTTTTACTGTTAAGTTTTTTGGGAAAGGGAAAACAAGAACATTCTTTTTTCTGTAATGACAGAGGCAAGGTTGTCTTTTGAGATGAGAATATGATAGGGACGATGGCAGAAGCCAGGAACTTATGAGGTAGGGAAGAGCCAAACAAGGGCACTAGACAGAAGGCCAAGAAGGGCCAATGTGAAGCTTAGCTAGCATTCGTGATGGTAGCATTTCAAGTCATTGTATCAGGCGTGCATTTCCAACCTTCTGAGATTTGATCCAAGACTTAAGAAATTGAATAGCTTTATTGATCTGAATTAGGATGCTACTTGGTGGTTGACACTGAAGGATTGCACCTTTAGAGTGCACCCAAGGATGTGATGCTATATAGTTGGAGCACTCTAGATGACAGCAACCCAGAGGGGTTGGGAAAAATCGGAATTTCAGGTTTACATCCATAAATGGGAAGAAGTAGAACAGAAAAGAGAAACTTAAGGTCATGAAAAGCTAAGATCAATGTGAGTTTAGAGTTTGTTAATTTGATAAAAGATCAGAAAGAAATAACAGAATAGAATGTTTCACTGTATTGAAGAAGAAATTATTACAAGCAATTGCAATCTCCAAGGTAAAAAGCACAGGGGCTCCTGAAACAAACTATGTACCAAAGTCACTAGGAGGAAAGTAAGAAGAAAGTGTGCTAAAATATTTTATTAAAGTAGTAATGAAAGCATCTAAGTCACTCTGAGTGTCATTAGGAGTTCAGTTTGAAGGGAAAACAGTAAATGGACTGTAACAGCCTGAATCATAATTAGTGAGTTCACTAATTGGTAAAAGCAAACAGAAAAGTTCAAAATAAAAAAGCATTGTAAGTTTTCCAGGGAAGGTGATATACATGGCACAGGAAGTGAAGACAGTGCATCTCCTACCCACAAGCATTTGTGGTGGTAGAGAAAACAGTAGCTATGGAAATTCTACTTCAAGGAACTGATCAGTTTCTAGGACCACAAGGAAAGGAAGCCTTTCATGAGAAGTTGGAGAATACAAAACAGCAAGATTCCAATGGCCAGTGAAGCATTCAGGAGGGGAGTTTGGTGGAAAGAGGTGGCAAGCAAGATGAAGCTAAGGGTAGCCATGGGGACCCTAGAGACAGAGAAAGGGGACAAAGTCCAGGAGTATCTACTAATAGTAGGGATGAGGCATGTGGGGTTTCTGTTCCCCTAAATCTCTGGGTGAAATCTGCAGGAATTGCCGGACAGTGGGCACATGCTAGTCATTCATATCATTCCCACCACAAAACAAAATAGAGGTAGCAAAGGAAAGCAAAATAGAGAAATAAATCAGACTTTAAAAAAATGAGGTGGAATCAAAACCAGATTGTATGAGAGCACAGTTTTGTTTAGGAAGGTCTCTGGTTGTCATCTGGACACAGCGTTTGTTAGTTCTTTGGAGGTTCAAACAATAAACAGAATGAGTCTCTTTGACTCTTGTGTATTTTTAGAAATCAACCATTTTATGTACTACATTTAAAGTAGATGACAGGCACAGTCCACTCATTTGGCATTGTCACACAGGGCTTGTCTTAGACATTCTTTTGCTACTGCAACCTCAGACTATTACACTCCATTTAGTAGCCAGAGTAGGTTCTTTGTTTCCAGAACATTTTATTCATTTTTCTGTCTCTATTGTGATCTCTCCCTCCCTCCCCCTGCCCCCACCCTCCCTCACCTCTCTCTCTCCTCTCTCTCTCCTCTCTCTCTCCTCTCTCTCTCCTCTCTCTCTCCCTGTATGATATTTATTGAAACTTTGTCACATTACATACCCTGAACTAATCAAACTCTAAAGTTCCTGGTTTGCAGATGTCGGCCGCTATGCCAAGATAGGGGTTCTTAAATATCTGATTTTCTCCAAGCCTCATGTTCCCTTAGGATCACACTCTAGTGTTCAGTTATCCATAAACACTTCTCAAAGATCAGTCCTTGAAGATTATTTTCATGTCCTATAAATGTAATAACTTACAAAGATGTCTCAGACTTAAACATGACAATGTGTGTAGATGCTCCTGGCTACTGTTATTATACTGTCCACCTAGGTATCTTGGCTTTCCCAACAAACTGTACATCCTTGAGGGGAAGGAACCTCATCCTGTCAACTGAAGCTTGAGTCTACTGCAAGGTTCTCTTATAGGAGGGTTGCAATAAAATGATTATCTTGTAAGACAGTTTGTACATATGAATTGGGCTGGAAAGAATGTGTTAACAAAAAGAATGCCTCCCTAGGAGGAATTTTAGGTTTCATAACAAGCTAGTAAAATATTTATGAACAAAATGGCCTTTCTAAACCCTCCAATTATACAGGCTATGTACACATCAGCCATGGCAGGGCAGTTTTATAAAATAAATATTTAAAGATAACAAATGTTATAAGATTGAAAACAATTTTAAAAGAATACTGCTAACTGCAAACTTATTGAAAAAAATCCAAGTATCAGAAAACATTTTTGAGTGACATGGTTATTTACTAAGTTAATGAAACCTAAAGAATCATAATGTTCAAGCGCTGCTTCTCATCCTGACATGTCCTTTGAACACAACTCTCACATATGATTGTGTATCTGTGTTTACAAGAGATAAGTAAATAAATGAACAAATGAACAAGATGTAGAGGAAAGAGGCCACCTCACCGCGGGGACCAGTCTGGATGCTGGCCACCCTGGGCTGAGGAGCAGTTGCAGAGTTTCTTTCTCACAGCTGGAAAGTGACTGCAGATTATTGGTGATCTTACAGCTGGCTTAGCAAGTCACTATAACAGTACGCTAAATACTCTCCCTGACTATGTCAAGAATGGCAGGTGCATAAAGGAATCAAACTCTCCAGTAGTCAGTGGTCAGACCGATGACAAACATTTTCTGCACATGTCTCCATCCTGTGTATTTGTCTTCTCTAGAACACAGGGTAACAGTCTTTTCAGGCTTTCCATCCAAGGTGAGTTGTAGGATCAAAAGATAAATAAAATACCAAATTAAAACCCATGAAACTTAGTGGTGAATTAATATCTAAATTTGGGAAATAGGCTGTTTCCTCTGGGACTGTATCCTCGGAGTTTTTTGACACAAATTTGAGGCAATAGAAAATAAATGAAGCCTAAGAGAGCTCAATTTACAAATTAGGTTAAGAACTGAAGGAGACAACAAATGTACAAAAAAAGTAGAGTTTCAATGAAGCCACAAAGTCAACACTAAAACAGCAGCTCTATAATTCTATAAGAAGCATGCAGTGAAAGAAGGGTAGGAAGGAATGGAAAATGTTCAAAAACAAAGCACTATTCTCACCACAATGAAGCCGCTTACATTCCTGAAGTAGTGTGAGATTTATATCATCCCAATAAGGACAGTCATTCACCTCCCTCCCTGTTTGTTGGGGGGCGCATTAAGTGCCATCTTCTGCCTCCTGGCTGTTGGTATAGAAACAGACTAAGAATGATAAATGCACAGTACTTTCTTAGTTTAAAGAGTGAATGATATTTTGAAGTACCTCTCAAACATACACAGTTTTGACACCTAAGTCTAAAATCTAGGTAAACCTGAAAAACTGGAGTATTCCCATAGCCTACTTTTTGGCCGAATTTTGAACTTGATTTACCATCTCATGTGTGCTTTTCAACCACCTACTCTGGGGATTCCAATAAAAATTTCATGTGAAAATTTAATAGAAAAAATGGAAAACTAATAAAAACAAATGTAGGTGGCAATGTTTCTGACTTTGGACTCATGAATAAAAGAGTCATGAATAACCCAAAACCCTCAGTAAAGAAAAGGCTGTATCAGAGTTGCAGATAGATGGTCTTCATTGTTAATAAAAACTAATAGATTCACAGTCAAGGAAGATGTTAAATTTATTAAAACAAAAACAATGAATTAATGAATTATGGAATAATTTGATAACAAAAAAATAACAACCTCATTAATAAGCCAAACAAAAAAAATGGGGAACTCCTGAAAACACAAAAAGGAGTGAAAAAGAGGGAGAGGAACTTACACAGGGAACGCAGACAGCTGAGTGTTTGAAGAGACATCAGATTTGAATTATTTCTAGAAGAATTAAAATTAAAATATTGCTTTTCATGTATGACATTTTCAAATATGAAGAAGTTGATTAACACCAACAATTTGTCAAAATGTATTAAGTTATTGTAGTCATTGTAGAGAATAACAGGGCAGGCACAGTCAAACTTTAAGTTGTATAACCATTGACTAGGCAGTCATTCTTTAGAGCATTCTACCAATTTATAAACTATGCCTTGCTGGACAGTGAGGAAGAAATCTGAATTATCTTGTTGGGCATATATACATACACATATATAGAATTAGAATTACAGATGATACTAAGGTGCCATGCAGGTGAAACTGAGCCTCCTGCAAGAGCAGACAGTACTTAACTGATGAGTCATTTCTCTATCCCAAAGGCTAGGATTTTGTAGATCGCACATTTTTCAATTCTACTGCAAGAAAGAAAAAAAAAAGCTTTGACTGATCTGTGTGTCAGGAACAGAGTTGGATAGAAGCTTTCATTCCAGGTCCATGACAAAATTAATAATTCTGACAATGTTCAGCTAAACAATAAAACATATTGGATATTCATCATAGACTCTAGACACAGGCTATATTAACAAAAAGACTTTTGCATGAGTGCCAGGGAAATAGCCCAGCATGTAAAGTGATAGCCTTCCAAGCATGAGGACAGGACTTCAACCCATAAAACCAACTTTAAAAAGCTGGCTGTGGTTGGTATGTACTTGTAATCCCAGCACTGGGGAGCCTGAGACAGGAACAATCCTGGGACTTTCAATCCTACCTCCCCAATCCTAGACCAGTGGAAAATCTTACCTCAATAAAAAGTATATGCCACATGAACAACAGTGTCTTAATTAGAATTTCCATTACTGTGAAGGAACATCATGACCAAGGCAACTTTTATAAAGTACAAAATTTAATTACAGGTTCAGAGGTTCTGTCCAGTATCCAGGCATAGTGCTAAAGAAGAAGCTGAGAGTTCTACATCTTGATTTAAGAACAAGAGAAGAGACTGTCTTCCAAACAGCTAAGAGGAAGGTCTAAAAGCCCATCCCACAATCACATACTTCTTTCAGCAAAGTCACACCTACTCCAACAAGGCCAAAACTCCTAATAGCGCCATTCCCTGACCCAACAATATTCAAACCACCACATTCTACTTCCTGACCTTCACAGCCTTGTTCAAACACATGAGCCACTGGGGGCAATACCTAGCCATCGCATGATGCAAAATACACTTAGTCCAACTTCAAAAGACCCTAAAATCTATAACACCAATGTTAGAAGTTCACAGTTCAAATACTCTTCTAAGACTCATCCAATCACTTAGAATGAAATGCAAAAAAGAAGATTACATATCTCCAACATCATATGATATATATTATCATCAAAAACCTCATAGTGACGAAATTCTGGACCAAAGCAAGACTGAAAGCCATCCGGGCAAAGTCCAAACTTGCATCTCTAAGTCTGATATGAAAGCACTGTTTAGATCTCCAGCTCCTTTCTGTTTGGTTAACTGTAGCATAATTTGCTTTGGTTGCTTCCATGCTCCATCAGCCCTTTCCTAAACAGGTATCCCATGGCTCTCATATCTCAAACATCTTCAGGTCTCAAAGGCAACCTCAATGTTTCAGGTTCATGTTCCAATGGCTGGGATCTACACATCAACATCTGGGGTCCTCCAAAGGGTTTGGTTGGATCACATCCCGACTCTGTACTCTGTAGCACCCCCGTGTTTGGTTGACTCTATTTCATTGCTGCTGCTGTTCTTGGTGGCCATCCCATGGTACATCCCATCTCCAACATGCTGGGGTATCTCACTTCAATTAGATTTTATCCAATAGTCTCTAATAGGCGCCCTTCAGAATCCCAAGTCTCAGCTTCTTCGCATGACACCTTTAGTTCTGGGCCATCATCTATAACTGAAGCTGCGCCTTCACAAGTGCCGTTCCCTGACCTCTCACAAGTGCCAAGTTTCAGCTCGTATTCATGACCTCTGCATACCTTCAAAACCAGTACCACTGGGTCATTCTTACATATTACCAAGTCCAGCTGCAGCACAAGGCACATCCTTGGCTATCTCTGAAACATAGTTTCTTTGTACTTTCAGAAAACACTTCCCAGAAGAATTCACCTCAATGATGTGAACTCTTTTTAATCACCACTAATTTCTTAGCTCCAGCTAACCAGCATTAATTTTTCCCTGTAGTCCCTTCTGTTCTTGACTTTAAAGTCAGAGCGACATGGCCAAAGCTGCCCCTTTTTCTATTACACTATCACCAGCTTTCTGTTCTCAACTCCTACACTGCCTAAGAATAGCTGTCCTGGAACTTGCTCTGAAGACTGATCATGAAATTTGTCTCCTGGATGCTGGAATTAGTGGTGTGTATCACCATGCCTGGAACAAAGATTTTCTCTTCTTGGAACTTGTTCTGTACAAACCTGGCCTTGAATTCAGAGACCTGCTTGCCTCTGTCTCCTGGGATTAAAGTTTGTACTACTATGCTTGGGGTTAACCTGTCTATGGCCACTATTCCTCAAGATACAGATTAAAAGCCTGTGACTCCATTTCTGGATTGTAATTCATTTCAAATTAGAAGTCAAAATAAAAATATTAACCAAGTAATAATAACACCTAGCATGACATAAACTGTTCCTTGTTAAATGACAATGGATAAACAATAGGGTTAGTTAGGTGGGATTTTTCCACCAAAGTCACCATCTGTTTATCTCCTCTAACACAGGATTTAGCTCCATTGCACTTCTTGGTAACCTTACGTAAACCGTGCATTTTGCGACTTTTCTTTGTAAGCTTGCTATCCTTTATCAAAACTCATCTTCATGAGAGTAAACCAGAGGACAAATTCTATGTTGGGTTTTTCTGAGACTTCCTTTCTCAATGCAATTCATCAAAATCTCTTTTCCAGGCAGACTTGTCAGATAAGGGCAAAAAGTAGCTACATTCTTCACAAAAACATTGTAAGAATGATCTCCAGGTAACATACTAAAATTCCTCTTCTATGAAACATCTAGAGGCAGGTTTCCACAATTCAAATTATTTTCAGCATCAATGTCTTCTGTATTCATATTAGGATAGCCAGTTAACCCACATTTAATGCATTCCACTGTTTTCCAAGTTCAAAGTGCCAAAACCCAAAGCATGGTTAGGCCTAGCACAGCAGGGTCCTACTCCTGGCACTAAATTCTGTTGTCTTAGTTAGGGTTTCTATTACTGAAGAGACACCACGACAAAGACAATTCTTATAAAGGTCAACACTTAATTGGGCAGCTTATAGGTTCAGAGGTTCAGTCTATTATCTTTAAGGTGCCACTACAAATGACATTTAAGATTGAGCTATGATCTCCACATGCATGTGCATATGTGTATATTCATACACATACAAATACTCATGAAAGTAAAAATTTTATACCCATAGCTAATGTGTTAATTAAACTTTCTTAATATCATAATTTTAAAATTCTAAATAATAAATATATGTTGTACAATTGAAGGCTGAAATGAAATAAAAGAAACGAAGTAGAATAGGGGATGAAAGAGCCTTGACAGAGAAAGTATTTAAATAATCTGTGTAGTTGTGAAGCAAATAAAGTAGTGGGAATAATGTAAGGAACTACCTGAGAAGCCATTAGCTGTATAGAAGTCAGCCGTGAGCTTCTATATTTGTCAGTCACTGGCAGAGCCTCTCAGGAAGCAGCTGTCTCAGGATCCTGTCAGCAAGCACCTGTGGACATCCACAATAGTGTCTGGGTTTGGTATTTGTAGATGGGATGGATCCCCAGGTGGGGCAGTCTCTGCTAACTAATAGGCTGAGCACAGGGTCCCCAATGGAGGAGCTAGAGAAAGGACCCAAGGAGCTGAAGGGATTTGCAGTCCCATAGAAGAACAATAATATGAATCAACCAGTACTACCTGAGCTCCCAGGGACTAAACCACCAAACAAAGAGTACACATGGAGGGACCAATGGCTCCAGCCATATATGTAGCAGAGGATGGCATTGTCGTTCATCAATGAAAGGAGAGGCCCTTGGACCTGAGAATGCTCAATACCCTGGTGTAGGACAGGGAAACAGGCATGGGTGGGTTGGTAAGTGTGGGTGGGGGGTGGCAAGAATGGGATAGGAGGTTTTTGAAGGGGATACGAGGAAAGGGAATAACATTTGCAATATAAGTAAAGAAAATATCTAATGAAAAAAGAAAAAATAAAGAAATCTGCTGCATTTGTAAGCATACCCTATATCTTGTACATAAAGATTTTAAGGAAGCAGTCATCTGAAGAAAGAAGTCTGAAGAAAAATTAAAATACTTTTATCTAAAATTAGGAAAAGTTTATATACATTTGGAAATTTGAAAGTACAGTAAAATTTAATAAGAAATTTCCCTTGAATATTGGAACTTAAGGTAAATTAAATTAAATTTTTAATTATAAGAGGGAAGAGACAGAAGATGTCATTATATGTTCTGAAGAGGATTCAAGATATTGTAAGAGTTGATGTCTTTGCTTCCTTATATAGTCTAATTGTATGACAAAAGCAAAATTTTACCTTATTTAATGAAACTATATGATTAACACTATTTTTGGCTTTAGTTGAGTTATCTAAGAGCATATATAATTCCCAACTAAAAAAGTGAAAGTAAAAGAGATATAGTTGTCTATGACAATATCCATGGAAAATCCAAAGGAAAAACTGGAGAGAAGGAAATTGCTTTTAATAGCCATATAGTTGAAAGTTTTAGAAAGAATGACCCTAGGTCAAGTCAAGAAAGACCCTGACTTAATCTCTACCTCCTGTCCTTGTTTATGAGTAACTGACTATATTAGTCAGGATTCTCTAGAGTCACAGATTGTATGGAATGTCTTTCTATATTGAGGGAATTTATTATGATGATTTACAGTTTGTAGTCCAACTCCCCCAACAATGGTCAGCTGTGAATTGGAAGTCTAAGAATTTAGTAGTTACTCGGTGCCACAAGACTAGTTGCTTCAGCTGGCCAACAGATGTGCTGGCAAGTAAATAGAAGCATCAAAAAAGAGCAAAGCTTCCTTCTTCCAATGTCCTTATTTAGGTCTCCAGCAGAAGGTGTGGCCCAGATTAAAGGTGTGGCCCACCTGTATCTGGGACTTGTTTTGTCCTAGGCTTACCTTGAACTCAAAGATCTCCTTGCCTTAATCTCTTGGGATTAAAGGTGTGTACTACTTTGCCAGTGCCTAAGCTTTTCATAGTCACTATGCCATGATCTCCTCAAGGTCTCCATGTCAAGATCCAAGTCACAAACATGTGTTCTCCAGCCTCTCAATCTAGATCACAGATGAGCCCTCCAATTCTGGATTGTAGGTCATTCTAGATATAGTCAAGTTGACAACGAAGAGTGGCCGTAACTCTGACCTTAACGTATTTGATACCCAGACACTGATTCTGACCTTATGGTTAAGCTGTCAAATCTGTACCACTGGGCCTCACTTTCCTCTGATTATCTGTAGCTGAAATGCATCTTTACCTCTTCCTCTGAAAGCATAAATAGTCCTTATGTGTTGGACTGCCTTCTGACAATGGATTAATTAAAGTGTGAACTCATACTTTATACCCAACCATTCCATTCCAAAAGTCTTATGGATGACATACAGTTCATGAAATAAATTTATAACTTCCAATGATTCTTCCATATCTGCAATATATATTTGGTCTGAATTCCAAGTAAATTCTAAGTGCAACCTATTCTTTATCAAAACAATGACTCAAAGCTCAGCAGTGTTCGGATTCAGTCTGTATCAAATAATAAAACCCTATGGCTATCATATAGATGCAAAATTGTATATTTTTATGTTACTGTGTTTACATATACCTATCAATTTATTTTAAATGCAAATCTTTCAAACATTTAGTCAGTCTGAATTTCAAATTTTGTTAATTTGACATTCTATATTACTTTGTTTTCTTGTTCTCATGAAAATCTTTGGTCATTAAGTGATTCTTGGCCCTAACTAATTCTTCTGGAACAGAAGGAAGATGCATACTATCCTGGGTTAGATCACCCATCACACATTGCATAATGGCCAACAGGCACTGACTCTCCACAGCCAGAGAAAACTGTGTATGTAACATACTGGGAACTAACTGACTTAAATAACCATATAAATCAACCTGTGTAAACCTCATTTTTCTTTTCTTCAAAATGGGAGATATAAACCCTAGAAGGTGGAAGACACCTGAAAATAAGCCTTGGTAAAGTTTGGGATGTTTGCCACTAGACCAAATGCCTGACCTGCGGCAAAGGTAACTTAAAAATGAATCTTGAGAGAGGTGGAAACAATGGAAGGACCCGAACTTATTTTGATTCCCGATAATTTACAGAATTATAGGTCATTCACTAAATTGATTTTTAGCGAATTAGCTTTAAGGAAATTGGTCATTTGCCAAATTGGCTTTCAGCAAAAGAGCTGTCTGCTAATTGGCTTTCTGTGCATTATTTTATGTAAATTGTTCTGCTTCCTTTCTAACATAATGTTTGAAATTAGGGGACATTTGTTCTCACTCTAGAAATCATCAGTGGCCTCAAGAAGGTTGAGATAGTTTTTAGAATATTGTATGTCAATAGTAGTAGCTCTCAAGGTTGTCAGAAATAGACTTGCTTTCTTAGATTCAATACCTGATTTTTTTGATCGACCTCACTTGAAAAAGTGTACCTAGAAACCCCTGATTTCCAAGTAACTGCATGGAAGTATATGCCTTGGAACACACTCTACCATGCAAACTATTCTACCTGTAGATCTTCCTACTGCCACAGAGAGTTCTGCATGTTCAAAAGGGTTTACTATGGAGCAGTAGTAGATTGTATCTTTTGTTATTTATGGATAAGCATGTGGGAAACCCTCCCCGCCCCCAAAAAAGAGATAATAGTGACACCAGAATAAATAGCAAGTTAAAATTATGTCGTACCACATCAGCCAGATGGACTCATTAATGCTGCTTTTGTTTTTCTTGAATGAAGTCCCATCTGAAAACCTGATTTAGGTAATATTACAGATTTTGTAGACAAGGACTATATTTGTGTCATATGGGCCTTCAAGGCACCATGGTTCTTGCATTGTTAAATAACCTTCAGTCTGTAACTGACATTTAATACAGTCAGGTTAAAAAAAGAGAAAATTGCTAAAAAGAAATAAAATTCACCTATTTCTGTTGAACAGAGAATTCAACATCCTTAAAAGTATTTTTTAAAAGTCTGGTTTTATACTTTTATATAAAGAGAAATGCCCAACTATTAATTCTTGAGCACAATATTATGCAAGTTTTCAACTAGAGATAACTCTTAAACAGGATCCTGGATCCAGTATAATTCAGTGATTTCTAGTTAATTTGGACACAACTCTACTTTTGTTACTCTATGAACTAGTAAAGAAAATAATGGCTAAAATTTTGTTCAAAACATAATTATTTTGAAAACTGTAAAATAACAAATAAAAAGCTTTTTAATGTGTTCATCGTGTTTGGAGGAATGTTAAGTGTTATTTTTCAATTATATGATTAGAATTTAAAAAAAATCAAGTCTTCATGTAGTTACTTCATTACTATAAACGAGACTGGGTTACCACAGGCTTTGGCTAAGTTCTCTCCGAAAAATAACCTTCTAATGCATTATAAATTACTATAAATTTTGCTATAATTAATACAGGAGGATGCAAATTTATATGTGTTCATACTTGAACAAATTATGGCATATTTTATATAAATTACACTTTCTGTTATTGTTTTTGAAAGGCAAGAAAAAATAGCTAAAGCCTTGCTACATGGAGCTTTTAACAGGACCTGCTATGCAAAAGTGCACAGATTTTTTTTTTTAAAAAATTGAAATGAAAACAAAATAAGCATTTTCTGGTCTAATGAGCTATTTCCATCAAAATAAATTCCCCAAATGGAAGTATTACATGGCTCATGCTAAGCTTAACAAAAATGCTTTCTGTATTTTCAGAAGTGTTGTGATATCCCAGGAATATAGAACTTTGAAAGCCAAATATAGGCCTGCAACACTGTTTCAATAACTGTATTCTTCACTTCTAATCAGAGAAGCACCCAGGAGCCCTCAAAACAAGCAACATGAATCCAGGCTTGAGGGGAAAGAGAATCTCAGCAATAGTTGAGTCTCCTACTGCTCAAAATAACAGCCATGCACAGTGAGCTGACTTTTATTATCTGTTGTATAATGTCTCAAGTTCACTTATTTCGGTGAGATTGGAAATTTTTCAGCTGGTTTTTGTTTAGATATTCCCCCAATAGCTTTTATAATTTGTGAAGTATCATTTTAAAAGGTCCTGGAAGATAGCATCAAATAAATAGGTAGTGTTTTCTTCATTAACTACCCGGATCTCATTAATTCCTAAGTGACACAACATATACTCAAACCCTTAGTAACATCCCAGGTATGTTTACAAATTAGGACCGCCAGAGTGGTGTTGTTGCTAGATAGTATTCCTGGAGAATCCTAAGACACCCTGGCATATGCAATTTGTTTTTTGTTTTGTTTTTAATCCCAATGTGATTCTCCAGGAAGTTTTGTTCCAAGTATTCCATTAGAGGAATAGTTCAAAAGTGAAGTACTTGCCCACCATTTATGAAGCTATGCGATCTATTTTCAGTAATTGAAAAAGAAGAAGTAAAATCAGTGAGATACAACAATTATGCATGCTACATTTATTTTTTTTTTTTTGTATTTTCAAAATCACAGTTCTTGGCATCTTGAAGATGATTTTCTTTCTTCCTCTTCCATCAGCCACAGCAGATTGTTAAGAGCGGTAAGCTCGCCTGCAGCTTGAGCTGGCGTCCTTTCAGTGCAGTGGAGAATGTGCCACTTGAAGGGTCACTTATGTTCAGTTCTAGTCTTTGCAGCTCCATTACACTGTGGCCGGTGTAGTGCCTGACTTTGGAGAACTTACCCAGATGTGGAACTTACCCACTCTTTGCACTGTGAGAATTCATAGGCAAGATGACTATGTGTTCTTCCTTCCATGTTCTCGGCACTAGGAAGCACCCAGTCAAGTGGGCAATGACAAAGAAGAGCTTGAGGTAACGTTCCCACTGACAAGTCGTAGGATCAGTACATTTGCCAGAAGGGAGCTGCCTGGCACCTCTAGCAATTGTTCAATCCACCCATAGTAAATGCTAAACCTCTGGGCCTGGGGTTACAGGCTGCCATTGAGATGACACAGCAGGTGACACCAAAAAAAAAAAATACCCCAGACTACTCACAAAGATATGAATTTTTGTTTTTCTTCTGAATCTCAGGACATTCAAAAATATTATGTAAGCTACATTCTACAAATAAATACTGTGCAGTATAATATCATTATGGGATATTCATGTAGTTCTTAATATGATAAAAATGTAACTAAGACACAAAAGAAGGAAGGGAGGGAGGGAGGGAGGGAGGGAGGGAGGGAGGGAGGGAATGGGAGAGAGGGATGGGGAAGGATAGGAGGAGGGAGAGAGGGAGGGAAGAGGAAAGACTAAGAAATTAACCAATTCTGTTCAAAGCTAGGTTACCATAATCTGTATCACTGACGTTAGGCCATCACATAGGGAGACCTTTGTTGGTAACTTGCTTGAAGAAAATTACCAAACCAAATCTACCCACTCCATACACTTCACATATCTCTTCCACACACCCCTTCACGTGAAACTCCACATATAGCCTCACAAACAGCCACACACACACACACACACCCTCACACACAGCCTCACACAGAGTCTCACACACATCCTCCCATTCAGTCACACACACACACACACAGACACAGACACACAGACACACCCTCACAAATAGCCACACACACACATACACACACACACATACACATACATACACACACACACCCTCACACACAGCCTCACACAGAGTCTCACACACATCCTCCCATTCAGTCACACACACAAAAACACACACACAAACACACACATAGACACAGACACACAGACACACACACACACACACACACACCCTCACACAGCCTCACACACAGTCTTACACACATCCTCCCATTCAGTCACACACACACACACACACACACACACACACACAAAGACACAGACACACACACACACACACACACACACACACACACACACTGTGAACTCCTCTCAACAAAGAAGATTTTTTTCCATAGTGGTTGTTGCCTAAGTGTTCCTACACACACACACACACACACACACTGTGAACTCCTCTCAACAAAGAAGAATTTTTTCCATAGTGGTTGTTGCCTAAGTGTTCCTCTTACCTGATTGCCTCCTCTAGGTCTTCTGAGGGCTGAGCTAGGAAGGACAGATAATTTTATTTAGATTGGTTTTCTTTTCTTTTTTGCTTTCTTTTTTTTTTCAGAACCAGTAACTTTGGTGATTTGTCTAAGATGTGAGAGGTTGTTGAACCTATTAAAAGAGAACTGGGATAATCATCTAGATCATCTTAGCTGATGACTAGACTAGAAAGAAGGCACCCATGACAGTCAAGTAAAACTGTGTTTGTCAGTATTGGTCACTGTGCTCTCTGAGACATGTGTGTCCCTTGCCCCCTTCTCAACTCACGGATAATTCTTCCTCGCCAAGTCAGGTCTGGCTCCTCTTTCCCTGGTCTTACCAAGGAGGGGAATAGTGGGGAGAAACTAGAAAAGCACTCTAGTCAATTTCTCTACTTGATTACGTGGGAATTCTTTCTGCATTTCAAAAATTTATATCTATGGTTAAATGATATTTTTAAAACCTGATTAAATAAAAAAAATACTTATGACATTTTTCATATGAGAAATAGCCTCTCGCCTTAGCATGATGCTTCCTTTATAGCAAATCTCATTTTTTTAATTTAACCAAAAATAATAATGGATTTATATTTTAAGCCATGGTTAATATCTGGTACAGAGTTCAACATGGAAGCAACTACCAAAACCTTTTGATGCCTGTATACAATGAAAGAATACCTCTTTTCCTTGGATCCTTGTAAGGGATGATGCACCATCTTAGGTGGGTGTAGAATTGCCTAGAAGATCAGGGAAACTCATTTGGGTATGACTCTGGGAGAGATTGTGAAAGACCGACCCAGATAACAAGTGACACCATCTAATGCATTGTGAGTCCAAGCGTCATGAACACAAGGAAAAGAGAAGAAGAGAAAGTTAACTACTGCCAGTCTCCTCTCTCTCTTTTTTCTTTCTGGTCTGATGATGAAAGTTGCTTCACCAGACCTTCCCTGTGGAGAAGCCAAACCCCATTGAAATGTGAGCCAAAATAATTCCTTCCTCAAACAGATTATTTCTAATGCACTATTCTAATTCAACCATTAGGTCATATTACCAACTTCTTTTAGACATTAACCAACTAGAGTTCCTTACAATAAGACTTCTGGAATGGATACTATTATCATTTACAGTGTTAAGAGAGAAAATTGACAGAAGATTTAGGTAACCTAAGAAAGCCTGAAAAACGAGAAACTTTGTTAAAGTATATAATACTCTAAGTATTGAATAATGTATGCACAATATAGCTATTATCAATTTCCATATCAGACCTTATTCTAAGTAAGTAAGGTTTATAATAGATATGTTAGTAAGCCACCAACTGTTTTCTTTAAAAACCCTGAGCATTTCCTACTGTTGTTTCCTTATGTTTAGTTTTGATAAAGATTTATCTCACTTTAATAACAGGACAAAATCAAGACAAGTCAGGATTCTAATAATATTGTCCACTGCATGTGTAAATGACATGTCTATCATAGATCTAAATGCCTTGCCCATTCCCTCTGTACAATCCCTTGACACATGACTTTCTTATGGTCTCAATATTCTTTTGTGCTTCCTAGTCAGAAATAAGCATTGGCTCTGTCTTCCAGCTTTTTTGCTTGGCATCTTGAAATACCTTCCTCACTTTGTGTTTCTTTGGGCAGTCCTGTTTAGCTTTTTTTCCTGCAAACCATGCTCTTTCTTTGCATTTTTCAAAGATAGTTCTGAATCTGGAATCTTTCATTCCGAATGAATACAAGGATGAGAGTTTGGGTAAGGGTGTTTCTCCATGAAATTAAGAGAGAAAGACTGGAAACTGTTTTAATAAGCATTTTATTCTCAGGGTTCTTATCTTATATTTGTTATAAGTAGCATTAGACTAGATAATGACAAAAATCACCTCCCTCTCAAAAGGAAGTGATGGTTGTAAAGAAAGAAGGTAATATTTAGTTGTCCCTGTGGCTTCATCAAGTTCACAAATTCTATTTCAAGAAATGGTATGCTTGATGCAAAACATTATGCTGTGGGAACTGTGGTTTCAACGGGTTCATTCCAGGGCTGTGATTAAAACCAGGCTTTAAATTTAAGCCATTGTCCTGATATTAACTCTGTCATTTACAAGCTGTGGAACCTGGGGCAAACGACTCATCTGTCTTCTAAGTAGGTGAAAAGCTAGCCCGTAGCTTGAACTCAGATATTTGAGCCAATGTTTACATAGGAATAATCTAAATGAAGTTGTCCTCACTGGGAAATGCTTTTTATTTGTTTGACTGATGTAAGCAAAGAGTCTCCTAATAGATGTGAAAATATGTTAAAAATACTATAAAATATGGTTATCATCAAACATGTAAGTAAACGAGCAGCAGATGGAGTTATTAACCTCAGGGCACAAGATCCTGTTATTCAAATCATGTTCGTAACACGGTGATAGAATGTAAAAGACACAAAATTGTTTGGATAATGTTTGTGAAATCAGGCATTTTATTCTAGAAGCATTCCTCAGATGATAAACGACTAGTTTATAAAAGATATTCTCTCAGAAAATGTTTCTATTTGCAACTTACTCCTTCACAATATTTATTTACCAGATAGTCAGGCTATCATCTTGGAATATTAATTTTTAAAATGGATATTATAAAGATTCTAAAAATAACCAATGAGGCAGATAGAAACCATCCAGCACCTGTAATAAAAGTCACACAAACATCTGCAGCACAAATCGGGCTGGTATTTTATATACTCTACAGGCAGTAACTGTTCTGTTTTATTGTGTAAACTCATTTCTAGGTACTCCTTATAAATCAGAGCTCTGATTCAATATATCATAACACTGTCCAGTAAAATCTTTTTGAGTCATGCTTTGTTGACCTTTACATCATAGGTGTTTATCAAACACTCACAAAACCTGGATTGTACAATAAATATTTATGAACTGTTGTTGTCAAAATTTAACTAGCTGAGGTCAAAACATTTTAGAGATACCAAAATATTTCCACATAGTGCAAGGTCACAAAGACATTGAATGCAATCTTTCACCAGCACGTGTATCCCCTGCAACTTTCTTAAGTACTTTTTTTTTTTTAATGAGAAGTAAGAAAACTTTCTCAGCCACTCTAGTGAGGCAGTTGATGTTAGGGGAAATAGAGAACCACAAACACAGTGTTATGCTAGAGCAAGCCTTGATCCCAACCTTGGCCTTTAAATGGATGCCTTGTCAATATTTTTCCCTGCAAAGTAAAGGCCAGGATTTTCACAGAGAATTTTTCAGAAAAGGAAGGGTCCCTCAATCTGGGTGGTTGTGCACATTAACATAGAACTAACATAGAATGTATAGTTTCCTCTAAGTCTAGGTAAATCAGTATATTCCTAACAACACACATGCCAATCAGCAAAGCCATAAAGGCACACCCTCTGTATATAGGGAACTAGTATTGTATTTGTATCCTCTAGTCTACAGCAAAATACCTTTTCTTTTTCATAAATATTAAAATACCATTGTGGTAGTTTAAATGGGAATGGTCCCCATAGCTTGTATATTTGAATGTTTGGTCCCTAACTAGGTCCCTAACTAGTGAAATTTCTTAGAGAAGGATTACTTTCTTGCTTTTTCTAGGGTGTAGTTTGCCTCCTTGTGTTGGGATTTTCCATATATTATCCTTTGTAGGGCTGGATTTATGAGAAGATATTGTGTAAATTTGGTTTTATCATAGAAGATCTTGGTTTCTCCATCTATGGTGATTGAGAATTTTGCTGAGTATAGTAGCCTGGTGTGGCATTTGTGTTCTCTTAGAATCTGTATGAGGTCTGCCCAGGATCTTCTAGCTTTCATCATCTCTGGTGAGAAGTCTGGTATAATTCTGATAGGTCTGCCTTTATAAGTTACTTGCCCTTTTTCCCTCATTGATTTTAATATTCTTTCTTTGTTTAGTATATTTGGTGTTTTGATTATTATGTGCCTGGAGGACTTTCTGTTCTGGTCCAGTCTGTTGGCAGTTCTGTAGACTTCTTGTATGTTCATGGGCATCACGTTCTTTAGGGTACAGAAGTTTTCTTCTATAATTGTATTGAAGATATTTACTGCCCCTTTAAGTTGGAAAACTTTGCTCTCTTCTTTACCTATAACCCTTAGGTTTAGTCTTCTCATTGTGTCCTGGAGTTCCTGGATGTTTTGGGTTACAAACTTTTTGCATTTTGCATTTTTTTGACTGTTGAGTTAATGTTTTATACGATATCTTCAGCAACTGAGGTTCTTTCTTCTCTCTCTTATATTCTGTTGTTGAAGCTTGCATCTATGACTCCTGAATTCTTTGCAAGGTTTTCTATCTCCAGAGATGTCTCACTTTGTGATTTCTTTATTGTTTCTTCTTCCACTTTTAGATCTTGGATGGTTTTGTTCAGTTCCTTCACTTGATTGTTTGTGTTTTCCTATAATTCTTTAAGGGACTTTTGTGTTTCCTCTTTAAAGGTTTGTGCCTGTTGACCCATGTTCTCCTGTATTTCTTTAAGGGAGTTATTTAAGTCCTTCTTGAAGCCCTCTATCAGTATCATGAGATAGAATTTTAAATCCAACTTTTGCTTTTCCAGTGTGTTGGGGTATCCAGGTCTTGCTGTGGTTGGAGAACTGGGTTTGGATGTTGCCAAGTAGCCTTGGTTTCTGTTGGTAGGGTTCTTGTGCTTGCCTTTTGCCATCTGGTTATCTTTGGTGCTACTTGGTCTTGCTGTCTCTGGCTGGAGCTTGTCCCTCCTGTGGGCCTGTAAGTCTGTGTCTGTACTGGGAAACCAACTCTCTTCTGGCAGGGTCTGTGCACAGAGGCTGTGGAGCCACCTGGCTCCCTGGTGCGAATGGCACTAGGAAGACTTCTGTCCCAGCTGCTCCACTGATCATTTGCCCTGTATGCTCCTAGCTGTTCCCCTCCAGAGGGAAGGTGGAGATCTCACCTCCGTGCTCAAAACTGAAAGTGCTACTGGAAGATCACTCTCTGCTGGTGGGATGTGCTCTGAAGGCTGGCTCCCTGGTGCAAATGTCGCAAGGCTTTCCTTCATAACTTGTCTCTGTCATGATGTCTGAATATGGCAATAAAAAAGTAATTAGGACAACAGCTTTAGCATCCTGTATTGTTTACAAATACATTTTTGGAATCTGGTAATCGTCTAACAAACCCTAAAGATTATTTTTTCTAGCCACCTCTCTTTCTATCACTCCAATTTAGACCCTAAAAATAAATGTATGTATGTATGTATGTATGTATGTACGTATGTGTATACATACATACACATATACATGTATATGTAATTAATATAGACAATAGTTTTAGTGATTAATATGGAAACAAACTATGGAATTTAATATCTGATTTCTAAAATGACTATTTCTTCAACAATTTATTGGACATTTCCCCCACTTTATCTTAAGTTTGAATTGTGAACATATTAGTCTGCTTTGTTTTTGATTTTGTTTTTTTAAACAGAGCTGAGGACTGAACCCAGGGCCTTGTGCTTGCTAGGCAAGCACTCTACCACTGAGCTAAATCCCCAACGCTGGTCTGTTTTTTATTAAAATAAAAATAACCTGAGCTGGATCACTTGCAAAGGAAAGGCATTTACTTGGCTTGCAGGTTTGTTTGTTTTTTTTATATTTGTTTCTGTATCATTTCTTTATATGAAGATTGAGTTTGCCATATAGAACCAGCTGGCCTCAAATTCTCAGTCCTCCTGGTTTGGCTTTGCTGTGTTAGAGAATTTCTCTAGGGATATGAAACAGACATCTATTCACCCAAGAAAGAAAATCTCTAACATGCCAAGGTAAGCACTGATATAGTCTCCAGTTTGGTGAAGCAATAGTTTCCTCTGGGGTTACTACCAGGAGGGATGACTTCAAAGCAGCTGTATCCTTGGAAATAGCGCCCCACTTAAATAACAATGTGTAAAAGCTGCAGCCTTCCATCTTTCTGTAGTTTGCAGGCAGTTCACCCATTTCATAGTCCAAGAAAACGGTACAGCTCAGTCTCTTCCTCTGGTAATGGTTTATTCCTTTTTATACTTCTACGGAAGTGACATAGCAAATAATCCAAGCTTCTAAACTTTCAGACACATAATCTTTGTTTTCTTCCTGGGTCTCATTAGCTTCCTCCTCTCCTGAGGAGACATTTCAGTTCTAAAGAAATTGTTCTATAATGGGCCACCTAAATGCTTAGATTATAGGAAGAAACTGCTATGCCTAGGTTAGCTCATTGTCATTAAGACTGAAATTCTAAACAGGACAGCATTGGATCTAGAGAGGACCTGATGACAGATAAAATTATGGTAGGCACAGGAACATGTATGAAAAGGAGATAGCTCAAGGGGAGAAGGAAGCCACAGAGCTATTGAGCATTTTACAGTAGCTTGCGCACGCTCTCTCTCTCTCTAGCTCTCTCTCTCTCTCTCTCTCTCTCTCTCTCTCTCTCTCTCTGAACCAAATTTAAGAACTTCAAGACTGAGTCCATCTCATCTAAGAGCAGTGACTTAAGGACCTTTTACTAAGTGTTAAATATCCTACTTCTTCTTAACACTGACACAATGATAACCAAACAAGACACAAGAACCCCAAACATTCTTCATTTTTAATCTCAAAAAATCCTTCTTCTTTATCTTTTAGAATGTAAATAAAAATAACTACATAAAATAATGAAAGCAGTGCACTTGTTGGCCCAAATTTCTTCCTTTCTAGGCAAAATGTTGTTACATACTCAAAAGATTCTTCCAAGGAATAAAAATAATGATGCTGACTCAATCTAATCTTTTCTTTAAAAAACAAAAAAAAGTGGCCTAGAACTGTAGCTTAGTTGCCTAGAACTGTAGCTTAGTTGATAGAGTACTATTGATATCAATCAGATTCCTTGCAGCCAGTCTGAAAAGCCTGGCGACAACAGGACACATCATCATTAGCTGCCAAGAGGCAGCACAATCCTACTGTCACCTCATGTCACATGTCTACCCCCTATCCAAGCACCACATCCATGATGAAAGGACCCATTTCTCTTCTCTTCCCCCTCCCTTTTTGTCTTTCCTCCACCCATTGGCAGTCTTTGTATCCCCTCCCCTCCCCTGAATAAATCTCCCATGGAAGACCTGCCACATGATATGGCTTTATGGATCCTACCTCTTAGATCCAACAACTGCTCTGGGATGTACAAAGCCTGAAATTAACCCTAGTACCTTACAAGCCAGTTGTGATGGTACGTATCAATAATCTCAGTTTTTGGGAGGGGGGCTCAAGTGGATCCAAAGTTCAAGATTTCAATGCTGTCCTTAGTTATTTAACAAGTTCAGGGGCAAAAGTGTTGTATTATTTATTTAATGCTGTTCAAATTGCCCTGCCAGCCACTGCACACATTTTTTTTCACCACCTGCAAAATGTTCTGGATTCTCAAATGAAAGACACACACAGGCAGCTTTATTTATAATAGGTCCTAAGCAGCTCAATGGCAGGGCCACTCCCAAACTTCAATGTTGGTAATGCCTCCCCTCCGATACCCCCGAATTATTACTTACTAAAATCTATATTTCATCTGTGGTACTCTAGATCCAAATGGAGGGGCCCCTGGGGTCACTCTTCCCCAGTTCTCATATGGTTGCACGCTCTCTCTTCTATAGCTCTCAATCCCATATCTTATTTCTTTGCTGACAATGATAATTTTAACCTTTTTTTCCCATGGGTCCCTTGCCCGGGAAATCTAAAAGTCCCTCCTCTGTATTCCTGTTCAGCCATTGGCCGCAGATAACTTTATTTACCAATTAAAGTCAACTGGAGACAGGAACTAGCAACATCTTACATACAGACATACAGATTCCCATATAATTTGAGAACCCATTTAGCATAATATAAACGACAAATTAAATATACAAAAAAGAAAAAAATTAGGAAAAATACAGAAAAGATAGAAATAAAAAGCATATGAGACAGTTCCCTAGCATACTCATTTTCAAAGCTAATGGAAAAACTCTTTTAACACAGAATCTATGAAAGGTTTCAGTGTATTTTCCCCCACTGAAGAAAAAGAAAACAGAACACTGTAATCTCTTTCAATGTCTATCACTATGACCAGTTTACAGGCTGCTGAATAGCTATTTGTTATCAGTTCATTTGACTACAAGAAAATGTTTTAGAATGAAAAACACAAATAGGAATTTGGTCAGATAATTGATTGTATATAGTTTGGCCAAAATCAAGGAGGAAAATAACATGTTTCTATTTGTTTGATATTGTAAAATACATGAATAGTAATTTTAAAAAAAGGAAAGAAAGAAGGAAGGAAGGAAGGGAAGGAAGACGACATATCAGTTCATAGGACTGTCATTCCATGATGACGATTCAAGAATCTGTGAGAAATGCCTTCCTTTTTTGAGATTTCTTGGTAATTTCCCTTCAGTTTCACTTTATCATATCAAATTCATCTTCAATTCAATGGTGTGTCCTTCACATCATGTGTATTGCTAACTTGGTGGCAAAGCACACTCCAGTCTCCAACAAGGCAACTGAATTCTGTGAGTTCCTGCCTTTTCTGTAGTTAGAATGTATAGAAAACAAACATTCAGCTGTATTTTAATAAATATGCAACCACAAACTGTTAACTGTCATGAAGGCAAAGGACAAGCAAACATTCAAAAACTTTGAGAAAAATACTGTTAGCTAAAAATGGGGATAATTTAAATGTCCAGAAAAGGATATTAATATGGAAATAATTAAATATATTCTAAGTGGCATATGATGAAATAAATTATTATATTTTAAAAACCAGAAGCCTGTTTCTAAAGGTGTACAATAAAATGATAATTTGAAAAACACTAGTTATTAAATGCTTCTTATATTCTTAGTTCTATGATAGGCATTGTATATACCTTACTTAAGTTAATTTTTATAAGCCATAGAATTCTTTCTTCATTTGTTAGTAATACTTTTCTTTTGAGGTATGCCTATACAGAAATAAAACTCAAAAAGCAGTAACATATTTGTGCAAAAACTGTATTGATTCACTGAGGAAAATATTTACCAAGCATCCTCTGCATACCATGGGTAATACCAATGTATTACCCATGACATTTAGGATCCATCTGTGAATAAAACAAAATTTTCCCATTTCATACAGTTGCAGTTTTGTGAACAGAAGTAGACAAAAATGAACCAGGTTATTACAATTCTGTAGTCTTGTTATCACAGAGACACATACTATTCATCATGCCTTGCTGGTCTATCAAATTTTAAAATCAATGAAAACTTTCTCTTGATTGCATTTTTATATTTATATTTATATTTAAAAACTAAAAAATATACTCAGTCAAATCCTATTCTCCAACTTTTAGGGTTGCTTCTAATGTGATCGAGATCATCCACAGTGGAGATAAGGAATCAAGTGTTAGCTCCACCAAATTGTGGCTTTAATAACTAGTCATTCCTCTGATTTAAATAAAGTCAAGTCAGACTGGTATCAGTTAAAATGTGATTCCATTGGGTTCAATGTTCAATAAGAGCATGTGTTAAGTTTATTTTGTATATTTCATAAACACTTGTTGATTTATTAGCTAGTAAGGATAAAATAAAGACCAAGAAAATGAACTGAGACAATACTGCTTGTATTCATTAACCTGAACCATTATGCATTAGAAGAAGTATTGGTAAATGATTGCATATAACATGCCTGGCATGCACAAAATACTTCAAGAGAATCAAGAAGTTTAGGCATTATTTTTGTTCTGGTCAGTCTCATCAATAGGTAGCTGATAATAGTCTTACTGCTATTTACATATTGGTACTACACTGGCATGGATTTGCATAATGTATTGAGGCTCTATGCTCTAGAGGGTTGCATTGTAACATATTGGTGCTTAATGAACTCTGAAAAAATTGATTTTCCACAGAGTAAATTAAGGAATGCATTATAGCTGTTAAAGCAATCTTAAGGGAAATCTGAAGCTTCCACTGCAGCACCATGCTTAGTAAGTAATAAATTACATGTTATACTTATTTGCCTTAATTCATGCTAATTTTGTCCAATTAATGTATCACAGTAATTCAGAAGCCTGTCACAGGAGAGCTAATTATTTATTGGATTTTTGTGTTCAGCTCCCTAGGAGTCTACCAGCAAACAAACTTGAGACTGTCTTTCTCTTAGGTCCACAGTGACATTCTTATGTCTTACTGTGGGAAAGGAGGATTCTTGTTTCTGTTTCAAGTTTAAAAATGGGAATAATCTTAGTTAGATTCTCTCTTGATTGGTAAAACAGTCTGACAGCCTGCCATTCTGTCAGCATAAAACTCAACTGTCTTTGTTATCAAGCTATTTTACCTTATAAGTGTGTATTTCAGAACTTTGAAGGAGAGATGCTGTAAACCATTTTTATACATTAAAAGTTTCTGTTTAATGAGGTGTTTCTAGTTATACATCCAAAGCGAGTTGAGAAAGCCAAGCATGTGTCTCAAAAATTTATAGCAGACATTCCCACTCTTTTGTTTTAATCTCTGAATATTTCAGAAAATTCCATAGATTTCCTAAATAGTTATATTCCATACTTCATTCTGCCCAATCTTGATTCAAAACCATAAGCCTTGTGCTATCCCAAAAGTATCAATTGAAAAAGATTACAGTTAGCAATTGATGTTAGCTTAACAAAAACAGTTTTTTATGGTTCACTGTAAATTCACAACCACCTAAATGAATTATTCATGAGATTAATACCTACAATCCTTACCTATAAATAACATGGCAGTTGCTAAATAATTTGCGTGCCTTACTAAGATGTGGACATCAGAGTTAAGGGGGGCTGTGACTCATCATCTGTGAACTGTTTACTGCATTTTTTTCTGGACTTCTGAGACCTGGAACTTTTTCAGAGGTATTTATCCATAGAAGGTAAGAAGCATTTGATCTCCTAGTCTGTTCCCTCCTGTAAGTGTCAAGAGAGCACCTGTCTGCTGCTTCTTATATTTTCTGCTGATAAAAATGTGGTCATATCTCTTTAAATCCATAAAGCAATGTTTTACTAAGATGGGTTCTCATAGGGTTTCAGCTTCACGATAGATAAAGTACACTACCATGTCCCACATGTAAAAAGGAAAAGTAGATTTCTCAACCCTGTTTATTTTGATGGGAGAATATACCATTTTTTCCATCCAGCTACTGATTGACACAGTTAATTGTGTATCTTCTGATCAACAAACATTGAGTAATATATAAGTTTGCAACTCAATATATTATTACTTCAAAAGAAAACTCTATCATCTCTACCAGTCAACCCCATTCCTATTAGCCAGTCACATTACCCACTCAAAATTACAAAGAATTTTTTTTTTATTTACTCTCTTCTTCATACACCAGTACATCTTGGGTGATATTTTCTTCCTTTTGCTTTCATTTATATCTATACCTTAGAAGACTAAAATGACCATGTCACTTCTTCCTGGTTTGGTTTCTTGCAAGACAGTAGACTCATGAGTAACATGAGTTCATGGGACCATGAGTTTGCAACTGTAGTTTCAGCATTTGTTAATGTGCAAAAACTAAAATCAATGGAAAGTAAAGCAAATTATGTGGCTTACTACTGAATGAAAGATCTCTGAGGACTAATAATGGGAAGATATGTATTACTGTTTTTTATTATGCCTGCCCATATGTCCATTCTCCAACTTACATGTCCCTGTTGCCCATAAGAAGGCTTGGCTCTTTCCTTAAGTTAAAGGTTTAAACTCTTCCTATACTTCTGCATCATCCGTCTTATCCACCCACGATATAATACTCCTGAGTCTTGACCACTAAATGACAACTGAAGGTCAAGTTCATGAGCTCTGTGCACTTTAGGTTAGATTCAACGCATTTCTTGAAACTGAAAAACCTTAGGTCATTAGTGAGATGAAGTCAGACCAGAGAGTCTCTATTTTGGTATATTCTAGAAACATTACATCCCATCACAGGAGAGTTGCTCATTCCAACCCTTCAAAACTAGGTCTCACTTGTGTTTGTGGGCTCCTTCTCCCTTTCCTGTGATTTCTCTTGGTGTATTTGAACTGCTAGGGAAAGAATGCTTCTGAGTCCTTCAGTTCATCAAAAGTCACAGTAGATTTGGCTACTGAAGGATATCTCAGGCTTTAATCCATTTCATTGTTAAAACACAGACATTTAACACAGATGATCCCAGAACCTTCATGAGCTATCATATATTTGTTATTTTTTTAAATCATGGGGATAGCATTGATATGTAACAGCAGAACTCTTTCTGCTTTGATGTAACTCATTCCAATAATGGACAGATAAAGTGTGTGTGTGTGTGTGTGTGTGTGTGTGTGTGTGTGTGTGTGTGTGTACTTATCAAGCATCTCTCTTAGATGCTTTGCACACTTTTGGTAACAAGGTCACTTATTGAGTCTGGAGCTTGTGATTCAGAAAGATCTCCAGGCAAGTGAAACTTGAAGATCTGTTTCTTCCATCTTTCTAATGAGCAGTGATTTTCATGTTGCACAAAACTCAATGTTTTATGTGGGACCAGGGGATATAAACTAAAATGCTCATGCTAGAGTAAAAAGCATCATCTTTTGAGCCATTTTCATAGACCTCTTAAAGTTACAGAGAAAATGTTCATTAGCTAAATTGGACAAATTTAAGTAACTCTTGTTCTTAAACTGATCAAGTTTCTAAACGTGATAGGTTACCACTTTCTCTGGTATAGTAGCATGGGGATTTATTATATTATAATAGCATGGGGATTTAGAGCACAGCCACCTTTGTAACCTCCAAACAATATCAACTATGTACTTGGCATTCACCTCAACTCACTACTTCTGACTTCTACAAACTTTACTTTGAGAAAGCTGAGCAAGCTGGGCCAGTCCCAATTAAGTAAATTCCAGGAAGAATTCTACAGAAGAAAAAAAACACACAAAGCTAAATTTTACTGTCAAACTCACAACCTTCCTCCCCAAAAATCTACTAGAAGTCAAACTTAGCTAGCTTTATTTTTGAATGAAAGGTAACAGACATAACTGAAACTAAAGCTAACACATCTAACTTTAGATGGGACCATTTGTTTTTTTTGTCCTTTTGCATGTGTACACTTTAATAAGTAGTCAGTATTTACTCGCATTAAATGTGCTATGACAACTGGATTTTAAGGGAAATGACATTGTTTTCAGTTTTTACTCTTTATATATAATGCTTTATCATTTCCCCAACTACATTTATGTTAAGAACATAAAGCAATATGAAAACACCATCAACCTACCCAGACCATTGATATCTGAAAAACTGAATACAATATTTACAATTGTTCCCCTAGAAGATCAACTGATGACTACAAGTCTTCAGGAGCTCTGAGTGACAGCTTTCATTGGCATTGCTATTGAGTTCCAAACCAATCAATTCCTGTCGGTCCTTGGATGCTGCTGTTCAGTCTTCCTCTCAGTGTTCAAATTTTTGGGTTTGTATCCATTTTCACCTGGCCCTGGCTAGAATCAAGTATTAGGCTCCTCTTTGGGCAGCTTGGAATTGGATTAGAAGATGGCTTAGCCTATTTTCCAGAGATATTGCAGTAAAACTCAGGTTTACGATGACTTATTTCCAGCTCTACACACAGTTCTCCAAATCTTGGGTTGAGTTCCAAAGCAGTCTCACTTCTCTATCCTCTTCCCATAGCAAAAATGAATAAAAGCATGTCAAGAGTTAAGAAGATTCTAGACTGATCATTGGGCTGCTCTAAACACAATTCTAAAAACCAGTGCATATAGAGTATCCGGCAAGAATATTCTCTGTTTCAAAATCTTTGCTCCGTAGATGTTAGGAATGAATAAAAATTCAAAAATGGCAGGAAGAGTCACAAATTGCCTGCACACTTGTTTGTACTCAGTGAGTATTTAGTATAATCTGGCGAAAATCATTGTCAAGACTTAGCTAATATATTGAAAATGCTTTTCTAGGGTCTGCTGTTTGGAATTTCCTATTTTATTAAATGTCAAAATTGATTGGGGGGACTGTTGCTTCCAGTAAAGGAATGATATTAGGGTGTGGGGTTTTTTTGTTGTTTGTTTGTTTGTTTTTTCAGATTGTCTGCTTTCTGGAGTCTGTTGAACTACTTAAACAGATATGCCAGCCTTAGGCCTCTTCGCTCCTGTGCAGGATCCTCTTTAGTTCAATGACAGGGGACAAATGGCGTTTTGACAATGAGCATACCCCACATATGAGTCCATGATTTTAGAATGAATGGTTCAGGCCATCTAAGCTTGCATTATAGTTCTACAAGCATGTGTTTTCATTTTGTGCAGCCCACTGAGTATGCCACTATCAAAACTAACTTTAAAATCTAAATCTTTCTTTTTAAAAATGCAATTGTCCACATGCCATGAATTGGTTCTTTTCACATAAAAAGTGCTCTTGCTTTAATACTTCCATCCTGGCATAGAGAGATGAGCACTGGCTTCAGAGTTCTTAAGTGATAAAACCTTCCATTTTTTTTTCTCAAACCTTCCATCTCTAGAGTATTTTATGTTGTTCTAGCTATACCCAACTCTCATTTTGAGTATATCATCCCTGACTCATCTATAAAAGATCAATGTTTCCCACTACAATCTACACACTCATACCCAATACTAGTAAGACCCCATTCTTTCGTGTAGTTATAAACCATACCTCAGCATTTTCATAGGTATTATATCTGCCTGGAATTCTCCCCACCCCATGCCATCACTGCTCTCCCCTCAGAGTCTTTTCCCTTCATTTCTTCTTTGTAAGACCTTCTCTAACCACGCATTGAACACTGTTGTACACACATAGTGTTGTACGCACTTCTATCTCGACCTTTACTTTTTCCTTACCTCTTAAAAAAATCTAACCTGCTGAATGTTTTTACTTTTCTTGATTTTTTTTGTCAGATCATCCTTTTTAAGTGAATGAGTTTGCATATGGAATTTTAGGCAAAGTAGAAGGGTTTTAGTATACATAAAATGTCAGTGATCCCAATTTTGTCTGCCACCAGGTTGCTGAGACCATTAAATAGATAATACAGTATTCGTAAATGACTTTACCTGGTATAACATTCTTGGCACATACTCTTATAAATGTTATGTAGCATGCTTCCCTTCTTAAATTATAAAGTAGAAATGGTAATGCCAGTTACCTGTGGTGAGTGACTCACGGGCGTCAAAGATAAGCTGGAAATAGTCACTAAGTTGAGAGGAGGGAAGGGCTTTGAAGATGCAATTAAGCTAAAGATCTTGAAATAAGATTATCCTCAACTATCTGGGTAGATCCTAAATGGAATGACAACTCTCATTTTAAGACTTATGTGGGATAAAACTACAGGGAACAGGAGTCACCAAAGTGACAAGAAGAGGTGAGGATGAAGTAACTCCACCTTAATAATACCAGGAACCCCCAAGGACAGAAAAGGCAAAGAAAAAGCACTCTCTTAGAACCAGAAGTACCATTTCCTTGGCTGGATTTGGGTACTTTGGATCCCGGAGGTATGGTACTTCATTTGTTTTCATTTGTTTTAAGTTTCCAGGGGCATGATAGTTTGTTATGGGAGTTTTGGTCTTACATCAATAAGAATCTAATACCTTATCTAATAGAATCACAGTGTGAAGACAGACGAAGGTGGTATGTGTTCAACTCTTAATGATAGCATATAATGAATAAATAAGCAATTGTCATTGTTGTGATTGTTACCAACCAAAATCTAATTGTTTTCAATATGGAGTCACTCAAGGAATCCCATGGAAGAAGAGACAGAAAGAGTGTAAGAGCCAGATGGGGGGGGGGGAGGATACCAGGGGGAAATAAGGCTCTCTAAGACAACTAAGCAAGGCTCATATGAATTCAGAGAGACTGAAGCACCAAGAACAAGAAGAACATGTATGTACATGTATGTGTGTTCTCTTGGGCTCTTTTCCTTCTGTTACTTTCCCTTTTCTAGCTTCAATGTGATACCTTTTGCCTTGACTTACTATATTTTACTTACTTACTTCGTTTTCTTTTGTTTTGTTTTTTCTCTTTGTAGCCTATTCCATTCTAATGATAGATGAGAAGAGAATGGATCTCAATGAGAGAGGATGTGGAAAGGATCTGGGAGGAGTAGAGGGAGGGATAACTGTAATCAAGATGTATTGTATGAGAAAAGAATCTATTTTTAATAAAAGGAAAAAGACTTTTAAATTTTTACTTAAAAAATACATGGAGTCACAAGTTCTCCAACTTGGCTAGCATCCTAACAAACAGGAAGTTCTCATGGCTAAGTTTTCATTCTAAACTTTAAGCTAATTTGTTTTACTTTGAGTTGTCAACAGTAATATCTATAGGAGCTTTATCACCCTCTTACCAATTTTAAGTCTATTTGTGGTTCCAGGACCCAATATTCCAGAGCAAAGGACATTAGAAGAAACTGATAGCGCATTTTCCTCTGATATTTAAAACCAAGTATTAATAATGCCAGTCTGAAAGTGCAATAAGTTCATCAGTTTTGTTTGTTTTTTTCCAATTCCCAGAATAACTGCTCTATGATTTTAGCTTAATGCCTACTGTAATGTTTTGGAGATATTGCATTTAAACCTTCACTCCTACAGTATCTCTGAATGATAAGCTTAAATAAGGAATCTTTTCCCATATCAGTCTGTGACATGGCAGAATAAATACATTTCTAAAATACTTTCTAGCCACAAAGTAGTCATGGCTGTGCTCTGCAGTCTTCTGTGAACCCTAAGGTTATCCTCTGTAGATGACCATTTTGCCCTGTCAGCTCAGGATGGTGGCCTGGTATTTTAGGGAAGCACCCAATTAATTGGTTAAAAAAGAACAAAGTGACTCAGGGCATGACAATTGAACCACAGAGCTGGAAATACAGGTGCACACCCAGGAAAAAGTGCTGTGCCAGGTATCTTCTTCCCCTTGGAGTCAGGAGGCATTGCCCCGAGTTCTCCATCCAATAAAGCCATTTGGGGGAAAGTGGGGAAGGAGGGGGAGCGGAGAGTAAATCACTGACCTCTGGATTCTCAGGAGGCCAGGATTACGGTAAGAGAGAAAAATCAATCAGGGAGTTGCTCTATTTCTATTTCCTTATTAGAAAAGGACCACACAGAGCGAGCATTGGTAACACAGTACAACTGTGAAAACAAGATGCTGGCAGGATGGAGACGTGTGAGCAGGAAGGTGAGGAGGGCATATTTGGAAATAGTCCACCTCATTTTCCCTGGGAATCGTTGGTGAGTCAGTAACATAAATCAAGAAAGCGCTTCAAAACATTCATTATCTTTGAGGATCATTTATTATGTATGTCTGAGGCCAGATTGGTCCGGTATGAAAGAACAAGTCGGTGTGTGGTTAGTGCTCTTGAACTACCGAGAAAGGAAAGAACATGTTGACTCTATTTTTCTTAAAAAAAAAAATCAGCCTCTATTGAGCAATATATTTCAAAATCCATTTTAAACAAATAAAATTCCAGAAGGCTTTTGTTCTTTCCAAAATGTTCTAAAAACCAAAGAGTTTTAGAATATAATTTTTGAGTAGGTTGCTTAACTTTATTTAGAAAGTAAAACTTATTTTTTTCCTGATTAAAATTGTAGTTCTCTAAGAGTGCAGCATTTTTTTTTTACATCTGTATACATAGAAGATACTTCAGCTAGATGTGAAATTGATAAAAAAAAGTTTATCTTTATCTCATTTTCTGTTAATGCTTCACAGTTCTCTACACAGGTCAATGGAAGTCATGCTGGTGTCTGTGTAAGCATCATGGTTGAGAACTCTCCCTTAAACCAGTAAACAAAAACAAAATGTCAGGCTTCAGATGCAAGTCTTGTCTATTTTGACAGGTAAACATTAGCTTTGGAAGAACAAATGGAATGTTCTTTACAAGTTTGGCAAGATGAGTGGAAACTGTTATTCATGCTCTATTTTTTCCTGAACAAGTGATAATTTGCGACAGGCTAAATTAGTGTTGGAAAAACAAGTTATGATAGATGGTATGCAACAATTTAATGACTTGCTACAGAGACTCAGAAACTGTAAGGTGCTGTGAAAAATTGTCCCAAAATATATGGTAATGATTATATTGGAAACCTCACACAGCTCAAAAACATATAGATCATTATCTCTAAAGTTATATTTCTGATTATTTTTACATGTATGAAAAATATGTCCAAAGCCTAGCCTATAATTTTCTTTCTATAATAAATATACATGGATTATCACTGTTTGGTTTTTACAAACATTGGTTAACAGTTATAATTTAAGAGACACATTTTGCTATGCAACAAATGTCAATTTATTGAGCCGCAGAAATGGAAAAATGGCAGCACACAAATATATTATGCCTGGCCTTAGGCTAGACAGAGATAGTAAGAGAAATCGCACTGCTCCTAGACTTAAGAATTTTATACATTTCATTAATATATCAAAAATAACATACAAGTAATAAATAGGAATATATACTTATGCATGCCACATAGTTCAAAGAAGAAAAAATGGAGATGATTTCAGGGAGGGTAAGGTCAGGCTAACTAGAAAGTTTAAGGTTTTGCTAAACTGAGATTTTCCAAGGAGTAGAGAGTATTAGTTTCTTTAAAAGAGAGAGAGAGAGAGAGAGAGAGAGAGAGAGACAGAGACAGAGACAGAGACAGAGAGACAGAGACAGAGACAGAGGAGACAGAGAGACAAAGAGATTGGGTTATATTTAATTACCATTTAGCTAATTTAGAGGTCATTCGCATTAAAATAGACTCAAAATATCTTTTCCCCATCATTATTCAAGTCAAATTAAGTGAGATTTCACAAATCATCTGAACATGATAGACCAACAGAAGTCATAAGCCTTAAAGTAAAAAGGTAGAAGGTTGAGATAGAGTGTCTGGGACCCTGGAAAATGCCAAATAAGGAGCTCGGTGATGGGAGGGAGGGCTAACAGTGATGAGCACAATAAAGGGAGGGCTCACGGGAGGGAGCACAGTTTTGGGAGTGCTCGCAGTGATGGATTGGAGGGAGCACAGGGATGGATGAGGGGGGCATAGGGATGGGAGGGCACCTCCAGGAGCTGAGCTAGGACAGGAGGAGTAGAAAATTCTCCAGCTCTCATGGAGGAAGGCTAAACTGGAAGGTAAGAGCTGCATCAGTCATTCTGCATCAGTCATTCGGAGATGCTAAAAAAACGAGGTACAAAAGCCAAAAGGTTCTGCTGGAGTGCTTGACTGAGGAAGGGCGCTCTCCTGATTCTGGAGAGTGAGCACCTTGCGTGGCAATGAGAAATGCTGAGGACATACACATACCCATGTACAGGAGAGAAAACAAATCAGAGAATGAAGAAATGGGTGAAGATAGATCAGTTAGAAACAGATTGGGGAAAACGAAGCCAGAACGAGCCAGCCGTGCAGATAAAATAAGAAAGGACTTACAAAGCTACGACTTCAGATCTGCGAAAATAAGCTGGTTTATTGTAGCCAAGCCTTGTTTCTGCAGCTATCCCTGCTGTGCATGTGTACAGGCATGGTCCTGGGTGAAAGGCCTGTTCGCATGGTGACGAGCAAAGTTCATAGATTACTGCGCATCCTGATTCTAAGGACTCAGTCTATCTCTACCTCGTGTCTTGTCACAATTTCTCTCTCGGAGCTGTTGCTTTTATTGTTTTATGATGAAAAAAATAGTCGTGTTACAGAAAGGAGACTCAGTTTCTCATTCAAGTTTATTTATATGAAGGTCTCTTAAACTCGAGTAAATAATTTGTATTTATAAGTAAAAGAACTGGCCAGTGGTCTCAGACACCTTTAATCCCAGCACTTGAGAGGCAGAGGCAGGCAGACAGATTTCTGAGTTGGAGGCCAGCCTGGTCTGCAGAGTGAGTTCTAGAACAGCCAGTGCTACACAGAGAAACCCTGTCTCAAAAAATAAATAAATAAATAAATAAATAAATAATAAATTAAAAAATATTTTCATGTATTTGTTTCCATTTTTTCACTGTGTGGCTCTTCAAATGTACCGTCTACCTTGGATGGTTAGGAAGAGATATACTGTAAAAATTTCTGGTCAAATGGTATATCACCATTTCTTTTCAAAGTTGGTTTTCACGTCTATTCTCCCCCACCCCCACCCCGCTGCCAGGGTCTTGAAAAGGTTTCAAAAAATCTGTGTGACCTGGCATTTTTAAAAGATGCAAATTTTGGTTCTAAAGTTACATAGAATGAAGAGAACAATACGGAAGCACGCAATTTTCATGTCTGGCCACTCATACGCTACACCCTGCAGAGTCAGATTGAGAAAGGGGGAAGAATTTAAGAAGAAACAGTTTGTGTCTCTGTTTTCCAGGTTTCTTAATCAAAGCCAGATCTGTTGTTACCAAATTATTTCTTTTACCTTGGCACAATAAGGCACTATTTTCAGAGGCAGTAATTTAGTTGTTCCCATTGTCTTATGACATTTATTTTCTCTAAAAAAATGATGATGATGATGATGGTGGTGGTGGTGGGGGTGGTGGTGGTGGTGGTGATAAAAAGAAATACTATGTGGACTATCCCAAAGACTCTGTCCTGTCAGTATTATTTTTAGTGGTGTCAAAAAAGCCACTGACAGTTTTAACAAAAAGGACAAGTCTACAAATATAGTCACCACTACTTCCCAAGTTGCTGAAGAACTGGCACAAATTATTCAGTCTTTAGGGTGTCTTTTAGTTGAGCATGCCACCATCTGGAAAGCATGGTCTAATGTTTTGGAGGATTTAGGTAACATGTCAATGGTATCTGATATTTGAGGAAAGCAACAAAGACAGGAAAATGAAATTAAGAGAAACAGAAGAAACAGGCAAAAAGGAAGAAAGAAGAACAGACTAGGGAGGAGGGGGCAAGATATGATGTCTGCTGACATCTTAGACTGTGATTCACACTCACTGCTGTTCCAGAGGATCTAGTTCAGTTCCTAGCACCCACATTGCAGCTTAGAACCTACTCAAACTCTAATTCCACTGCCAGTACCAGTCTGGCCTCTGCAGGTACTAGGCAAGAAGACAGTGTACTGTTCTTTCAGTATGAGGCAGTACTCTGAGCAGACCTTGGGCACTAGCTCCACACCCAGTCCCACAACACCCAGAGGAAGCTCAACTCTCAGGTGCTCTAACATGCCCAGGATCACAGGATCACAGGATCTCAGGATCTTGGTCATACCAGGATTTCAGGATCCCAGAGGCACCTTGACTCCCAGGAGCTCTGATACACCTAGGATCTCAGGATCACAGGATCATGGAATCACATGATCACAGAGATAGCTGGACTCTGAGTAGTTCTGACACAACTAGGATCAAAGGAGGGAGAACAAGGACAGTCAGATACAACAAGGACAGGCAGCACTAGAGATAACCTGATGGCAACAGGCATGTGCAAGAACATAAGCAGCAGAAATCAAGGTTACTTGGCATCATAAGAACCCAGTTCTCCCACCATAGCAAGTCCTGGATACACCATCACCCTGGAAAAGCAAGATTTGGATCTAACATCACTTTTCATGATGATGATAGAGGACTTTAAGAAAAAAAATAAGTAACTCCCTTAAAAACAATACAGGGAAAACAGGTAGAAGCCCTTAAAGAGGAAACACAAAAACCCCTTAAAGAATTACAGGAAAACACAAGCAAACAGGTGAAGAAACTGAACAAAACTATTCAGGATCTAAAAATGGAAATAGAAACAATAAAGAAATCACAAAGGGAGACAACCCTGGAGTTAGAAACCCTAGGAAAGAGATCAGGAGTCATAGGTGCAAGCATCATCAACAGAATACCAGAGATAGAAGAATCTCAGGGGCAGAAGATACCATACAAAACATTGACACAACAGTCAAAGGCAGGGTCCCATGGCTCCAGCTATATATATAGGAGAAGATGACCATTTCAGACATCAATGAGAGGAGAGGCCATTGGTCTTGTGAAGGCTCGATTCCCCAGAATAAGGGAATTCAAGTCAGGATATGGGGGGGAGTTGAGCAGAGGAGGGGGTATAGGGGGTTTCCGGTGGGGTAACATGGAAAGAGGGGTTAACATTTGAAATGTAAATAAAGCAAATATCTTTTTAAAAAAAACCCTATAACAGTGCAGCAGTGGCTGGTCCAGCTGAAGGGCTATCAGCAGTGGAATCAAGGCGACACAGGGTCCAGTTAAGCCCTGCGCCCACAACCACTGACCTTCGCTGGCCAGCCGGGCTGCAAGCAGCTGCGGATTTACGGTGCCTTTCACCGCACAGAAGCCACTTAAGAACTCTGCCTCCCGCCAGTCAGGAGAGACTCACCTCCATCTTGGTTTCAGACTCCAGAGAGATCATACAGATTGAGGTACACAAACATAACCCGAGGCCAACATCGCGGGGGTCTAAGCCCAATGGGCGTTGGCCTGCACCCAGGCCCTGGGCTGTTCGGGGGGGGGGGGGGCATCGGGGTGCCAACCCAGCCAGGAGGGTTTTTTGCCCATGCCAGCACGCGTGCGCTCCGCCATTTTGCCTACAGGACCCCAGAGAGCTCTAGCATGCAAAGCTGGCTAACAGACATAGCCTGAGGCTAACAAAGCAGGGGTCTAGGCCCCAACATGACCTGGACTGACCCCAAGAACTGGGCGGCTTGGTGGGCCATCTGTGTGTCAACCCGCCCAGGAGGTTGTTAGCCCAGCAGAATCTCCCGGCACTTTCAGGAAGCACGAGCACACACACCGGCCATCCTGGCCACCTGACAAACCCAATTAACAGTCATAGCCCAAGGGGAACTTTGCTTGGACCTTGGCATACCAGGCTTTTACCTGGACCCAGGGCCTGAACAGCCAGGCTAGCCTTGTGTGCACCAACCTGGTTGGGAGATCGGCTGCCCAGCAGAGTGATCAGCACACAGAAAATGTCCCGGCAGCATACACCATCAGCACTCCCTGAAGGTGCAAACTGGCTCCATCTGGTTCACAGACACAATCTCAGGCAAAGCACACGAGAGCTGCAAGGGCACCCAAGAGGAAGACAGCACATCAGCAATCTGCTGCAGGGGAAACCCAGCCATATAGTGTTGCAGTAATAGCCCCAGAGGCCCCTCAGGAGGCCCAAACACCAGCCAGAGACAAGACCAACTAACTCCAGAGAACAAGATGGCAAAGGGCAAATGCAGGAATGCTACTAACAGAAATCTAGGCAATATGGCAGCATCTGAACCAAACTCTCCAACATCAGCAAGTCCTGGTTATGCCAACACACCAGAGAAACAAGATTTGGATTTAAAATCACTGATCATGATGCTGCTAGAAGAACACAAAAAGGGCATAAATGAATCTCTTAAAGAAATACAGGGGAACATGAATAAGCTAGAAACCCGTATAATGGAAACACAAAAATCACTTAAATAAATGCAGGAGAATACAGCTCAAGAGATAGAAGCCAATAAAATAGAAATGCAAAAAAAAAAAAAAATTAAAGAAATGCAGGAGAACTTGAGTCAAGAGGCAGAAGTCATGAAAAAGGAAACACAAAAATCTCTTAAAGAATTACAGGAAAACACAAAGAAACAAATGATGGAACTGAGCAAAACCATCCTGGATCTAAAAACAGAAGTAGAAACAACTAAGAAATCACAAAGGGAGACAACTTTGGAGATAGAAAACCTTAAGAAGAAATCAGGGGCCATAGATGCAAATATAAACAACAAAATACAAGAGATGGAAGAAAGAATTTCAGATGCCGAAGATACCATAGAACAGTCAAAGAAAATGCAAAATGCAAAAAGCTTGTATCCCAGAACATCCAGGAAATCCAGGATAAAATGAGAAGACCAAACCTAAGGATTATAGATATAGATGAGAGTGAAGATTTACAGCTGAAAGGGCCAGGAAATATCTTCAACAAAATTATGGAGGAAAACTTTCCCAACTTAAAGAGAGAGATGCCTATGAATATACAAGAAGCCTACAGAACTCCAAACAGACTGGATCTGAGCAGAAATACCTCTCGCCACATAATAATTAAAAGCCCAAATGCACTAAACAAAGAAAGAATATTAAAGGCAGTAAGAGAAAAAGGCCAAGTAACATATAAAGGAAGACCTATCAGAATCACACCAGACTTCTCACCAGAGACTATGAAAGCTAGAAGATCCTGGGCAGATCTCATGCAGACTCTAAGAGAACACAAATGTCAGCCAAGACTACTATACCCAGCAAAACTCTCAATCACAATAGATGGAGAAACCAAGACATTCCATGACAAAAACAAATTTACACAATATCTTTCCACAAACCCAGCCTACAAAGAATAATAGGAGGAAAACTCCAATACAAGGAGGGAAACTACACCCTGGAAAAAGTAAGATAGTAACCATCTTTCATCAAACCCAAAAGAAGATAATCACTCAAATATAAAAATAACATCAAAAATGACAGGAAGTAATAATCTCTATTCCTTAATATCTCTTAACATCAATGGACTCAATTCCCCAACAAAAAGACTTAGACTAACAGAATGGATAAGGAAATAGGACCCTACATTTTGCTGCATACAGGAAACATACCTAAATGTCAAAGACAAAAACTACCTTAGAGTAAAAGGCTGGAAGAAAATTTTACAAGCCAATGGTCTAGGCAAACGAGCCGGAGTAGCCATTCTAATATCAGATAAAATTGACTTTCAACCTAAAGTCATTAAAAGAGACACTGAGGGACACTTCTTGCTGGTCAAAGGAAAAATCCACCAAGAAGAACTTGCAATTCTGAACATCTATGCGCCAAATGCAAGGGCAACCTCATTTGTAAAAGAAACTTTACTAAAACTCAAAGCACACATTGCACCTAACACAATAATTGTGGGGGACTTCAACGCTCCACTCTCCTCAATGGACCGATCAGGAAAACAGAAACTAAACAGGGACACAGTAAAACTAATTGAAGCTTTGGACCAATTGGATTTGACTGATATTTATAGAACATTTCACCCTAAAGCAAAAGAATATACCTTTTTCTCAGCACCTCATGGTACCTTCTCCAAAATCAACCATATAATTGGTCACAAGACAGACCTCAACAAATATAAGAAGATCAAACTAATCCCATGCCTCCTATCAGATCACTATTGTGTAAGAGTGGTTTTCAATAGCAACAAAAACAACAGAAAGCCCACATACACATGGAGGCTGAACAATACTCTACTCAATGACACCTTGGCCAAAGAAGACATAAAGAAAGAAATCAGAGACTTTTTAGAATTTAATGAAAATGAAGGCACAACATAACCAAATCTTTGGGACACAATGAAAGCAGTGCTAAGAGGAAAACCCATAGCCCTGAGTGCCTCCAAAAAGAAAATGGAGAGAGCATATACCAGCAGCTTAATGACACACCTGAAAACCCTGGAACAAAAAGAAGCTATTTCACACAGGAGGAGTAGAAGACAGGAAATCATCAAACTCAGGGCTGAAATCAATCAAGTGGAAACAAAGAGAACTATACAAAGAATCAATGAGTCCAGGAGCTGGTTCTTTGAGAAAATCAACAAGATAGATAAACTCTTAGCCAGACTGACGAAAGGGCACAGAGAAAGTATCCAAATTAAGAAAATTAGAAATGAAAAGGGAGATATTACAACAGAAACTGAAGAAAAAACATCAGATCCTACTACAAAAGGCTATACTAAACACAACTGGAGAATCTGGAGGAAATGGACAATTTCCTAGACAGATACCAAATACCAAAATTAAATCAGGACCAAATAGATCATCTAAACAGTCCCATAACCCCTAAAGAAATAGAAGGGGTGATAGAAAGTCTTCCAACCAATAAAAGCACAGGACCAGATGGTTTCAGTGCAGAATTCTATCAGACCTTCAAAGAAGACCTAACACCAATACTGTTCAAACTATTCCACAAAATAGAAACAGAAGGAACACTACCCAATTCCTTCTATGAAGCCACAATTACACTGATACCAAAACCACACAAAGATCCAACAAAGAAAGAAAACTTCAGACAAATATCCCTTATGAACATCGATGCAAAAATACTCAATAAAATTCTTGCCAACCAAATCCAAGAACACATCAAAACGATCATCCACCATGATCAGGTAGGGTTTATTCCAGGGATGCAGGGTTGGTTCAATATACGGAAATCCATCAACGCAATCCACTACATAAACAAACTCAAAGAAAAAAACCACATGGTCATTTCATTGGATGCTGAAATAGCATTTGACAAAATTCAGCATCCTTTCATGCTTAAAGTCTTGGAAAGAACAGGAATTCAAGGCCCATACCTAAACATCGTTAAAGCAATATACAGAAAACCGATAGACAGCATCAAACTAAATGGAGAGAAACTTGAAGCAATCCCACTAAAATCAGGGACTAGACAGGGCTGCCCACTTTCTCCTTATCTTTTCAATATTGTACTTGAGGTACTAGCTCGGGCAATTCGACAACATAAGGAGGTCAAAGGGATACAAATTGGAAAGAAAGAAGTCAAACTATCATTATTTGCTGATGACATGATAGTCTACCTAAGTGACCCAAAAAACTCCACTAGAGAACTCCTACAGCTGATAAACAACTTCAGCAAAGTGACAGGTTATAAAATCAACACAAGCAAATCAGTGGCCTTCCTATACTCAAAGGATAAGCAGTCTGAGAAAGAAATTAGGGAAATGACCCCCTTCACAATAGCCACAAACAGTATAAAGTACCTTGGGGTGACTCTTACCAAACATGTGAAAGATCTGTATGACAAGAACTTCAAGACTCTGAAGAAGGAAATGGAAGAAGACCTCAAAAAATGGGAAGACCTCCCATGCTCATGGATCGGCAGGATCAATTTAGTTAAAATGGCCATTTTGCCAAAAGCAGTATACAGATTCAATGCAATACCCATCCAAATCCCAACTCAATTCTTCACAGAGTTAGAAAGAGCAATTCTCAAATTCATCTGGAATAACAAAAAACCCAGGATAGCTAAAACTATTCTCAGCAACAAAAGAAATTCTGGGGGAATCAGTATCCCTGACCTCAATCAATACTACAGAGCAATAGTGTTAAAAATTGCATGGTATTGGTACAGTGACAGGCAGGCAGATCAATGGAACAGGACTGAAGATCCAGAAATGAACCCACACACCTATGGCCACTTGATCCTCGACAATGGGGCTGAAAACATCCAATGGAAAAAAGATAGCCTTTTCAACAAATGGTGCTGGTTCAACTGGAGGTCAGCATGCAGAAGAATGCGAATTGATCCATCCTTGTCTCCTTGTACTAAGCTCAAATTCAAATGGATCAAGGACCTCCACATAAAGCCAGACACTCTGAAGCTAATAGAAAAGAAACTGGGGAAGTCCCTTGAGGACATCGGTACAGGGAGAAAGTTTCTGAACAGAACACCAATAGCTTATGTTCTAAGATCAAGAATTGACAAATGGGACCTCATAAAATTACAAAGTTTCTGTAAGGCAAAGGATACCATCAAAAGGACAAATCGGCAACCAACAAATTGGGAAAAGATCTTCACCAATCCTACATCAGATAGAGGGCTAATATCCAATATATATAAAGAGCTCAAGAAGTTAGACTCCAGAAAACCAAACAACCCTATTAAAAAATGGGATACAGAGTTAAACAAAGAATTCTCACCTGAAGAACTTCGGATGGCGGAGAAACATCTTAAAAAATGCTCAACTTCATTAGTCATTAGGGAAATGCAAATCAAAACAACCCTGAGATTTCACCTTACTCCAGTCAGAATGGCTAAGATTAAAAATTCAGGAGACAGCAGGTGTTGGATAGGATGTGGAGAAAGAGGAACACTCCTCCACTGCTGGTGGGGTTGCAATTTGGTACAAACACTCTGGAAATTAGTCTGGCAGTTTCTCCGAAAACTGGGCACCTCACTTCCAGAAGACCCTGCTATACCACTCCTGGGCATATATCCAAAAGATTCCCCAGCATGTAATAAGGATACATGTTCTACTATGTTCATAGCAGCCCTATTTATAATTGCCAGAAGTTGGAAAGAACCCAGGTATCCTTCAACAGAAGAGTGGATGCAAAAAATGTGGTATATATACACAATGGAGTACTATACAGCCATTAGAAACAATGAATTCATGAAATTCTTAGGCAAATGGATGGAGCTGGAGAACATCATACTAAGTGAGGTAACCCAGACTCAAAAGATGAATCATGGTATGCACTCACTAATAAGTGGATATTAACCTAGAAAACTCGAATACCCAAAACATAATTCACACATCAAATGAGGTACAAGAAGAACGGAGGAGTGGCCCCTTGTTCTGGAAAGACTCAGTGAAGCAGCATAGAACAAAATCAGAACAGAGAAGTGGGAAGGGTTGGGTGAGATAACAGGGGGAGGAAAGGGGACTGATGGGACTTTCAGGGAGTGGGGGTCCAGAGAAGGGGAAATCATTTGAAATGTATATAAATATATCAATAAATTTAAAAATAAATAAATAAATAAATAAATAAGGATGCTATTAAAAAAAACCCTATAACAACAAGAAACATTCAGAATGGGCCAGGAGAGGAAACTGCAGACCAGAACTTATGACATCATTTCCATGTGGCTGTCAACCATTCAGCCTCAGAGATAATTCAGGAAAATTAAATGTAACCTTCAAAGTCCCTAGAGTATTTTAAAAAAATCAAAAAGCTTCTAACACAAAACATCCAGAAAATCCAGGACACAATGAGAAAAGCAAACCGAAGGATAACAGGTTTAGAGGAAAGAAAAGATTCCCAACTTAAAGGGCCAGTAAATATCTTCAATAAAATTATAGAAGAAAATTTCCATAACCTAAAGAAAGAGATGCCCATGAAGATCCAAGTAGCCTACAGAACTCCAAATAGACTGGACCAGAAACAAAATTCTTCCCATCACATAATAATCAAAACACCAAATGCAAGAAACAAAGAAAGATTATGAAAAGCAGTAAGGAAAAAAGGTCAAGTCTCATATAAAGGCAGACCTATCAGAATTACACCAGACTTCTCACCAGAGACTAGGAAATCTTGAAGATCCTGGGAAAATGTCATACATTCTCTAAGAAAACACAAATCACTCTACCCAGCAAAACTCTCAATTACCATAGATAGAGGAAACAAGATAATTCATGAACAAAACAAATTTACACAAATTGCAAAGCATAGTCTCTTCCAAGGTCTTTAGTATCCATAGTTCCAGAAATCCACTGAGAGGAACCCCCACTCTTGGATAATGAGATAAACTATACAAATACATGACAACTACCAGAGAAACTAAAGCCTGACTCTCCAGGGCAGGAAAAGGCAATGCTCCTCCTGCCTCTTGATTCGGAATATTGTGTTGGGTTCTTCCTGTGCTGCCTGCCAGTGTTCCTTGATGTGTGTCACAGCTGTTGCCCAGCTACACCTTCCATCCTGTCCCAGAGATATCACCCTACAAAAGAAGGGACAAAGAATGTGTGGAAACTAAACAGGAGCCCCCTCCTACATGTCACTGGCATATTATGGGATACAACAACAATAACAACAAAACAAAACAAAGGAAATTTAAAAATTAAAGAACTGATGCTTTAAAATAAGAATTGAGCTTTTCAAATTACTAAAAACTGTGAAAGCCTTGGGATTTGATTAAGATAAAATTAAAGAAAGACAAAGGGGTGGCTCAATAGAGACCACTTCTTCATTATTATCATAATTATTTACTTTTACTTTTAAAAAACACACTTTATTTTATTCCTAGCAATTTAGCTTGCATAAATTACATAATATAATAACAGAATGATTTGCAGTTTTAAGCAAAAGAAGAAGAAACATTTAGGTTACAAAATTCCTTCAGCAAAAACATTGTTAAGATCACCATTTCCGAGGGTGTCAAACTATGAAAGCAAGTCAAATTCATTAAAATAATAAAATCTTTCCATGCTTTATGAGATTCTTCACTGAAGAGGAAGACCCTAGACCATCAGAAACCTGACACCTTGCCTTTGCTGTGCATCTGATCCTGGTGTTTCACACATAAACAACTGTAGCTCTTAGTCAAGCCTACACCTACCTTAGAACTCTGTCCTTGTGCCAGATCTTGAGCCTCTTTATTTAGAGTTGACTTTCATGCCACATTATTCACTCATCACAAATCTGTAGCTAAATGACTCAGCATGACACAAAGTAGCGCAATGGCAGTACAATTAACTTTTCATTGTTCTGTTTACTTCAGTGAGAAACCCAACACTCCATAGCTACAGTGCCCTGTCCTACACTGCTCCATAATCCTCCAGTAGCCCCATTCATTGGCTACTCTTTGTCTTTTAGATGTATCAGTTCAGGACAGTTTAACATGGACTCACACAATACATCATCCACATTCACTTAAACAATGAAGGTAGCATGAATCAGAATCTAAACTTTTTATCGCCACATTACATTGCATTATAAGGATGTATCAAATTTTGTATTCTTTCATCAGTTCACCATTTGACTTGATTCCCTCTTTTGGCCATTGTGAGTAATGCTGTATTTTATACTGGTATGTGAATTGTTGTATAGATGTTTTTACTACTTATAATTATATACCTTCTGGTGGACAAGTGTCGTATAATGGATTCTGCTTTTAAGGAAAAGACTGTTTTCCAAGCTAGCCATCCCTCTTTTCATTTCTGTTTATTCTTCTGTTTTTTTTTTTTTTTTTTATTCTTTTCCTTTTTTGTTTTTGGCTTGGTTTGTTTCTTTGGTTTTTTTTTTTTTTTTTTTTTTTTTTTTTTTTTTTTACTTGTTAATATTTTTGACAGACATTCTAGTTCATGTGATTGGTGTCCCAGTAGTTTTGATATGCATTTCTCTCATTGTTAGTTACATACAATTATTTTTATTTACTCAATCATATTTGTATGGCTCACTTCTTTGAAAAATATGCAACTGTAATCTTTATCCTTTATTTTAATTAGTTGGATAATTTTTATTGCAGGCTTTAGAGGTGCCATTTAAGATATTTTATTTTATTTTTCAAGACGGGGTCTCTCTACATAGCCCTGGTTGTCCTGGAACTCACTATATAAACCAATCTGGACTCAAATTCACAAAGATCTGCCTGCCTCTGTATCCTACATGTTGGGATAAAAGGCATGTGCCACTACATCCGTTTAGACTATAACACATTTTAAGTATTTATTTTATTGATATTTCTGCATCTTCTTGTTTACTTTTATCTGTTCCTGATTAGAGATTTACACCAAATTATTCTCCAAAAACTATAATGAGCATAGCTTTTTTAATTTAGGTATTTGATTCCCTTTTAGTTAATTTTACTTGTGGTGTGATCTAAGTAAGATTTCGGCTTCCTTCTCTGGCGTGCAAATTTCCAGCTGTCTTAAAACCATCTACTACCAAGTCTATTCTTACCTCCAGTGAATTGTCTTGGCTCTAGATTCTAATTTCAATCCTCTTGCTGAATTTTTCCCTGTGAAATATATTTGTGGCATGCTCGGTTTACTATAAAACTAACACCCAACATTGGGTGGTAAATTTCTTCTCTGGGGGCTGGAAACTTTAGCTACCAGCCACCAGTGAAATGTCTCTCTCAGTTCCTCAAGCACCAGAAATCACCACACTGGCTCATGGCATAGCTCATTCCTTATGGTTGTGTCCACTCCTATTGTAACCCACAACTAATGATTAGTAATCTAACTTTCCCAAGTGTAATCAACATTTCTCTAAACCCTGCCCTTTTCTTAGGCTCAAAGCCTGTGTGTTTATCTACACACAGATGTTCCACTACTGCCCAGAGGATGCTGCTGTCATACTTACAGCTTGATGGAATTCCAGTGGAGTATTTTCTGTATAAGGGAATATCCATCTTCTAATCAACAGGCCTGCAACTGCAAGGTCATCTTCAACTATCTACAATGCTTTATCTCCTGCTATTGTTTTTTGTCTGTTTTATACACACAAATGTCTGAATTAACTCAATGAGGATTGAATCTTAGCAAAAATTGTATTCACTTGCCAGTGTTACTGCAACAGAGAGTCATTGAAAGCTGTTGAATTTGGATCCCATCTCTCTCCTTCTTCCTGGTACTTTGCCATCCATATTTGGTATCACTGGGCCTCTGTTGAATCTGCTTGATGTTTCAGTTTTACATGATTCTCTCTCTCTCTCTCTCTCTCTCTCTCTCTCTCTCTCTCTCTCTCTCTCTCTCTCTCTCTCTCTCTCTCTCCCTCTCTCTCTCCCTCTCTTTCTGTTGTGATCCACCATGTGGTTGCTGGGATTTGAACTCAGGACCTTTGGGAGAGTGGTCAGTGTTCTTAACCACTGAGCCATCTCTCCAGCCACCCCCCTGTGTATGTGTGTGTGTGTGTGTGTGTGTGTGTGTGTATGTGTGTTTGCCTGTGTGTATGTGTATAGGTGTGTGTGTGTACATTTGTATACCCATATATCCTCATTATGTAAGAACTCTGGCTGTTTTGGATTAAAGGTCTGCTTTATTGTTAGCATGATTAACTAATTAAGCAATTAACTAATTTTACATGTAATGGCCCTGACTCCTAAAATCAAAGTCTGAGTTTCTGGTGCTTAGAAGTTTAACACAGGAATTTGGAAGGACATGGTTTAATTCATAGAGATGATAGAGGAAAAAGGAAAATTAAAAAAAAAAAAAAACCCTAGAGAGATAATTTCCACAACCACTCCTTGACAAATCCAGAGTCAACTATGATACAAGCAGTGTAGCCAGAAGGGCCCCAGGGACCAGCGAGTAGAATGGTAGTAAAGAAAAGCACAAGACTCTGAATCCACTTCAAGAATTCAGAGTTTTTATTTTTCCCACGACTGTTCACATATTGTTTAGTTAGGTACAGGAGACACCATAGCAAGCAGAGTTTAAGCTGACATTTCTTTGAAGCCCAGGTTCTGCGTTCTTCCTTCAGAGCTTTTCTCCTCTTGTGGCATTATTTGCCCTCAGGAAGACAGTCCTTCTCAGCTTATCTCCTGTCGGCAGTTTTCTAGTTACAGTGCTACATCTGGGTTAGTGTTGGTTCCCAGGAAAGAAACTTCATACCATGAGGACCCCAACACACCAGATTAATACACTTTCCAAGAGTTTATTATGTTCACAGGACAGGGACCCCCTGTAAAGAAGCAATGAGACTGGGGTTTGTGTTGGAAAAGTTTGTTGAGGAATTGGAATGATTTCATATGTGGAGATACTTGAAGAACTCTCAGATTTTATAGAGTGTTGTCATATAATATGTTTACTTTAAGGAAAAAGTGGGGATGCAGTGCCACAAAAGAAAATAATTTCTGGTAAACACTAAGGCCAGGAAGACATCCACATGCTATTTCATAAATGCTCTTCCACGTGTACAGACCTTGCTGTATTTCTGGACTGAGCTAAGATCTATGTATGAAATTGTGGCTTTGGGAGACCTCAAAGCAGAAGTGTCAATAAAACTTTAATGCTTCTCTGGCCATGCCGTCAAACCAAGCTATTTAACCAACTCAGCCATTTGGAAGTCATCAGTAAAATAAATTACCCAAAGGATTGGTACAGAAGTTACATAATTGTCACAGTATGTGATAAATCTGATTGCCCTAGTCATGGCCAAGATTCAAAGTCAGACATCCAAGTATCACTAGAAGTAAAATTTGAGTTTTTCCAGATTGCTCCTCAGTGATGGCATGGAAGGATTGTAAAGGGGATGAATAACAACCAAGTTTCAGAAGACTCCTTGACCAGTTCTGTGTATATGCTTGGCACAGACTGTCAGAGTTGTCCCAAATTGAGACAAGGGGACAAAGAAGAAATATGGATTGCCTTTTCAATATATAGTTTTATCGCCAATATAATATACATTGACATAGTTACAAGAGTCGAATATGGCTAAACATACTAGGTTATACTATAGCCTTAGCCAAATTCCACAGCACAGCCCTAGAGAAACCGCTTCCTTCAGTCAAGGTCAGTTCCAATTGCAGAGTTAAGTTGGGAACTGAAAGTTGTATGCCTCAGCTTAGGAGGAATTATTGTATCTGTTCAGCAAGGCCAGAAGACAGAGTGTTACAGAGTATTATGCAGTTACATCTCATTATACATGTTATCCCTATTTCCTTCCAATACTTACCTTTTCACTCAGATTGTCAGAGGTAAGTTGCTTCCCTAACCATCAGTAAAATTTAAGGGATCCAATCCTGCATAGAAGCAGTTCTCAACTTTGTTTTAGTAATTTCATTTTTATCTTCTTCATCTCCATGTTGAGGTAAACTATTCACCATATGTCTTGCTTTTAATCAATGTAACCCACCCTATCAAAGGAAGGTAATATTTATATTTATATTCTAAATAATAATTACCCTAGTATTGTAGCATTGAAAGACCTTAGAAAACCTGATCCTTAATGAACAGCATGACATGAATCTGGATGATCTATGCCCGGGAAACACGGATAAAGAAAGTAAAGCAACATAAAATCTCCCACAAATTCATGAAACAACTGTTTTTTAGAGTCTTACTTCAGATGTAGAAATTGCTATAAAAAGCTTAAGGACCTAGAATAAAAGGACTCATGTAACAATAGGAATGACCAGTCAGTATCGTCAATTCTACATGAGGCAGCAGAATGCCAGTAGGCTTGAACTGTGCTGTTAAAAATAAAACCGGAATATACAGGGTTACAATCCAGGAGCTGGCTATCATTTAGGGAACAAGCATCATTCATATTCAAGGGGGTCAGGCCTCACGCTCTTAGTTGATGTTGAAATATATATCACAATTACAAGATTAGGAGTCCATAACAGAAGTGGATATACAGCTTTAAATGTCTTGTGGGACATGCTCATGGCTCTGGGTCTGATTCTCAGCACTGGTGAGAAAGAAGTAAAAGAGAAACAGTGAAAATTATTAGGCTTATGTAAACATCTCAAGCTCTCATGCTGAAGAAGTTCAGGGCAGGGCACCTCTACTGAGCAAGAAAAATAACTGGACCAAATTTGAAAGCCGTAGCAAAGTCTAGGTTTCAGTGGATGAAAACCTACTTCATGGAGAAGGAAAGACAGTGTCTTAGAAATAACATAGGCGTATAGCCATCGAAGGAACCACTGACAGAACTCAGAGACCATGAAAACTACATGAAACATCAGGGCTTACTGAAGTCAACCACATGTTCTCCTGTAGTTCCAATGTCCCAATCCATTTAACCTTTCCATGACATTTTGTGGTCACCCTACTAGTCGTGTGATCTGAAGATCGGGAATTACAGCACATTTGGAGCTCTTGCTCCACAACCTCTCATCGCCACTGAGATACTTGAGAGCAAAAGGTAGCAGCTTTTGTAGATTTTATGTAAAATGTTTTCTCAAAGGCTCCAAGTGTTTGGGCACTGGGTCCCCAGAAGCAACCACTATTTGGAGGAGTTATGGAACCATAGGTAGGTGGACTCCAGCTGGAGGAAGTAAGTAGCTAGAGATGGTCACTATGTCTCTGTCCCACCCCACACTCTCAGTCTGTTCTCTGCTTCTTGTCCAGCCTACATTTCTTGGTAAAGTGAGAGGTAACCAGCTTTGTTATTTTAGGGGCCACCACTGCTTTCCCCTCCATCCACCCTGTCTCCAATCCCGCCATGATAATCACTATCATCCTGCCATGACCAAAGTAAATCTTTCCTCCTTAAAGCTGTTCCTTGTCAGATATTTTGGTCATAGCAATAGAACAGTATGTAATGCTTTGATGAGACACCTACCCCCCAAAAGAAACCAGTTAGTAATATTAGCTGAATGAGAAAGAACAGGAAGAAGACTGAATGCCTAAGGAGAGAAACAGATAGACTCTGATGTTCACGTCCAGGTGTCTTGTGTTCTCTTACTGTGAGGGCTTCATTTAATAATCATAATTTAATAATAATAATAAACAATACTAACACTAATGTCTTGATACAATTAATTTGTCCTCTAAGAATGTGACATTTCTTTTTGCTCTTTAACTTTTCTTTGTCATATGGTAAAATAAGTCTGTTGGTTCCAAAAGGAATTGGCAGAATTTGGCTTGGGTTAATTGAACTGAAACTGTTGTGGCTAAAAATAAAAGAAACCTGTTTTGAGTAGTCAGTAAATAGGTTAGAAGCGTATGTGGGACCTCAGTGCAAGAACAATCTCTACAGACAAAGAGATCTCTACTGGAATAGAATTGTGCAAACCCAGGGAGGTTATGCATTTGGCTGATTTACTTTAATTCAGGTGAATTCTATAGCTTAAATTTAACATCCCCACTCCTGGGAAGCCAGGCTCTTCAGAGACTGAATATCTTAAATCCTTAGGCCAAGATGAGAGCCTTTAATTGAAAAATAATCTTATTCTTTCCTTTTTGTTTCAAGGGGTAAAAAAAATTAAAATCACTATATTTTTCCTTTTTAATCCTAAGAGAGGTTTCCCCATTCATGACATAATTGAAGTTTTCAAACCTAAAACATCTTTAAATCAGGAATGAATCAAGGATCCTTCTCTAAACTTGTGGAGATTGGGTACCATGAATCTCTCAGAGGGCTTAAAGTAGGACAGTGTCAGAAAAAAATGAGGCTAGAAATAAGGGCGGGGGCAGGCATGGAGATTTTCTAACCTATGTGACCAGCAACATTAACTTAAAAGTGTATTTCCATTGAAATGTGAACAAATGACTAAGAAGAAATACATTATCCAAGTATTGTTTCATGTATTTAGTTACTTTCAAGGCAATACAGTGTGTTGGTTAAGCTGAAAGTTTTACCCAACAAGATGTGCATCTCTAGGGAAACAGCATGAGCTCTGTTTCAGCACCAGGAAGTGAGCTCAGGCCAAACAGTGGGCAGCTGTGTTGGAAGAAGGTAGTGTACAATTAACATAGGATCCTAAAGTTCTTAAAATTATTTTATCTAATCTGTTTTTCATTCTGCCAGACAAAGTCAAGAGAAATTTTAATGAATTTTGGAGAAGGATATTTCAGGTTTTCCAGTGACTGGGACGGTCTTATCCATTCAGGTTTCTCTAGATAATCTCTTCTGGAATGCCTTTTCAATTCCTCCACTTCAAGTAACAGTTGACTCTTGCACACGTGGAGATATTTATCCACATAATCTAGACAACAAATTTGCTTTGGAAGGCTGATGCTTCTGTTTCCAATGTAGTTTTTGACATCAAGGTATGATATCCATCCTGAGGCTGGGTTACATGCCACATGCATCTCATGAAATAATCAAAGCCACCTGAGTACTATTTGAGACCCCTAGTGACAGGATGGGTGCTTAATGCCTGTTTCTTAATGCAAGAGCTTCTCGCTTGCAAATAGTTTTAGTTCTTACAGGTTTTAATTCCCCCCGCCTTACCATTTGTGGTTATGGTGTGTGTGTGTGTGTGTGTGTGTGTGTGTGTGTGTACACGTGCACGTGTATGTGGGCACATTTGTGTGGATGTATTTGAATGTGTGTGCCTGTGCAAGTGAAGGGCAAAGGTTGCTAGGTAGGATCATTCTCCATTAACAATCTGCTTTGTTCCTTGAGGTGGAATCTCTCAATCAAACCCATATCTCCCTGACACAGCTAGCTTGCTTTCTCTGGGTTCCTCTGTCTTTATTTTCCAAGGCTGAAATACAGGGGCATTCCACATCTACCAAGCATTTTACTTGGGTTCAAAGGTCCTCATGCTTGCATTGCAATTGCTTTAAATATGCAGCTTGCTCCCCAGGCCTAAGCTCTTAAGAATCATTGATAAATATATAAATACAAATAAATATAATTAGTATAAATATTCAGACTATAGATATAGTCTTAATATTGATATGCTTCTATAACAATTATTTAAAATATTGAAATATGATGAAAAATAGATTTTACTACTGAGTGAATTCTTTTTTTTATTTATTTATTTTTTTATTCGATATAATTTATTTACATTTCAAATGATTTCCCCTTTTCTAGCCCCCCACTCCCCAAAAGTCCCATAAGCCCCCTTCTCTTCCCCTGTCCTCCCACCCACCCCTTCCCACTTCCCCATTCTGGTTTTGCCGAATACTGTTTCACTGAGTCTTTCCAGAACCAGGGGCCACTCCTCCTTTCTTCTTGTACCTCATTTGATGTGTGGATTATGTTTTGGGTATTCCAGTTTTCTAGGTTAATAACCACTTATTAGTGAGTGCATACCATGATTCACCTTTTGAGTCTGGGTTACCTCACTTAGTATGATGTTCTCTAGCTCCATCCATTTGCCTAAGAATTTCATAAATTCATTATTTCTAATGGCTGAATAGTGTAGATATACCACATTTTTTGCATCCACTCTTCAGTTGAGGGATACCTGGGTTCTTTCCAGCATCTGGCAATTATAAATAGGGCCGCTATGAACATAGTAGAGCATGTATCCTTATTATATGGTGGGGAATCCTCTGGGTATATGCCCAGGAGTGGTATAGCACGATCTTCTGGAAGTGAGGTGCCCAGTTTTCAGAGGAACCGCCAGACTGATTTCCAAGTGGTTGTACCAATTTGCAACCCCACCAGCAGTGGAGGAGTGTTCCTCTTTCTCCACACCCTCTCCAACACCTGCTGTCTCCTGAATTTTTAATCTTAGCCATTCTGACTGGTGTAAGATGAAATCTTAGGGTTGTTTTGATTTGCATTTCCCTAATGATTAATGAAGTTGAGCATTTTTTAAGATGCTTCTCCGCCATCCGAATTTCTTCAGGTGAGAATTCCTTGTTTAACTCTGTACGCCATTTTTTAATAGGGTTGTTTGGTTTTCTGGAGTCTAACTTCTTGAGTTCTTTATATATATTGGATATTAGCCCTCTATCTGATGTAGGATTGGTGAAGATCTTTTCCCAATTTGTTGGTTGCCGATTTGTCCTCTTGATGGTGTCCTTTGCCTTACAGAAACTTTGTAATTTTATGACGTCCCATTTGTCAATTCTTGCTCTTAGAGCATACGCTATTGGTGTTCTGTTCAGAAATTTTCTCCCTGTACCGATGTCCTCAAGGGTCTTCCCCAGTTTCTTTTCTATTAGCTTCAGAGTGTCTGGCTTTATGTGGAGGTCCTTGATCCATTTGGATTTGAGCTTAGTACAAGGAGACAAGGATGGATCAATTCGCATTCTTCTGCATGCTGACCTCCAGTTGAACCAGCACCATTTGTTGAAAAGGCTATCTTTTTTCCATTGGATGTTTTCAGCCTCTTTGTTGGAGGTCAGGGATACTGATTCCCCCAGATTTTCTTTTGTTGCTGAGAATAGTTTTAGCTATCCTGGGTTTTTGTTGTTCCAGATGAATTTTAGAATTGCTCTTTCTAACTCTGTGAAGAATTGAGTTGGGATTTTGATGGGTATTGCATTGAATCTGTATATTGCTTTAGGCAAAATGGCCATTTTAACTATATTGATTCCTCCGATCCATGAGCATGGGAGGTTTTCCCATTTTTTGAGGTCTTCTTCCATTTCCTTCTTCAGAGTCTTGAAGTTCTTGTCATACAGATCTTTCACATGTTTGGTAAGAGTCACCCCAAGATACTTTATACTGTTTGTGGCTATTGTGAAGGGGGTCATTTCCCTATTTTCTTTCTCAGCCTGCTTATCCTTTGAGTATAGGAAGGCCACTGATTTGCTTGAGTTGATTTTATAACCTGCCACTTTGCTGAAGTTGTTTATCAGCTGTAGGAGCTCTCTAGTGGAGTTTTTTGGGTCACTTAGGTAGACTATCATGTCGTCTGCAAATAATGATAGTTTGACTTCTTCCTTTCCAATTTGTATCCCTTTGACCTCCTTATGTTGTCGAATTGCCCGAGCTAGTACCTCAAGTACAATATGGAAAAGATGAGGAGAAAGGGGGCAGCCTTGTCTGGTCCCTGATTTCAGTGGGATTGCTTCAAGTTTCTCTCCATTTAGTTTGATAGTGGCTACCGGTTTGCTGTATATTGCTTTTACTATGTTTAGGTATGGGCCTTGAATTCCTGTTCTCTCCAAGACTTTAAGCATGAAAGGATGCTGAATTTTGACAAATGCTTTTTCAGCATCCAATGAAATGACCATGTGGTTTTGTTCTTTCAGTTTGTTTATGTAGAGGATTGTATTGATGGATTTCCGTATATTGAACCAACCCGGCATTCCCAGGATAAAGCCTACTTGATCATGGTGGATGATCGTTTTGATGTGTTCTTGGATTCGGTTGGCAAGAATTTTATTGAGTATTTTTGCATCGATGTTCATAAGGGAAATTGTTCTGAAGTTCTCTTTCTTTGTTGGATCTTTGTGTGACTTTGGTATCAGCGTAATTGTGGCTTCGTAGAAGGAATTGGGTAGTGTTCCTTCTGTTTCTATTTTGTGGAATAGTTTGAAGAGTATTGGTGTTAACTCTTCTTTGAAGGTCTGATAGAATTCTGCACTGAAACCATCTGGTCCTGTGCTTTTTTTGGTTGGAAGACTTTCTATGACTCCTTCTATTTCTTTAGGCATTATGGGACTGTTTAGATGGTCTAGTTGGTCCTGATTTAATTTTGGTATTTGGTATCTGTCAAGGAAATTGTCCATTTCCTCCAGATTCTCCAGTTGTGTTGAGTACAGTCTCTTGTAGTAGGATCTGATGATTTTTTGGATTTCCTAAGTTTCCGTTGTTATATCTCCCTTTTCATTTCTAAGTTTGTTAATTTGGATACTTTCTCTGTGCCCTTTGGTCAGTCTGGCTAAGGGTTAATCTATCTTGTTGATTTTCTCAAAGAACCAGCTCCTGGTTTTGTTGATTTTTTGTATGGTTCTCTTTGTTTCTACTTGATTGATTTCGGCCCTGAGTTTGATGATTTCCTGCCTTCTACTCCTCCTGGGTGAAATAGCTTCTTTTTGTTCCAGGGCTTTCAGGTGTGTCATTAAGCTGGTAATGTATGCTCTCTCCATTTTCTTTTTGGAGGCACTCAGGGCTATGAGTTTTCCTCTTAGCACTGCTTTCATTGTGTCCCATAGATTTGGGTATGTTGTGTTTTCATTTTCATTGTGTTCTAAAAAGTCTTTAATTTCTTTCTTTATTTCTTCCTTGACCAAGGTATCATTGAGTAGTGTATTGTTCAGTTTCCACGTGTATGTGGGTGTTTTGTTGTTTCTGTTGCTATTGAAGACCACTTTTACTCCATAGTGATCAGATAGGAGGCATGGGATTAGTTCGATCTTCTTATATTTGTTGAGGTCTGTCTTGTGACCAATTATATGGTCGATTTTGGAGAAGGTACCATGAGGTGCTGAGAAAAAGGTATATTCTTTTGTTTTAGGATAGAATGTTCTATATATATCTGTTAAATCTAATTGGTCCAAAGCTTCAATTAGTTTCATTGTGTCCCTGTTTAGTTTCTGCTTTCCTGATCGGTCCATTGAGGAAAGTGCAGTGTTGAAGTCACCCACAATTATTGTGTTAGGTGCAATGTGTGCTTTGAGTTTTAATAAAGTTTCTTTTACGAAAGAGGGTGCCCGTGCATTTGGAGCATAGATGTTCAGGATTGAGAGTTCTTCTTGTTGTATTTTTCCTTTGGCCAGCAAGAAGTGTCCCTCAGAGTCTCTTTTGATGACTTTGGGTTGAAAGTCAATTTTATCTGATATTAAAATGGCTTCTCCAGCTTGTTTCCTGAGACCATTTGCTTGTAAAATTGTCTTCCAGCCTTTTACTCTAAGGTAGTGTTTGTCTTTGACCCTGAGGTGTGTTTCCTGTAAGCAGCAAAATGTAGGGTCCTGTTTATGTATCCAGTCAGTTAGTTTGTGTCTTTTTATTGGGGCATTAAGTCCATTGATGTTAAGAGATATTAAGGAATAGTGATTGTTACTTCCTATCATTTCTGACGTTATTTTTTAAATTTGATTGCTTAACTTCTTTTGGGTTTGATGAAAGGTTACTATCTTGCTTTTTCCAGGGTGAAGTTTCCCTCCTTGTATTGGTGTTGTCCTCCTATTATCCTTTGTAGGGCTGGGTTTGTGGATAGATATTGGGTAAACTTGGTTTTGTCATGAAATATCTTAGTTTCTCCATCTATGGTGATTGAGAGTTTTGCTGGATATAGTAGTTTTGGTTGGCATTTGTGTTCTCTTAGAGTCTGCATGAGATCTGCCCAGGACCTTCTAGCCTTCATAGTCTCAGGTGAAAAGTCTGCTGTGATTCTGATAGGTCTTCCTTTATATGTTACTTGACCTTTTGCTCTTACTGCCTTTAATATTCTTTCGTTGTTTAGGACATTTGGTGTTTTGATTATTATGTGACGGGAAGTATTTCTGTTCTGGTCCAGTCTGATTGGAGTTCTGTAGGCTTCTTGTATATTCATGGGCATCTCTCTCTTTAGGTTAGGGAAGTTTTCTTCCATAATTTTATTGAAGATATTTGCTTGCCCATTAAGTTATAAATCTTCACTCTCATCTATGCCTATAATCCTTAGGTTTGGTCTTCTCATTGTGTCCTGGATTTCCTGGATATTTTGGGTTACAAGCTTTTTGCATTTTGCATTTTCTTTAACTGTTGAGTCCATGGTTTCTATGGAATCTTCAGCATCTGAGATTCTTTCTTCTATCTCTTGTATCCTGTTGTTGATATTTGAATCTCTGTCCCCTGATTTCTCCCAAGGCTTTCTATCTCCAAAGTTGTCTCCCTTTGAGTTTTCTTAGTTGTTTCTACTTCTGATTTTAGATCCTGGATGGTTTTGCTTAGCTCCTTCCCTTGCTTGTTTGTGCTTTCCTGTAATTCTTTAAGAAATTTTTGTGTTTCCTCTTTCATGACCTCAGCCTGTTGACCAAAGTTCTCCTGTATTTCTTTAAGTGTTTTTTGTGTTTCCTCCTTGTTGGCTTTTGTATTCTCCTGGATTTCTTTCAATGATTTTTGTGTTTCCCTTGCAAGGGCTTCTAACTTTTGATCCATTTTCTCCTGAATTTCTTTAAGTATGTCCTTCATGTGTTCCTGTACCAGCATCATGACCAGTGATTTTAAATCCAAATCTTGTTTTACTGGTGTGTTGGGGTATCCAGGACATGCTGGTAGAGGAGAATTGGGTTCAGATGTTGCCATATTGCCTTGATTTCTGTTAGTGACGTTCCTGCGTTTGCCTTTTGCCATCTAGTTCTCACTGGTGTTAGTTTGTCTTGTCAGTGCTGGACACACCAGTGCAAGCTGCCCCTTCCCAGTTGGCCTCTGGTGCACAGCTTACCCCCTGCACTGCCTGTAGACAGGGTGCTGCTGCCCAGGCTGTTCAGATCCCGAAGCAGGCACCTGAAGGCTCCCGCTGGGGCCTGCTGGATTCACTGGAGCACACTGACTTCTCCCAGCTGGCCTCCCGGAATCCCCTCTAGCTTCTTGCAGGACCTGGAGATGTGGTGCCGCCACCCAGGCTGATGTGGATCCAGAAGCGGAGAGAGTTGAGCTGAGGGCTCCTGCCTGAGGCCTTGCCCCAGATTGTGTCTGTGGACCAGATGGAGCCCGTGTGCACCCCCAGGGAGTGCTGATGGTGTATGCTGCCGGGACCTACCCTGTGTTCCGATCACTCCGCTGGGCAGCCAATCCCCCAACCGGGCTGGCGCACAGAAGGTTAGCCTGGCCGCCCAGGCCCTGAGTCCAGGCAAAAGCCTGGGAGGCCAAGGTCCAAGCCAAGTTCCCCTAGGGCTATGACTGTTAATTGGGTCTGCCAGGTGACCAGGATGGCGGGCGTGTGCGCCCGCGCTCCCCGAAAGCGCCTGGAGAGTCTGCTGTGCTAACAACCTCCTGGGAGGGTTGACACACAGATGGCCCACCAAGCCGCCCAGATCTTGGGGTCAGTCCTGTGCCTTTTGTGGCCTAGACCCCCGCTTTGTTAGCCTCAGTCTATGCCCATTACGGCTCAGCCCGCCAGAGCTCTCTGTTGTCCTGCAGGCAAAATGGCAGCGCGCGCAGGCCCGGGCAATAATCCTCCTGGCTGGGTTGGCGCCCAGATGGCCCCTCGAACGGCCCAGGGCCTGGGTGCAGGCCAACGCCTGTCGGGCTCAGACCCCCAAGGTGTTGGCCTCGGATTATGTTTGTGTACCTCAGACTGTCCGATGTCACTGGAGTTCGAAATCAAGATGGAGAGGCGGAGTTCTGAAGTGGCTTCTGTGCAGCGAAAGGTGCCGCAAAACCGCAGCTGTTTGCAGTCCGGCTGGTCAGCGGAGGTCAGTGGTCGTGGGCGCAGGGCCTAACTGGACCCTGTGTCGCCTTGGTTCCACTGCTGATGGCCCTTCAGCTGGACCAGCAACTGCTGTACTGCCACCGCCACCGCTGCCGCCGCGCCACCGCCGCTGCCCTAGATCCGAGTGAAGTCTTTTATAAATGAACATTGACCATGTTTTTCTGTGAAGTCACACATAAATATGTTAATATATTTGACAAAATGTTACCAAAGGAAAGGATTTTAATAGCTTTTCTACTGTCGTAAGTATGTTACCTTGTGAGACTAAAGTCAGTATAAATGATGGGCATTTATGGCCTATTGTAGCTGTAAGAAGAGTATGTCAGGAAGATTGTTAGTTTCAAGGCAACTTGAGGTACATAGGGAGACCTTGAAAAAAATGATTGTATATTGGTGCATTTTGTTTTGCGAATGTGATATAGTCCTTGTCCCCAATGACTATTTTGCTTTTTAAATCATCTTTAGATTCTAATATAGCTTTGCAAAAGTTATAGAAACACAGCATACTAACACAGACACACATGCACACATACACACACACACACACACCACTAATGAGTAATAAGGCAATATCTCTTAAAGAAAATTCAAACTGAAATGTGTTTTTAATCTCTGTGAAATTTCATAAAACATTCTTTTGACTTTTGAATTAATTGAAAATGCATAGCCATGAATACTTTAAATGTATTCAAACAGAAAATAAAATAGGTAGGAAAACAAATGCTGTTTTCTTGATTATCTGTTTGATCCTGAGGAAAGCATTTGCTTGTAGTAATTTGAACGAGACTGGCTCCCGTAGGTTCATACATTTGAGTGGCTCCCATTTGGTGAAAATGTTTGGGAAGGATTGACAGATGAGCTTTGGAAGACATATGCTCCTGGGGGTGAGTTTTGAGGTTTCAAAGGACTCATAATACTCATAGTAGTCCCATTCTCTGTCTGTCCCTTCCCCTCTTCCTCCCTTCCCTCCCTCCCTCCCTTCCTTCCCTCCCTCCCTCTCTTCCTTTTGTCCCTCCCTCCCTGTTCCCCCTCCCTCTCTACCTCCCTCTTTTTTCTCTCTCTTCTCTTTCAGGTTATGGATTGCGATTTGAGGTCTCAGCTACCACTCCAGTGCCATGTTTGCCTGCTTTCTGCCATGTTCCCCATCATAATGGTTATAATGGTCACTCGAATCATCTTAAATCATGATCTGCAAATTAAATTCTTTGTTTTGTAAGTTGCTTTAGGTCATGCTGTTGCATTTCAGCATGAGCAAATAACTAAGTCACTGACACTTAATACAGTCTTCCACCAAAAATAACTAGGAAAAGAGGAAGGGTGAATTACATGAAGCAACTTATAATCTCCATAGAAGAAAGTACCGGGGTGTGAGCTAGGAGAGGGGCTGCTCCTGAGATGCAGCACCTCTGCCTTCCAGTTCTCTGCCTGCCTTGCAAGCCAAGCACAGTGTCCTCTTGAGAAGAAGGGGCAGAGGCTCCAGACCAAGCGTCAGTCACCTAAGGTGACTGGGATTTGAGGAGCATAGAAGAAAAGTGGGAGTTGCAATGAAATGAGTGCAGGTGAGACAGAAGCTCTTCAGCAGATCTGCCATGACTCTTTGGCTAAGGGATGTTTTGCTCATATACAGAATTAGTCCATACAAAGCTTACCAGATTGCTATGGGTCTGAAATGTGACAGAATGTCTACAATAGTCTGTCCAGGAAGCAGAAGTGCAGCCCATTTCCCATGTAGGCATGCAGGTGAAAAGCAGGAAGCTCCAGCTGAACAGGGAATTTCAAATACAGGGACATTACTCGTGTCCCATTAATTTGAAGAGGTTTAAGAAGCACCCTTGTGTCTTCACAGAACTGTTCTAATGGAGTATGTAATCAAAGCTATACAAGCTCATTGTTAATATTGAGTCATTGGCTGCCTATAAGAATGAATGAATGAATGAATGAATGAATAAATAAATAAATAAATAAATAAACCACCATTCTTCAGCATACTGGGCAGTGGTGGTATATGCCTTTAATCCCAGCACTTGGGAGACAGAGGTAGGCAGATTTCTGAGTTTGAGGCCAGCCTGGTCTACAGAATTCCAGGACAGCCAGGGCTACACAGAGAAATCCTGTCTCAAACCTCTCCCCCACTGAAAAAATAATTAAAAATAAAACCAAAGGTAAATATTAGGATTCAGAGTTAGTACCATATATAATTTGAATTAATGTGCATGCCAGGAAACAGGAAAGCATAGGATTTAGCTAAGACACAGAATTACTAAATAACTGATCTTGAAAAGCCTCAGGAATTAAGTCTACAAGGAAGTATGTTAACAAAGCAGAATATAATACATATTTAATATACATTGAAATATTTTATAGGTATAATGATTTAAATGGAAAACAGAGCTTAAAATAGAAAAAGGAAGAATTAACAAAGGTTCAAATAAGATTTGTTATTGTTGTTGTTGCTGTTGTTTGTGTTTTCAAGAAAGGATTTCTCTGTGTTTCTCTGTCTGTTCTGTAGCCCAGGCTGGCCTTGAGCTAAGAGATCCACCTGCTTCTGCTTCCTGAATACTGGGACTAAAAGCATGCACTACCACTGCCACTAGGCTGAAATCAGATTAAAGAAATAAAAAGAATTTCAAAACACCAAGAACAAGCAAAGCAAAACATCAAAACTGATATCTCAATTTTTAATTTCACCTCTCATAGCATAGAGTGTCTCTTTACCACAGACTACTTTCTGTGTAATATTAACAATATTAATTTTCTGTGTATATTCGAGTTTTGTATATAAAACATTCATATTATTAAATCATACTATGTATCGATACATTTAGTTCATATTAAGTATGTATTTATATCCCATATTCTTCAGCATAGATGGATTAATGATAGTCGCATCCTAATTTTATTGACCATGAATGGTAGCACACACCTATAATCCCACAAACTTCAGAGGCTAAGGCAAGAAGATGGAAAGTTTGGGACCTACCAAAACACAGAGAGAATTTATGTCAAAACCAAGTAAAATATGTGTGGGAATGTGTTGCTGAATGTAATTTTAAAAACAAACTTTCTCCAACTAGACTTTGGGACAGGCAGCTACTTGCCTACCATCTAATCAGCCCCCAAGGCTAGCTAATGCTTTCCCAAAATCCAGGCTATGCTCTAAGAACAATCACCACCTGTTCCTCTTTGCCCAGTTCTGATAACAGCCATCTCTCCCAGCTCCCTTTAGCCCTGAGGAAGGAAAACACTAGAGAATTCTATATTTTAAAACTGACAAGAAAATCCAAAGACTGAGTGAAGAATATCCTATAGCATCCTCCTTGGTCTCTGCCAGTGGGGGAGGCCATAAACTATCAATCCCAGAGACCTACATGTCTGTCTTCCTCTCTGTTACACAGCCTGGTGAGACTCCCCCAAACCTCTTTCCTCCTCTTTTTTTTTTTTCCTGTCTGGCCAGGAAATCCTGCTTTCACTCTGCAATAAGCATCTAAGATCTTTATTCACCCAATCAGGAACAATTAGGGAACCTCCACCTACAAGAATACAGCTCAAAAAAAAACAAAAAAAACAAAAAAAACAAAAACAAAAAAAACAAAAACAAAACAAAAACAAAACAAAACAAAACAAAAAAAAAACAGCAGTTCCATGATATAGAAAACAAGATCAATATCTTAAATTTTAATTTCATCCTCCACAAGATAGTACATCTCTTTATCCCTTTGATAGACTATTTTCACTGATATCAACACACATTCAATTTGATTATTATTGCCTGGTAAAAGTTACTGTTGTCTGAATTTTTGAGTCTTTAAAAGGATTATCTCAGTCATAACATGTAACTAAATTTAAATTTTAAAAGCCTGATACTATTCTAATATGCAATCAAGTACTTTGCTCCTTAGAGTTTCTTTGGGAATATGTGAACCAAAGTAGTTATTTCAGCTGGCAGTTGAGGACTAAGTAAGCCAGGCAGAGGCTACATGAGCTAGTAACTGAAGAAGACAACAATCACCCAGAAGCCTGGGACATTAAGAGTGTCTAAATCTGAAGAGCTGAAAACCTGGCATGTTATCTCATGATATTTCTGACTCATGTTTAATGGCTATTACTGGTTGTCAACTTGACTATATCTAGAATGAACTACTATCCAGATTTGGAGGGCAATTCTGGATCTTGGATTTTGGTACAGAAATCTTGAGGCATAGTGGCCATGAAAAATTTAGGCCCAGGCAAGATATTATACACCTTTAATCCCAGAGACTAAGTCAAGGAGATGTCTGAGTTCAAGATCAGCCTGGACAAAGCAAGTCCCAGATACAGGCATGGTGGTACACATCTTTCATCTGGGCCACACCTTCTGCTAGAGACCTACATAAGGACATTAAAAAAGGAAGATTCACTCTTCTTTGCCTTCTTTCATTTACTTGCCATCACATCTGTTGGAACCTACCTCTACAGAAGACCAGCTGAAACAACTAGCCTCATGGGACTGAGCATCTACTAGATTCTTGGACTTCTAGTTGATCATTGTTGGGGTAGTTGGACTACAGACTGTAAGTCATTAGAATAAATCGCTCAATATAGAAAGAAATTTCATTAGAGGGACTTCCGGGCGGCCTGCGGGGAGAAGTCGGTGTGCTCCTGTGAGTCCAGCGGGCCCCAGCAGGAGCCTTCGGGTGCCTGCTTTGGGATCTGAACGGCCAGGGCCACAGCGCTCGGTCTCCAGGAAGTGCAGGAGACCTGGTGTGCACCCAGAGGCAGTCTGGGAGCTCCCAGCGTGGCTTGCTCCTGCTGCCCAGAGCTTGGGTCCCAGTCCTGAGGCCTCAGGCGGGAGCCCTCAGCTCAACTCTCTCCACTTTCGGATCCAGATCAGCCTGGGCGGCAGCACCACATCTCCAGGTCCTGCAACAGGCTAGAGGGGCTTCAGGGTGGCCAGCGGGGAGAAGTCGGTGTGCTCCGGTGAATTCAGCGGGCCCCAACGGGAGCCTTCAGGTGCCTGCTTCGGGATCTGAACAGCCTGGGCAGCAGCACCCTGTCTACAGGTAGTGCAGGAGGTAAGCTGTGCACCAGAGGCCAACTGGAAAGGGGCAGCTTGCACTGGTGTGTCCAGCACTGACAAGACCAGCTAACACCAGTGAGAACTAGATGGCAAAAGGCAAACGCAGGAACGTCACTAACAGAAATCAAGGCAATATGGCAACATCTGAACCCAATTCTCCTCTACCAGCATGTCCTGGATACACCATCACACCAGTAAAATAAGATTTGGATTTAAAATCATTGGTCATGATGCTGGTACAGGAACACATGAAGGACATACTTAAAGAAATTCAGGATTCCCCAGCATGTAATAAGGATATATGTTCCACTATGCTCATAGCAGCCCTATTTATAATAGCCAGAACCTGGAAAGAACCCAGATGTCCCTCAACAGAAGAGTGGATGCAAAAAATGTGGTATATATACACAATGAAGTACTATTCAGCCATTTGAAACAATGAATTCATGAAATTCTTAGGCAAATGGATGGAGCTGGAGAACATCATACTAAGTGAGGTAACCCAGTCTCAAAAGATCAATCATGGTATGGACTCACTAATAAGTGGATATTAACCTAGAAAACTGGAATGCCCAAAACATAATCCACACATCAAATGTCAGACAACATTTGGGGTCAGCCCCTGCTCCTACTGTTAGGAAACCCACAAGAAGTCCAAGATGCAAATCTGTTAAATATGTGTAGAGAGCCTATGTCCCTTCGTGTGTGTTCTCTGGTTGTAGTTCAGGCTCTGTGAGCCCCTATAGGCCCATGTTAGTTGATTCTGTAGGTTTTCTTGTGGTGTCCTTGACCTTTCTGCCTCTTTCAACCCTTCCTCTTCCACTGGATTCCCAAAGCTGTCTAATATTTGGCTGTGGGTCTCTGCATCTGTTTCCATCAGTTGCTGGGTGAATATCCTCTGAGGGGATAGTTATGCTATTTGACTGCCTGCCTGCAATTATAACAGAATATCATTAATAGTGTTAGGGACAGGTTCTCTCTCATGGCATGGGTCTCAAGTTGGGCCAGTATTGGTTGACCATTCATTCAATTTCTGCTCCTTCTATATCACTGCACATCTTGTAGGCAGGAAAATTGTGAGTCAAAGATTTTATAGCTGTGTTGATATCCCCATGCCTCCATTTGGAGGTCTTGCCTAGTTATAGGAGACGGCCATTTCATAGCAGCTTTATTTGAAATACCAGAAACTAGAAACACCATAGATAGCTCTCAAATAATGAATGAATAAAGAATATGTGGTGCGTTTGCATAAAGGAATAATATTCAGCTATTAAAAACAAGACATCATGAAACTTGCAGGATGAAGCTAGAAAATATCCTAATCTGGGAAACCTAGACCCAGAAAGAAAAACATGGTATGTAGTCATAATTTAATATTAGGCATAAAGTACAGGATAACCATGCTGTAATCCACAGACCTAAAGAAGCTAAGTAGCAAGGAGTGGGCAAGAGGGACACATGAATCTTGTTAAGAAAGGTTAATAATCATCGGAGGCAAATGGAGGGACTGAAATGGGTAGAGGAGACGGGGTCTGGAACAGGAGGGATCAAGTATAGAGAAGACTGAAGGACAGAACTGGACCAGACACCAAGGACAATGCAAAGTCAAAGGAATCTATGGGGGTGATCCTAGCTAAAGTCTGGTAGCAACAGGGATGTGTAACCTGAAGTGGCTACCTCCTGTCACTATTCTCAAGCTCATAAGATTCTTCCTATTGTGTCTTCCATTTTCCCTCTCAGTCTGTACCTTTGTTCTGCTATCTGCTTTGTATTTTCCTTATAAATGTCAACCTTTCAGAAACAGCACAGCTCCTTGTAATTTATTGCAAGGCCAACCATGTTTTATTTCACTATATTCACTATATAATTTTCAGAACTATTTTATGCTTTTAAACATTCCACAAATGTTATTTTCATTATCCCTTGCCTTAGTTCATGGCTCCGGTATTTTTCTAAGATATATGCAAAAAAATGGTCTATTATCGACCAATTCATTATTTCCACTCACAAGTGTATAGATTGTTTGTATAAAAAATATTGTTTTAGCTACACCTCAAGTACAAATATGTGCTGGGCTCCTAATCCAATCCTCAATTTCCAAAAATTTTCAATTCACTCAAATCTAAGGTGAGATACTTGAGTGTCTCTGTATCCTGTTCTCTTCCATCACCAGTTCAGAACGGCATGAAATCACATAATGTCCAGACTGCTCTTCTATCACAGTCATTTATGAATTCTTTTCCATCTTTCTGTGTTTCCTTTTGGGGTTTGTACTGTATTTATTGCAGTAGCTATTTAATAGCAGAATGTGAGCTATTTAATGAATCTCCTGCCAGCCATAACTATACACTCATTTGAGTGGTGACTAATTCTTGCTTTAGGGGTAAACAGAATGCTTTCTCAGTTATCCAGTTTGAAACTGAATGAAACTGTACTTTCCAATAGTAAAACAAAGCTCCACCATAAGAGGAAGGCAAAGGGATCAATGACCCATCAGTTTAACCATTCATGTGAGTTCTGTTTTCTGTGTGCTTCATCCCAGATTCTCTAGAAGTCAAAGCATGAGAGAAAACTTTAGCGCTTCATGAACTCATGATATTAACAATAAAGTGGAAGGAGGGTAAGGTGAGGAATGACATTAAGGAATACAAAGTGAGCTGTTACCATGTCAACCACTGTTTCACTACCATTAACCCTCTGAAGAAGCCTCAGCCAGTGAAAAGCCAAGAGCTTTCTCAGAACAGACCTGGGAACTGTCCTTGGGACTGGAGAAGATAAGACTTACTTCTTTTCAAGCCCATACTGTCTCCCACATCCCTATGAATTAAGTCTACTGTAAAAGAAGTTAACACAGTCATGTGACTGGGTTGTACCAGGTGACTTCAACTGATAAAAGTATACACTTTATTTTGTTTCAGGTGGCAAGAGAAACTGAGTCTGAGCATAGGTTACTGCTCATCATGATTGCGTAGAATTGGCAAGGAGGAAAGGTTTGGCAATCTCAAAACCAACAACTCCTTGGCTATTCCTAATAAAATCAGTGATCCAGGAAGAAGAACAGCTAAGGCAATCAGAGATAATTAATACATACTATATAATGTAAGGTACCTTATAACTAATTATAAGTAATAATTGTTGTTGATTCTTGTGCTGATGTATACCAGTTAGGTTCAGTATTACTTCTCAAGTTTCTTAGCACTTTGCGGGCAATGCATTTGCCATAGTTGAATAGGAGGGTTTATTCTTCATATAAAATATTTGGGGACAGAGACTATGGTAGGTGCTGATATAGACTACTCCTGGCCATGAGAGTAACTTTGAAATTTTTATGAATACTTCAGAGAAATGTAAGGTTTTACTCTTCAGCTGCTTTAACGTGTAGCTAATAATTATCAGTATGTCAATTTGTAAAATTGTTCTAGCTGGTTTATTCTTAATGAGAGATGAACTCTAATTTAGTAGTTGACATTGTTTAATTCCTTTTCAAATTAAAAAGCATTCATTCTCTGCTGGAATGCTGAGCATTTGACATGTCACCGTTTCTGTTTACATTTTCTTTTGAAGGAGTTGGCTGATTTTGATGAAATAAAGAAAGCTAATAAAAGGTATCAAGAAAAAGTATCAAATTGTTCCATGTGGCTAGGGAGATGGCTCAGTAGGAAAGGGGCTTTTCACACAAGCCCAAGAACCTGAATTCTACAAGTTCTCACAACTCAAGTAGGCTTGGCACAGTGATACATGTCTCTAATCCCATTGCTCCTATAGTAAAATGGGAGGCAGACTGGAAGAATCCATGAACGCTTGCAAGCCAGACAATATGGCATTTGTAGTGGCCAATCACAGAAACAAAAATAAAGGGAGAACAAGGAAAGGGCGAGATGGTCCCAAAACATATTAGAAGGTGAGAATGTTTGAAGATGCCTGAAGAGATGGATGAACAGATAGAGGCACTCACGATTTGAGTTTGATCCAAGGGCCCATAGGAGAGCCTACCACTGATGTTATCATTTGTGTTTCACATAGATACCAGGGCATGTGTGGGAGTGCATACACATACATACACACACACCATGCATACCAAGGTAACAAGTAAATACAAATTTAAAAATAAGTACCAGTTTTCCACATGAAAATGCAACCTTTGATCATATGAATTATGATTTGTAATCCACATACTAGATGAACTAAAATATAATCTGATTGAAATGTTTGAATGGGGAACAATAATAAATCGCTTCCATTTTGAAGAATCTTGGTCTGGAAAGGCAAAGACATAATCTTTTTTTGACTAACATAGTTGTATTAATACACTAAGTATAGGAAATATGTTCTGTGATAGTTTATTAGTACTCAGAAAGTAAATTTTACAAACCAAAGTACACTCTGGGTACACACTTGTAATCATTTGAAGCATGTGCAGGTCTCTTTATTCAACACTGAAGAGAGAGTCATATCCTGGGTACCCACGCTATGTTTCCAAACACAGAAAAAGCTCTCTTCTGGATTGATAACAGTAATGAACCTTAAGAAAGTATATGCCTTTTAATTGAAAATATATATCAAAATTAACTTTTCCTTAGACAAACACTTTTAAGCTTATTTTCATTTAGGTGTGGAGGAGAGGGTAAAGCACCAGGGAAAAAAATAGAGAAACTGTGGCCATGGGAGGAGGAATTGAATAGTAAATGTAAAAGTAATTGAGAAATGTATAGCAAAATCATCAGCAAGTATTAAAAACCATGAATAAAGCCCTCAACCATCAGCATCATTATCCATTTCACACAAAGCAAAGCACTACATTATATATCTATTATTTAAAGACAATAACAAAGTTTGGTTTTGGTTTTAACAAGGGTTTTGTTTTGTTAGCTAACGTAGCTATTCCTAGTTTAATGCTCATCAAATAAATACTATAGGCACCCCCAAATTCCTGGATAATTTGCATACAAAAAAGCAATTTTCTGCCAAAGATGCTTACACTTAAGCAATAAGATCTGTACTTCAGCCAAGTTCTGCTGTGCAGAACACAGGGTACATCCAGAGGTAGTTCTGTATGTTTCTTCTCAGAATCTGACTGTACAATGTGACCTTTTAGTGAAGGCTGGCATTATGTACAGATATTTTGATATCTCAATTGCATGAAAACACTCTAATCATTTGAAAGCAGTGACCTGTCTCAAGTCATATATGTATAAAACACAAGTCGAATCTTTCAAATCAACGGAGAGGAGGCAGTGGAAGGGTATTACCTAGCGTTATACTGGCTTCATTGAACAAAGGTGTCAGAGAGGAGCTATAAGGTATCTCATGCTGTAATGAAGACTTTTAACAGAGAAGATAAAAATAACGAATAACTTCATTTCTTAAATTTAGATTTCTCTTTTAAACTGTGCTTTTAGCTGAACTCTATTGCATACACCCGAATAATCATAAATTTCTTCCCTTGGCCCTATCTGCCTTACAGTGTCAGCTTTTAGAAAATCTACCAGGACAACCCACATGAAAAATGTATGCTCCTACAAAGAAACTTTTTTTTTAACCAAATGACTTGTTTCACTTGTTAGAAAAGAGAAACTAACAGGGCTTTCTTTTTTTTTTCTTTTTTAATATTTCTGGGAGCAGGAAGAGGTTTTCAGTTACTCGACAGCTACACCTTATCTCGCTGCAATTCTCTCAGGCAATGCAAACACGTTTTGTGTCCTTTCACAGAGCAGTTCACTTGGAGACAAAAGCAAGAAGAATTTGTTTCACTTGAGCTATTCCCTTTTAACATATGCTTTCCAGCTGACTAAAGTTATCTTTTAAATTGTAACAGTCAAAAGGGCACTGGCCATAACCATGAAAGTTGTTGCAGATTTTTTTTATTTTATTTTTAGCCTTTTTGTGTTTAATAAAGGGATAGGAATTTTTGTGTAATTTGTTCATTAATGTAGCATTTGCAGCTTGTTCTGTACATCCACAGTCCTACAATTATCTACAAATTAACTGTATTAAAAGATACCTGATTTTACAATATCATGCTCAAAACTACCTCTTATGAAATATGACCACTGGAGAGAAAAGAATTCTTATGTTGCTATTCTAAATAAGAATATCTCATTGGCCTTGCTGTTAAAAGAACAATAGAAGACTAATTAGCTCAGCTATGTATTAGTCCCAGTGAGGGAACCCTAAAGCCCACAGTAATTTTGACACAGATGTATGCCACTTGATACCTTTATTATATGCTAATGATATTTGACCAGGAAACATAATAAAAACTTTTTGAAAAAATCAATTAGAACATTTTACTTTTATGAAAAATGCATGCTTTATGTTCACTCTAAATCTTCCTAATTTTTTGCTAATTCAATTATTTTATGCATCTAGCAGATATGCTTAACATCTTTAAGTGGACATTTGTGATGTATAGAAGGATATATAAATGTATATGATCAGCTAACAAAAATATGGTTTTGCTTAGTTTTTAAAGGTATATCATATCTTCCCTATCTTGAAAAGAATTTCATCAGGGTACAAATATATTGAGTGAATTAAGGAAGGGAGGTTTTGTTGTTTGATGGTGGTAGTGGTGGTGGTGGTTGTGGTGGTGGTGGTGGTGGTTGTGGTGGTGGTGGTGGTGGTTGTGGTGGCATTGGTGATGGTGGTAGTGGTATTGCAGGTCCTGGTATTTGGTTTAAACCCAGATGAGAAATATAGGATAAAGCTTTAGAGTTATCAAGTGTGTATCTGGATCCATATTTGTTAGGATTGATGAAAAGCTTCCTCTGACTATTTTCCATTTTTATTTATTCTGCTAACTAAATATTCTTTTTTGGTCAGAGTCTGTTTATCACTGAATATTTTATATTACATTGAGCACCCAGCTTTTGTAACATTTATAAATATCTTCATTCTTGAAGAAAGGAAGAAAAATGACAAGTTCTCAGTTGTGAGAAAATAACTACACAGCAGATATTGTTTTCAGAAATGCTTTCCATGTGCTTTGTGAAATTATATATGAAGCAAAGATTATGTATGGCTAATGGAAAATGGCAACTGATCACAGAGAAGCATCATGCTCAATCCCGGTTTTATCTGGTAACTACCCAAGCAGTTTCATAAAATATCATTGCCTGGGTTCTACACTGAGCAATTCTCTTATAATTGTTTTATGATATGGCCTGGGCACTACGATGTTTAAAATCTCCCTGTGTAATCCTGATCTTGAGTTAACATAAGGATTTCTGTTCTACAGAATGGTTTTATGATGCCTACAAAGAAGGACGGAAGTGTCAGAGCAGCCAGCTCACAATTCTAGTACAGAGGATACCTTAAAGCCAAACTTATGTGATACACACACTCCTTCCAGTTTTGCCTGACAAAATGCCATGCAATCAGATGCAAGAAAATATCCTCAAATTGTTTCCTTTGCTCTTGTTTTTATAAGTAAAGACAATAATTCATTTAAAAAATACTTAGCAAGAGAGTTAAGTTGAAAATCAGTAACAATCCACTATAAAGTTGAGAAGCATGTGGAAGGAGATCTACTTATTCTAACACAGCCTAAGAATACCTGTTTTCTGGAGTATCATCATCTCAGAAGATACAGATAAGAGAACTTGGAAGATGACTCAGCCAGTAAAGGACCTGCTATGGAAGTGTAAATTCCTGAGTCCCTATTGCTCCCTCAATCCCCATCATGTACCCATAATCCCAGCGATGAGGAGGTAGACACAAGGAGATACTTGACCTTGGCAGTTCAGCCATCATTTCTGGATAATCTCCTGCGTTAATAAGAACGCATTGTCTGAAAAAATAATACTGATGCCTTTCAAGGAACTAAACCCATGTTTTCTCTCTGTTCTACATAAGAACATGTACTCATGCATGCATGCGCACGCACGCGCACACACACACACACACACACACACAAATGAATTAATGTAGTTAAGAAATAGGTACCAACATGTTCATACATTTGCCTACTGCTTATTGTTGACTTAAACAGTCTACCAGCTTTAAAGATTACTTAATTTCTATTTATCCAAACACCTTAAAATTCATCTTATCATAAATAAAAGGATAAAGCCCTGATCCTATAACTCAGAAACTCAGCTCTGCTATTCCAGAATATATGCAATAATAATGCTTGTATATCTGTGACAAGTACCCAAACACACACTGTAGAAACAGAAAAAAAAATGTATTCATGTTCATGGTATCAGTTAAGTTCAGTTTCACCCATTACTTTGGGCCTACAGTCATTCTGGGCATCAAAATTGGCAACATGTGATACAACAAACTAGCTCAACTGGTAGTGAGTGGAAAATAGTCAAAGAGGAATGGCCAAGAACCAAAACTATCCTTCAGGGTCACCTGGGTGTGTTTCTCCCATATAACAACCTGAGTTTTACCTCCAACAAACTGACCGCTGCTAACATTTCCTCCATCTACCAATAATAACACCAAGTTCTAAATCCATGCCTGTGTTAATCCATTGACTATTTCAGACTTTTTGTGACACAATTACCTCTCGGTGATTGTGTTCACCAGTTGGAGACAAAACCATTAACAGATGAAAATTACTTCTCTAAACTTAGCAGTATACAGAATCCATAATTATCTTTCACACTAAAACTTGGTGCATACACTGAGCACCTAGCAGTGTGAGAAGGTATTTAATGGCAAGATTCTTACCAAGTTTAACTAGCACAGTCTTTCCTACATTTATCTTCTTAATTATTTATTGTTAGTAAACCTCGAGACCTTTTTAGATCCTTATGTTAGAATTGTTGATACATCTAAGAATAGAAAAAGACATTTAAATTCTAATGCTAAAAATGTTGAGAGAGAGAGAGACAGAGAGAGACAGAGAGAGAGAGAGAGAGAGAGAGAGAGAGAGAGAGAGAGCATGAGGAAATGATGATGGAGGAGGATGAGATTGAAACATTGTTTAATCCAGATTATGCCATTTATTGATTTGTGAAAATGAAATTTTTCTTTACATAATTGTTTTGTCATCTGCAAATGGGAATGAATTTTTATTTGGTATCATGGCTACAAGAATTAGACACATCACTTCTCAGCCTTCACTAAGATCATGTGAATTAGACACTTTACCTGGAAAGTGGATTCTAAAATACAACCACCATCATAACAATTATTTCAATGAATAAAAATAACCTTCAGTGTATCTCCAAAAGCATACAATGAGAACCCAATCGTAGGAACAATGTGCGGATATCACCGACCCCTCCATTTTATAAAGAACCATATTTATGAAGTCTGAAACTTCCCACTAGGAGTGAAGTGGTGGGAGAAACGGAGATTGCTGCTTTGGCAGCAAATACCTCACAAAACATTGCCTCAGCCAAAAGTGTAACAAAAAAGAAAAAAAAGCACTTCCCGAAAAAGGAGAGAGAAAGCTAAAGCTAACAGGATTCTTTTCCATTTTTTCTTTTTTTTTTTAAATCTATTTTAACCTAATTTTTTAAAATACTTATATTTCACAGTAGGATTGCTTCAGTTTCAACAGCTCTTTGTATGCAACTGCCAGGCAGGTTAAGAGTTTACAGCACAGTTATTATGACATGATTTTTTGACAAGAGCAATCAGCTATTGTTAGTGAATGAAAATGGAAACGATTGGATTGGTCAAATAAAAGCACTTTAGGCTGGGAATGCAATTGAGAAAAGGCAACAGTCAAAACACTGCCAAGGTGATGCATGATGCTGGAATGTCATATGGGTTGGGTCAGAAGAAATCGTAGAGTGGTGTCGTGGTTTAAAGCTCAACTTCAATTTTCAATTCTGATAATCTACAACTTAATGGAATGTCTGTAAATGTGGTCACACTAGTGATGGCCAAATGTTTATTAATTAGGACAGGGAATAAAAGAAAAACAAAATGAAGGTCCTATTTCAAATTCTCTCTTGTCAAAGGATAAGTAACATTTACATACATTGTCATGTCATAGGTTTCATTTTTAATGCTTTATGTTTGATACTCTGAGGTTTTGTTGGTGGTGGTGGTGTTGATGGTGGTGGTGGTGTGGTGTGTGTGTGCATGTGTGTGTGTGTGTGTGTGTGTGTGTGTGTGTGGTGTCTCACACTTGCTATGAAAACAAGTACAATATACATGATTGATTTCTTTGGAAGTATGGAAAATGTGAAAGCATAAAATATAACCACAACATTTAAAGAAGACAGAAAGTCCACCAACTAATAGTTCTATTCCAAGAATAGGTAGTTTATCAAGAAAAGATTATAGAAGAGTATGCCTACAGGATCTATGATAATAGGAGACCACAAGTAGGGGTACAGTAGAAGTCAACACTTTTTAACTCTATCATGTGAGAAATATTATTAAGTTACTAATGACTTTGAAAAGATTAGATCCCAAGATCAACAAACCCATGGTTATACAACAAGGGAACCAAGTGGGTGTTTTCCAAAATATATATTATATGCAGATCATTGCTTAGAACTATAACAACAGTCAACTTCTTTTGTAGCCCTATTTCTCAATATTTGGTCCTTCCTTCCACAAAATACGGAAATAGTTACAAATAGACACTATTGTTTCTCTGGAGCTTGGAGAATTGGGATGTAGAAAAGTTTTAGATTCGCATGTTGGAGTGAGTTCTTTGTCCTGAGGACAGTATGCTCTCTTTGTGCATAGGAGAAAAGAAAGCCATACCTGCTACAAACAGGTAGATTCAAAGCAAAACAGTTCAAAAGGACTAGTACAAATTTTTTCCAAACCCAAGAAAGACCCTTGGGGGCTGGGGTGAAAACACACAGCTCCTGGATTCAGGCAAGTGGCAAAAGCAGACCAATTTCTTGCAGGAGCTGGCCAAACTTTCATAACCCTGTCACAGCATCTCATTGGCTCTCAAGTAGCCAAATGTGGTGCAGTCTCTTTCTCATTGGCTTGCTCTCTGGCCTGATCCAGAGTCAGTGGTCCCTAGCCATGGGGGCAGATTTCAGTTTGGGTCAGGGAGGAAGTATCAGCTGCGCATGTGCCAGTATTGCAGGTGGGCTTGTTCATGGTTATATCACATTCCATCTAGAGCAGTAAGAAATAAAATGCTCTTTCTAATACCATGATACCACACATTGCCCCTGAGCTGAAACATGGATCCTCTTTCTTCCTGTATAAATATGAAAATTGGAGTTTATTATTTTGTCTTTTTAATGCCTACTCATTTATTTATTTACTTACTTACCTATTCATCTTTTGTGAGTGTACTGTATCTCTCTACAGAAATACCAGAAGAGGACATTGGATCCCATTGTAGATGGTTGTGAGTCACCATGTGGTTGCTGGGGATTGAGCTCAGGACCCCTGAAAGAGCAGTCAATGATCTTAACCACTGGAACATCTTTCTAGCCATGATTATTATATCTTAACAAGGTTTTGGAGAGTTTTAAAGACAAACATGAGTTCATTAAGAATAAAATAAAGAGATTTTTGGAGAGAGATTCTACATTGGAATCAGTAGCTTTGAGGATTGTAGTCTAAGACAGGGGCTGAGAGAGGAAGAAAGGTGAGGGCAATGAGAATAAAAGGTCAGTAGATCCTCAGATTCACAGTCTCTAGACTCTGAGTCATGTGCTTCTGCAGCATTGTCATGGGATGGAATTGGCTCGCTTTCTTAATAAGGAGCAAGAAATCCTAATGGCTAAAGCTCAAGTTGAAATAGTCTGCTTGGCAGGCTAAAAAAATTTCAAAGAATTCAAAGCAAGTTTAAAATTCAGGCTACAAAGCAAGGATTAAAGAAAGACCAAGCTCCACCTTAATGTGCTTTTTCAACTGAGGGACTCTGTTTTGTTTCCATGTCCTCCTGAAATAGGCGACTTAGCATAGTGTGGCAGAAGAATGTGAATGGACAAGCATTCAAACGCTCTATCAGTTACATTTTTCTTAAGAAATGGGGAAATAAAGAAGCAAAGCACGCGGTTTTGCAAGTCGAACAGGCTGTATTCTGCACAAACAGCCAAGCAACAGAGCATACAGAGGAAGCTCACGTCACTGTCACACCATGTTCTTCCCATCCTGACACAAGGTTATAGACAATCAGACCGGACACCCACTTCTTCTTTGTTCAAAGGCACATCTGGAACACAGCAAATTCTTGAGCAAGTTTCAACAACCTGTACTGTAATTTACTGTGGAACGATTTAGCTGTTCTAGCCCAACCTTTCATTAAAATAGTTACAACAATTATAGATTTTTGTCATCCAGCCTTCACCATGCAGTTCTGTTAGTTACAACATGGTATAAGTGAAACAGTGCCGTTCATTAGATTCTACCCTGGGTGAGAAAAGCTTGACCCTGCTACTGAGAACTCTCACCATCTGGCCCATCAGAAGAGGTAAACACAAGTCATAAGACAGTGGAAGAAGGGATGGAGGGGAAGTTCAATGGCATAGCACTTGCCTAGAATGGGAAGGTTCCTGCATTCAATATTCAGCAATATAGAAAGAGAGGCAGTGAAGAACAAGAAGAGAGATGTAAAGAAGAGAAAGAAAAGTAAGATGTATGGGGATTAGGAAAGAAGACAAAGTCATATGAGGGAGGGGCAGGGGAGAGACTTCAAGGAAGAGATGAAGGAAAAGATGGGAGAAGGGGGAAAGAAAAGAGATGGGGGGCAGAGAGGGATGATAAGAAAAATCAAGTTCAATGCCTTGCCTTAAATTGTTTCCTCTGACAACTGAGAGAGTAATATTTAAGCAGTCTGAACAGAATTAAGAAAACACCAAGCAATACACCCAGTGGGGGTGGGGGGAGGAGAGGTCAGTGGGAAGCTGAAGCTCTAGGGGCTTTGAGGGAGACGAGAGACATTTCAAGTAGAATGACTACACTCAACCAAAAGTGTCCTAGAAAGATAGGACGGCGACCTGAGAGACTCCTGCAATCCAGTCCTACCTGTTCCAGCTACTTTAATTGGGGTAGCTACCTCATAGAATCAACAGAGAAGGAGACCTACTCAGTGAAAAGCCTGGTAACAGTAAAAGGCTTCTCAACATGGAAAATGAAGTCAAACACATAACACCAAGGTGTTTCTAGCATACCTCACTCACTTTGCACTGTCACTTCGATTCTGATGTACAGCACACGAACTTCCCGCTGGGCATGCTACTTCACACTGCAACACACCAATAAAACACCCCAGCTCAGATTCCCAACCAGTGCATGTTATGAATTGCTGTATTTGTGTTCTATGTAAAAAGTTTCCTGTGTTTATAGAAATATACATATATTCATATATACATACACATACTCATACATATACACATAGACATATAGCATATACACATACACAAACACATACACATACATGTACATAAAGCGTATACATAATTAAAGAACACATGAATTTGGAAGGGAATGGGAGAACATAGGATTTGAAGGAAGTAGGAAGAGGTGCAAAAATGATATAAAAACAGTACTAATGTATGAATTTCCAAACAATCCAATATAATTAAAGACAACTAAGGCACATATTGCTTAAGATAAGGGGATAAGAGCTACATTATGGATTACAGACCTCTAATATATATTATTATCCTCCCTAGAAACAGAGGTAGTTGGACAGATTAATTTAAGAAGCATTTTGTTTTAATGAATTTGGAAAAAATTATTGACAAGATTTAGAGGTCTCTCAACATCACTTAAGTGATAAGATATAATTCAACATACAGTAAATAACTATAAAAACTTTAAAGAGTTAAATGAAATTATTAGACCTAATATATTTTACTTGCATTTACCATTTTGTGTGTGTGTGCACACATGTCTGTATGTGTGTGTCAGCTGAACACTTGTAGTCAGAAGACAACTCTCCAGATTTGGTTTTCTCCCTCCACCATGTACAACCATGGGATGGAACTCAGATTATCATGCTTAGAAACAAAGCATGCTGTCTTTGCCTGCTATCCCCTGACTAATAATTATATTTTAATTGGTTTATTTTAATGTCCCTTTTGTTTGCTCTAAGGATGATAGTAAGAATCTCTTTATTTCTGTTTCAAACATTATAGTACTGGAGTCAAATAACTTAGTGAGCTTGTTGATTGGTCTTTTTTTCCTGATTGGCAGATTCTCTAGGCTTCTGTGGAATTAAATCAGAGACCTGTGCTTGAAAGTAACACATCCCCTCCAAAGACTTCGCCCAGAGTGTGAGAAGTTAAAACTGTACTGGCTAAGGGAGTTGGTGTTGGTGAGTTGGATGTTATAAGAGCTACATGAGCAAGAAGTGTTTGCACACTCAAGAGGCCCTGAGGATGGGTGGTCCAGACTTCCCTGGAAAGATGTGACAGTAGGATTACAGGCTGGCTGAGGGTTGTGTAGAACGTACACCATTTACAATTTAAACTTAAATGCAATTTAAATTTCATATCTCCTGGGGTATTTAGAAAAGCCACCAAGTTAATGGTCTGTATTCATTCAAACAGACAGAAAATTAAAATAGTATCTAGTTTTCCTTTAATAACTGGATAAAATAAAAATCCATACCTGCTGAAGGAAGTCAAGCAAAGTTTATGGCTGCTTCTACAATAGTGAAATAGACTGCCCTCCACCACCTGCATCATTCGCCTGCATGTTATTAGGATTCAGGGATATGCTAAGGAACATGGGCTAGGCTTAAGATGATTCTCCTTTTCCTCCCCAAAGCAATTATATTTTGTGGGGTGAAGAGATTATTCAGTGGCTAAGAGAACTTTGCAGAGGACCTGAATTCAATACCCAGACTCCACTTCTGGTGCTTCATAAGCATCAGTAACTCCAGGTCCAGGGGATATAATGCCCTCTCTGGACTCTCCGGACATTGGCACTCATGTAAATACACCCTCAGACAGGCACAAATCTTCTTCTTCTTCTTCTTCTTCTTCTTCTTCTTCTTCTTCTTCTTCTTCTTCTTCTTCTTCTTCTTCTTCTTCTTCTTCTTCAAAGATTTACACTCTATTTTAACATACTGTTTTGATTATGGTATGATCTGGAACTTCTGGTAATGACAAATAGCTTCTATAGCCACGTTGATATTTACATTGAAAATAAATTTATTTTATAAGTAAAAGGAAATAGAAATTGCATTTACTATATAGAGTCAATTTCTGAAATGTTTAGTGTGTAATAGTAAAATCACAGTTTGGAGAAGAAGATGACTCAGTGAGTAAGTGCACTTGCATGTGCGGCCTGAGGACATGAGTTCAAACCCACAGAAGCCATATTAAAAACAAAAGCATGATTGGCCCCTTGTACCTATCAACCCAGTGTATACCTTTGGAATGGTAGAGCATGGGGATGGCTATAACTTGCCGAGCACAAGCTTAGCTTCAGACACAACAAAGACTATGTCTAAAGGAAATAAGGAAGAGAATGATAAAGAAGAATACCATGTCTGGCCTCCCTGAGCATGGGAGTACGTTACCACACTTACATGTACACACATAGCAACACATACACCACAGAAAAACCTGTGAGAGTCCATCCTTACAAACACAATTCAAAGCCAGTGTTTTGAGTGAAGATCAAAGAGGCCTACCATCCGATAAACAGCTCCTGCTGAGGGCGAATGGAGCACCAGCCTCATTGAAGTTTTCTGTTCCATCATTCAGGATGACTCTCCACCAATGGATGTTTTCAACTTTATTAAAAAATTCCAAATTCCTGTTTCTTTTACTTTTCAAATGTCACATCTTTTGTGGTGCTTTCTTATTAATGCTATTGTTTTAAAATGAGGCCCAGAGACTCCTGATCTCAGCAAATATCTTGGTGAATACACTTTTGCTTTGGGGCAACTATAGCTTAATATTCATAAGCCTTGGGATTGCAGAGGCAGAAAGTGCAAAGAATCATTTCAGTTCCCAAGCTTTAGGTACTGGGGCTAAATAGCTGATGTGAACAACTTATCAAGGGATTGGCAACATTATTAAAGTATCATGTAAAAGCCAAGATTGCTCCAAGTTTCAAAAATTCAAGGAAAGGAAAATTCTAGTGCTAGCTGACGTTTCAATAAAATATGGCTAAGAAGAAAATACCTAGTATCAGGAGATCTTGGTGGGGTAGCTTTGAGCAAAACAATAAAACAGAGACAAATCCATAAAATGAAAAGCTACTCCAGATATAATGGGTGATATCAGAGATCTATTAGGGACATCTTTTCAAAAACCACATAATTAAACAATTCATTTGGGGAGACGTTTCATTGAGAATCATGTCAGCGAGGTATCTGGAGGTGTCAGTGCCTCTCTTCACAGAGTTCGATTGTTAATAGTCATGCTCACCATAATCACACACAGGCAAATTTTCAAAACTGAGTTTTCTATTTCATGGAAACATTATGCAGTATACAGCACAGAATATAGTTCAGGTAAGTGTGGATGTGGATTTGGGATTTTATGGGGTTTTTGGAGTTTTTTTTAAAGAAGGTAGAAATTATCTCTTTATTTTAAAGTCATAACAAAAACAATAAAAAACACTAATAATATATCAGTCAGAGTTTGAATACTCCTCAGTAAATTAGTCTATGCATTTGGACTAGTTGTGGATCTCTGAAAGGGTCTCCAGCTGCTTCAGAAAGAAGTTGTTTTGATGAGTGTTGAGAGCTACACTAATATCACACAAACATGTGATATTTTGCCCCTCCTACCAATTTGAGCTACATACTTAATAAATACAGTCATTAATTATTTGTAAACTTGTATAGAGAAAACATGGAAATAAATTTGCTTCCATCAGAAAACTGAAATAGGTGTATCTATGTGTGAAGAAAAAGGACAGCTTTGAAATTTCAAGGAGGGGCTGGCGAGATGGATTAGTGGGGAAAGAGTCTGTGTAAGCATGAGTACTTCAGTCTGGTTCCCCAGGACCCACATAAAAGACCAGTACGATGACACAAACATGTCTATAACCATACTGCTGGAAAGGCAAACATGGGCAGAGTCCCACAACTTGCTGACTGGTCTCTTTAACCAAAACAATGAGCTTCATGTTGGGAAAATTGTATGGAAAAATAGAAAAAGAAAATGTCTAAAAGAGTTACATGTAAGAAGCATGCAAAAAAAAAAAAGAAGAAACTTCATGGAAACTATATAATGTGTACATAGAAAATAATGATATAAAATATCTACTCTGGAAAGAATATCAATATAATATCACAAGATTTCTCTTCTAAGGAGTTAATCCAACCTTAATTTTAAGGAAACAATAGCATTGAAAAATATAATAGACAACAAAATTGAATGAACACTCAGGAAAAGAACTATGGAAGCATGTGTTTACTGAAAGGCTCCATCACAGAGTAAGCTGTATTTTAATAAGTTATACCTGTGCACAGGTCTCTAACCACATTATTTATTTCTTTTGTAGATATGTGAATAAGCCATGAAACAAGACTACTTAACAGACCTCAAACTTCTACTACACCAATTCAGTAATAGAAATGTGGGGCGTGTCTTCACTGATGAGTTGAGGTGACAGGAACCAGCTCACTGTAAGTACTACTGTCCCGAGGCAGTGTGTGAGCAAGTCAGAGAGTGTGGTAGAAAGTAGCATTTTTCCATGGTTACTGTCTAGAAGTTTTTTACTTGAGTTCTTGTGCAGACATCCTTTAAGGAGGAACTGGCTTGGGACCACAAACCACATCTCCTTTTGTCGCACATCAGTTTTATTCAGTGTTTATCACAACCAAAAAAAAAAAAAAAAAAACTAGAACAAAGAGAAAACTGAGAATAAAAACAGCTTCTAGGTTTGCTTGTTGCTTTTATAAAAACTACTGAATGGATTTGATGATATTATTTCCTGAGAGGAGTAAATTAGTGAAGGTTAAATCAAGAATTCTTTGTAAGATGGATTCTGCTGGGAAAGCCTTTTGGTTCCTCAAGTGGAGATTCCAAATGGGTAGAAATATAAAAGACTGGGGGTTTTGTAGAAGGTGGGATTAAACTCCACCTTTGCTATGCAATTGAATGTAAATTATATCTTAAAAGATGACCCAACTGGATAATATCACACAATTGTTTGGCAGGGCATGGGGTAAGGGGTGGAGGCGCAGATAATATAGACTCATCATTTACAGTTAGGGGAGAACCAACCAGAAAAAGACAGTGTATTATCATATAATCAATATGAGCCACCCAGTACTCCCAGAGCTCCCAGAGACAAAACCATCAACACATGGGCTTACCCATGGCAGTGGAAGAGGATGGCCTTGTTAGATATCAAAGGGAGGAGAGGCCCTTGGTGCTGGAAAGGCTTGATGCTGCAGTGTAAAGGAATACCAGGACAGGGAAGCAGGAGAGAGTTGATTGGAGAACAGAGGAAGGGGAGATGGCTTATGGAATTTTGGGGAAGGGGGGAACCAGGAAAGAGGACAACATTTGAAATGTAAATTAAGAATATATCTAATAAAAAAAAAAGGATTCCAGAGTGGAAATTCTTTCAAAAAATAAAGAGGACACCACAGCTTTGTTAAAATAGTCTACCTCCCATACCTTTGGAGACAAACAACAACAGTAAAACTTAAAATATCTTGTTTTAAGCAAAGAAATTTGCATCTTGTTACAAAGTAGCATATGACTATAAAAGTAACATATTTCAATAACCAGACTACTATGAAGTAGTTAGCACATCAGGGAGGGAAATAGACTTCTGACTGTGGTTAAATATCTAATCAAGATATGCATGTTATCACTATGGGGTTTGAGCGATTGCTCAGTGGTTGAGAACACGTACTGTTCTGTAAGGGAGGACCTGAATTCAGATCTAGGCACCAGTACGAGACACTCACAGATGCTTGAAATTACAGTTCCAAGAAATCCAGTTCCTATGGTCCCTGAAAGCACCAACACTCATGAGCACATACCAATCCCTAGTGGAAGATACATGTTTATACATAATTAAACATTTTTAGGAGATATATTGTTGTTAATTTGAAGAAAGAGTAGACATTTCATTTGAGACATAACTAGCTGCTTCCAGATTTATGCATAGAGATGTAAGGTTTTTCTACAATTAATTCAAGATGATGATTTCTGCAGTTACGTACAGCATGAAAGAATCAGTGTTCTTCTCATTCTGGGTTTATAATAATGTAGAGAAATTTTAGATGAGAGAAAGTTAATGAAAAATTTGGAATGGGAATGTCATATAGTAAGTCAGTTACTGTCATCACATTAGAGAATGAAAATGGCAACAGAGAAGGCCTGATATCAAGGGCTGTGTTTGAGGGGGGTTGTTGATAACTTTAGGATAAGACTGCAAAGAAAAGGGATTCAGTCTTATGTACAACACAGGAAAGAAAAGGACAGAGAGAATACTTTCATAATTTGGATTACCAAACAGATATGTCCATAGCTGTCTGCCCAAATATAGTTCAGTATCTTGTGGGTAGAAGCATAAAATAGGATAAATGTCAGAGGAAGAATAAAAAGGAGCACTTACATGGTGTGCTGATTAATTGTGATTGTCAACTTGATTGGATTGAGATATACCTAGAAGAATAGGAGATCACACTTTAGATGTGCCTATACTGGCTTTTCAAGATATAACTAGATCACCATTCCATGACTTAATGAATGGATCCATCTATCAATGGTTTCAAAATTTGAATAGACTATTGAGAGTTTTTAGAACTGGGAAAGGCACATTGCTGGGGTTGTACCCTTGAGGGCTACATATTTACTCTGATGCACTTCCCATAGTCCTTTATCTTCCTGCTCTCTTGTTGGGGGAAACAGCTCTCTCCACCTGATCTTTCTCCCACAATGCTCTGCCTATGGGATGGGTTCATAACAGGGCAACAAAATGACCATGAACGGAAACTTCTAAAATTGTGTGCCCAAACAAACAAATGTTCCTCCCTTATGCTTTTTCTTTTTGGTATCTGAAATACCAATTAAAGTCTGACTAGAATGCCCTCTGTTCTAAAGTCTAGGTTTGGAGAGAAAGAGGTCTGGTCCTCCTAAAACAGCTGTATGAGATAGGAGAAGAGTACGTTCAACAGGAATATAGATTTCATTCATTTTAGAACTCAAAGGATAATGCTGAGTTACTGAGCTCACATTTCAAGTCCCAGAGAACATAGAGATTTGTGAGTAAGAGAGTCAAGTGAAGAATTAGTGCTCATTATAAGCAATGTGAAGAACATAGGTAGCCTGGATGGTCTACTCTTCTAAATGATGGTAGCCATCCAGAATATGAATCTGTCAAGTTACCACCCCTTGTACTTACCATGATGGGTTAACAAAGTGTGACTGTGCACCTTACAGAATTTCATCATGTAGTAGTAGTTACCTTATGTTATTTCACCATACAGTAGTAATTACCCAATGAAATACAAATTGGTGTTTTCTTTATCAAAAACATTGAATAATGGATAGGTTAAATGATACAGAATGTGAATAGAAATTGTGGAAATATTCAGATTCAGTCTCTAAGGTCAAGTCCATGCAAAGACAGTCTAGACACTAAGATTTACCTTTGTGTTACAAGGAGTATGATAGTCAGATATGCAAAGGGTCAGGTCTCTTCTTCATAATTTGCATTTATGTTACTATTCATTTAAGCTTTATTTGCATAATGCTATCTTTGCAGAAATATTCACTTACATATTACATAAAATTAATGTCTAGTTAGAATACTTGGATTAGAGGTTTGGAGCACAGAGGACCCAAATTCAGTTCCCAGAAACTACATCAAATGGATCACAACCACCTGTTTTTCCTGCTCCAAGAAGAAACTGACACCTCTTTTCCTTAACACCTGCATGCATGTGAATACATACATACACATAGTAACACACATGCACACATATATCCATGCACTAACATACATACACTAACACATATGCACACTAACGCGCATTCACACACACTAACACACACATACAAACAAATGCACACACATGCATGCACACGCATACACATGAACACACATATATACACATTCATATACACATGCACACTAACACATGTACACACATATACATATATATGCACATATATACACACTAACATAAACATGCACAGATGTCCACACACACTAGCATGCACATGCATTCATGAACACATATGCACACATGAGCACACATATACATAATTGCACACATATGCACATGCACACACTAACACACACATACACACATGTACACATATGCACACACAAATACATATGCTCATGCACTCACACACAGTAACACACATACACACATGTACACATATGCACACACAAATACATATTCATGCACCAACACACACACATACACAAATAAATAATAACATCTACATTAAGGAAACTCTCTTTGCAATAGACAGAGACTATTACAGAAAACTACGATCAGTTAAAACTCAGAGTTGTGGAATCTAGTCCCAAGGGATATAATATATATGTCCCACTCTTAAAACTCAAGATTCATTATGAAAGAGAGAACAGAAAGTTTTAAAAGCCAAAGGAATATGAAGATTCCTTCAAGATTGTACCTCTTATGAATGTCAGAAACTACATCCATAAAGTTTCATAAAACCTCAACTATAGACAAAAACTCTCAACTAAGGATTGCTAAAAGCAGGATAAATAATCTTCTAATGGCCAGCACTAAAAATATATACATACAAGTAACATTATACAAACTGAGCAGGGTGTATTTATGTATTTAAGAATGTATGTATGTAACAACGAGCAATGAAGAAAGAGACAATGATTTGAAAAACAGCCAGAAGAGAAACCCTTTGGTTTTCCAATCTGAGGGAACAGAGGGAAAGGAAAAATAGTATAATTATAGTATAACCTCAAATTTTAAATGATTTTTAGAAGAATAATTTTTTAAATATGGTGACTTTGACTATATATTATGTGTAATTAAATTTAAGGTGAGTTGCATGATATTTTGATACATACACACTGCACATACACAAACATATGTAGATACATAGATATGGATAACTTATGATATTTTGATACATATACACTGCACACATACAAACATATATAGATACAAAGATTTGGATAACTTATAGATCTACCAGTTTAACTGCTATATCTATGGCTCAATCCCATATTGTTCTATCATAACCTCAGATCTTCATATGACCTTGTTGAGATAAATCTCCAACCCCAATAAGCCTATGCAAGGAAAACTCAACTCAGTTATATAATTATAAACTGCACATCTTATTGGGCAGATATGCCTCTACACCCTTTCTTCCCCAACTATGAAATCCCTACTACTTGCAGTTTCTCCAGGCCATGTGCTTCTGCTCCATCTTCTTTCCAACTTCTCTCCTCCTCTGTTCACTAACTCCTCCAACTCCTCTTCCCCCCCTCCTTTTTCTGTCTTGCCCAGAAAACCTGCCTCCTCATTGTTGCCCAACGATTGGCTATTTGTCATCTTTATAAGCCAATCAGATAATTAAAGGAAAATTCGTCTACATGTCCTTCTCACCCAAAATGGTTCTCTGTGCTCTTTGAGATTTAACATCTAAAATGAGCAATTTCTTTTATATGCTCAGTGTCATCACTGAACTCTTTGCCTTTCCATCCTGTAATGTGAGGTCATTCAGTTATGCAAAAAAAAAAAAAAAGATTTGCTCAGAATGGGAGAGATATTTGAATTTACAATTTTAAAATATTGTCTGTTTTAAAATTATCTCTCTTCCTCTCTTTCTGTGACTAACTGTACTACATATACAATTTTTTACCTAACATTCTAAACATAAGTGGGCATGATAATTATTTGAACTTAATATGTTAACTTATAGTTACTAGTAAGTAAAATAATTTTATGATTTGCAAATAAGATGCAATTTTAACAAAAGATGCTGGAATATATTAAGGGAGAAAGGGAAGTACTGATACCATTAAGGAAACCCCACAGATATTTACTTATTCTGTCACCCTACAGTGCATAAAATTTGGTAATATGATATGTAACCTTTTATTCAACATGTTTTAAGTTTCTCCAAGTTAAAGAAAAATTTATGGCAAATTTTCTCCTAAAGAATAAAGAACCAATACTATGTTGTTATGGTAACCAAAGTTGTAAAACATTTAGAGAAAAAGAGTTGCTCAAAACTTTCCATAATCAAGCATGAACAATGCCATTTGTTTGAAATGTACTCATTGTTACATGATTATAACTGTACAGATTGCTCCAAAGAATGCCTAAAATGACTTACTCAAAGTCTTTGAAAAAATTAACAAGGCAAATATTTATTGCTTTATTAAGAGAATTATTCTGTTTTTAAAACTAAAATTGTGTTCTAAAATTAACTTCTAATTAATGAGTTTTCATAAGGTTTTTCATAAATCTTTAGTTTGATTAATTCACGTACTTCCAAAATTACCCTGCATGGAAGGACAGTGTCACTTCTCAAAGACATGGATTTTTAAATGAAAACTTCAGCACTAGGAATACCTTCCTAGGAGCTATTGATCAGGATGTACACAGAAGGGTCCAATAAAATAAGCTATTAACATCGTCTTTGGTTGCCTATTGTAGTGGTTTGTGCACAGGGAATGGCACTATTAGGAGACATGGCCTTGTTGGAGGAGTGTGTTACTGTGGGAGTGGGCTTTAAGAGCCTTTCATCCTAGCTGCCTGGAAGCCAATCTTCTGTTTCCCTTCAGAACAAGATGTAGAACTCTACACTCCCCCAGGACCATACCCACTTGGATGCTACCATACTTCCTGTCTTGGACTAAATCTCTGAACCTGTAAGTCAGCACCAAATAAATGTCCTTTATAAGAGTTGCCTTGGTCATGGTGTCTCCTCACAGAAATGGAAACCCTAACTAAGACACCTACTGTTGAGAATAGTTTTAGCTATCCTGGGTTTTTTGTTATTCCAGATGAATTTGAGAATTGCTCTTCCTAACTCAATGAAGAATTGAGTTGGGATTTTGTTGGGATTTGCAGTGAATCTATCTATTGCTTTTGGCAAGATGGCAATTTTTACTATATTAAACCTGCCAATCCATGAGCATAGAAGAGTTTTCCATCTTCTGAGGTCTTCTTTGTTTTCTTTCTTCAGAAACTTGAAGTTTTTGCCATACAGATCTTTTACTTGTTTGATTAGAGTCAGAACATTGGGCATGATACTACCGAAGGACCCCATTATACCACTCCTGGGCATATACCCAGGGGAATCCCCAGCATGTAATAAGGACACAATGCTCCACTATGTTCATAGCAGCCCTATTTATAATAGCTATTTCCAGAAACTAGAAAGAACCTAGATGTCCCTCAATGGAGGAATTGATACAGAAAATGTGGTATATTTACACTAAGGAATAATACTCAGCAATTAAAAACAATGAATTCATAAAATTCTTAGGCAAATGGGAGGAAATGTAAAATATCATCCTAAGTGAGGTAACCCAATCACAAAAGAACACACATGGTATGTACTCACTGATAAGTGGATATTAGCCCAGAAGCTCAGAATGCCCAAGACACAATTCACATATCAAATGATATCCAAGAAGAAGGAAGGCAAGGCCCCTGGTCCTGGAAAGTCGTGATGCAACAGTGTAGGGGAATACCAGGACAGAGAAGCAGGAGGGAGTTGATTGGGGAACAGGGGTAGGGAAGAGGGCTTATGGAACTTTCAGGGAGGGAAGAACCAGGAAAGAACAAATCATTGGAATGTAAATAAAGAATACATCAAATAAAAAGACAGAATTCGAAAAAAGACATCTACCATAACTACATAGCTACAAGAACATATTGCTAAAAACACTTTGGCTGCAAGAGAGAGAAATCAATTTCAAACTTCCATTCAAGTGGTTAGCTTTCATAGAGTTGCAAAGTACTATACTATTAGAATAGAAAATACATCAGTGTTCTAACCCAGCAATGGGCTCGATGTGATACAATATGATTCTTGCCAGGCAAGATGTGCCTACTCACTGGTGCAATGATGACATAACTGATATGTCATTACCCATGGCTGGGACGGTCATCAGTCCTAGGTTCATGCTGTCAAATTTCCTTCTAAGTATTTGTCCTTAGACACAAAAACATAGGTGGCTCTCAACCTTGGTCATAGAAGCTTTGCAGTGGACAAAAATCAATGGAGAGATGCATGACTGGCCAAAGTGCTGTGAATTAGAGACACAGTGCCCATACCTAAATTGGATGTCTGTATTAACCCCACTACCCAGATTTAGGGAATGATGAGGAAGAGGGAGGAATGCTGTAAATTTCTGTCTTTTATACATGGCATAGCTAATATAATCATGAACTTAAAATAGCCATGGTTACCTGTACAAGACCTATCAAGCCAGCCAAAAATAACAGAATAGATGGAATATATTATAATCATGTTTAAACCATACAGTAGAACTATTGGTAGTGGATATTTGCTGGAGGGAAGGAAATTGTTTGTTTTTAATTTTTAGGAGATAGCCATTGGTAGGTTTTCCATGCTGAAGTAAATGGCCACATATACATATACATATGGACATCACTAAATGGAAAATTATAAAGTTGAAATAGGACAAGTTTCAGAAGACATGAGAAGAGTTGGACGTGGGAAAATGGGAAATAGATATTATGTTTCCTTTTATATGTGTGTGAAATTCTCAAACTAAAGAAAAATAGAGAATGTGCTCAGAACTAGGAAAGAGTTTATAAATACCAGTGATACTTATGCATAATAATTGGAGTTTGAATGAAGAGAAAATCAATATTTTCAATGTTTCTTATCCTTTATTATCTACTTTGATGTCACAAATACAACACACACATATACAATATACATTATTATATATAAATATATAAGTGCATGTATATAATTTATAGAGAAAATATAATTCACAGTATATTGTGCACATATGCTAATATTTGTTAATTAGTTCTACTCTTGAAAAAAGAAGTAATATTCTAGTCTGGTAATCCTAGTACTTCTATATATTTTTTAATATATATGAGATTTGGGCAATGCAACAAACTACTCATAAACTCAATTGAAATATTTATACTTATTACTAATTTCCTGCCACAAAATACAACAAACAATACCACAGACTAATATAGTCATTATCATCTATGTACCTGGATCCTTTGCAAGCACGGATTTTAATTGTGAAATCTTAGGGATTTTAGTTCCACAGAGTGGGGTGGTTCTCTCATTATTGTTAAGGTTTCTAGGTATCTGTCTGTAGTATTACTACACTGTGAGATCATTCAGAATAAGGATGGGTGAAAGAATCTTTCTAAAGAGTATGAACATTGTATAAGAAGTCAAATGTAGAAAAATATGAGGTATATGAATCTTGTACAGAACCATTACTATTTCTAACAGTACTTCAAAGCAGCCTCACAAACAACTATCCTTTCAGCAGATGCCAATAACATCTGAAGCAAAGAAGCTGTGAGACCAGGAATGAAACTGACGGTAAGCCTTGCTGTTTCACTCTAAAGAGATTTACATTTGATGAGCTCAGTTTTACTCAGCAGTTTCTAAAGAATCAATCATGATTGATGAGACAGGCTTTTCTACTGAGGCTGGACCATGCTGCCCTTGGGAATGCATATGTGCTCTTCAGACTCCCAGTGCTTCCGTCATGCCATCTTGGGATGCTGATTGCTCTGAGAAGCAGCCTTGTATCATCCTCTTCATGTCAGGACTGGCTTGTAATCTAATAACTAGTCCTGGGTCAAAAACACCTAAGTAGACACTTCTTACACTCTGTGACCTGTCTGCCTCTTAAATGGAACTGGACCCTGCTCTCCTTTGCTAACCATTTCACTGTGCAACTGGTTAACTCTTCAGCCACTTTAAAGATTCAGCCCCAAGTTCCCAACCTTATCAGAACTATTACTCTAGGCCAAGTTCTTATAATGTGGGTTACTGTAGTTCAGTATTTTCTGAAACAAAATTCTTATAACATTTTGTTAAAAAAATTTACCTGATCTGAGGAGACAGCTCAAATGTTACAGTGTGTTTTGCACAAGCATGAAGACCAGAGTTTGTATCTAGTGCTTTTGTCATTGCCAGGTGACAATCCTCCTAAATCCCAGCCAAAATGGGATTCCTATAGCAAGCTGAGCAGCTAGGCTGGCTAACTTGACAAACTCTAGGTTCAAGCGAGTGACCCTGATTCCGTATGTAAAACAGAAAGTGATAGAAGGTTTGCACCTCAACTTTGGACCTCCCGGTGCATGGACACACAAGGATTCACATCACACACATATACACTCCTGACAGCATACACACAAACACATACACACACGTACACACAAAACAACAGCAAAAATAACTGTGTATTGTTTCCAATAAACATCAATGCAGGGGAGTGTTGCGAATGTTAACCAATGCATAGACAGAGAAAAGATTGAAAGCAGTACAGTGGGAACTTTGGACCCTGTCACATTCATGACCATCAAGTCACAGGTCTAAATAAAGAGATTGCACATCAGTGCCCAGGATTTAATAGGCACCAGCAGTTGTTGAATTAGATGCAAAGAACTAAAAAACAGAGCCCTGTCCCTGACTCTTGTGTATATTTGCTTCTTTCTATGGAGATAATATGAATAAGTGACAATTTCACACAGGCTCTGCTTAAGAAATAATATCAGCTAATAGTGTTCTACTGAAAGACTAGAGGTCAAGGCAGTGTGCTTAGCATCAGTTGGACAGGAGATTTGGTGCCAAGACTTCACTCAAGAGCAAGGATGGGAGCAAAGAAAAGGAGGAAAAATGACAAGGAAGACTACAGATGCAATTTGTGGACCAGGCAAGCCCGTTTGGGTAAGGAAACGAATCACTAGCAACATGACTGTATGGATTCCCAGAATATCCCTCAATAACCACAGGATAGCAAAAGATAAACCTGAGAGGAACGGTGACTGGAGCAAGGCGGAATGCCAGGAGAGCCAGAGCGGTCGGTGACATCTTCAGGCTTCTCCAAGAAATACACCTGAACTTCTCAGCTAAGGTGGCTGGGAGAATCATTAGATTTACTCACTCAGAGATAAATCTTGTATCATTAACCTTTTGATTTTTTTTCCTTCAGAACTGAGAAGAACGGGGAGGAGGAGGAGGAGAGGAAGAAGAAGAGGAGGAGCAGGAGGAGGAGGAAAAGACATGAAACACAAGAGAAATGTAAAAAGAAAAATACAATGTGGGATGTTAAATTTCACCTGAAGCAGTGACTGTCTAAACAGACTAAACATAGCCTACTTTCATTTTGGGAGCTGTCCAACTCTGTAACAGCCACTGAAACACATGTGAGGATAATAAATGAATGCTTTGAAGGAGATATTAACAACATCACAATGATGGTAACTTCAAAAATCACCCTCTACATCCTGACACCCTGAAAGCACGGAACTGATCTTCTCAATATTGACAGTATTTTCACATGACTGTTGATCCATTTTGCCAAGAAGCTCCTATGCTATGTATCATTTTTAAATTCTGGAAAATAAAAGAATAAGGTAGCAGTAAAAGCATAGGATTTAACATGCTGCATTTCTTTAAAAGTGACCACCTAGCCAGGTTTGGTGGTACCTGCCTCTAATGCTAGCACTTGAGAGGTTGAAGCAACAGTATGGCCAATCAGAAGACAGTATTGATTAGGCAGTGAAATCTGTCTCAGAGGCAAACAAATACAACTTCACACTTGATAGAAAAATAATGCATGCTAAGTAAAAGAAAACATGAGAAACTGAAGCTTTAATAAATCTGTTTGCAGTTCAGTATTTATTGCTATTTGGATAAGTTTGTAAAATATTAATTTACTAGTGGCACCTTAGCCTTCTATCTGTATGATAAAAATGACAGCCAAGTTCACTCATAAAAGAAAATATAGCCAGGCGTGGTGGTGCACACCTGTAATCCCAGCTCTTGGGAGGCAGAGGCAGGCGGATTTCTGAGTTCGAGGCCAGCCTGGTCTACAGAGTGAGTTCCAGGACAGCCAGGGCTACACAGAGAAACCCTGTCTCAAAAAAACAAAAAAACAAAAAAAGAAAGAATGAATGAAAGAAAGCATTGAATTTGGCCTTCAGGTCAAAGTTGAACATCCGTGGTGGTAGGGCAGGGTTGAGTACCCATGGTGGTTTATCAGAGGAAAAACAGAGCTGGAGTCTTCACGCATAAACACAAGCACATGCAGTGGAGTGGGAATCCCAGTCTTTGGAATTCTCAAATTCCAAATTCTCAAAGGCTGTCCAGAGTGACCAGCCTTCCAACAAGGTCATGCCATCCTAATCAGTTTCAAAACAGTTCCAACAATTGGGCACCTAGCACTCAAATATATGAGCCTATGGTGGTCAATTCTCATTCAAAAACTCACAAAGTTTTTTAGGTCAACAGTTGAGGATGAAGTTAGAATGTGACTTATTTAATTCTTTACCCCCAAGTGTTACAATGTTACAGGTTTATCATAAATATGTAATAACCTGGGAAGAACATCTTTTCCTCTGTGAACCTCAAATGCCACTCTAAATATACTGGGAGGATAATTGTATAGAACGCTAGTTGTATTCTTGGCTTGACCCAGTATCACTCATTTATTTTTAGAAAAATTGCATAGATTTGTTTATTCCACACTTTATGAGAGCTCATATCTACAAAAATCCCAACCAACACCTGAAATCATTATTCTTTATACTCTGTAGATACTAGATAAAAATAGTATATAATGATGACTTGTATGATTTAAACCAGCTTTTCAATTATTGCTTTATTTGCTTCACTAATAATTACTTCTTTTTATGTTGTGCATCCATTTTGTTTTTACAGGGATTTTTTTTAATTTTGCTTGGCAACATTTTAATATTTATATTGGCCTTCTGTTGTGTACACATTTCCAAACTTATTAAATTTCTCTATGGTAATTTTCCATTTCCAAAGGTATTTGAGGTTTTAGGATGGTTTGGTGTAATAAAAAGCACTCCTTAAGTAATTTCTGTGTGTCACATTCTGTGCTAAAGATTTAAGTACAAAAAAAGACAAAATTTTTGCTGTAATCCCATTTTAGAACTTTTATTATGCCTATGGAGAAGTAAAAACCAAAGAAAAGAGGTAGCAAATAGAGATGCATTTAGAATTCGGGAGCCAGTGTCAGTTGGAGGAAACTAGAACCAGGGGAGAGCTTTCTGGAGAGCTGGAGACACAGACAGAAGAGTGGCAGGAGGTCAGAACCACTTCTCTTATGTACAGAGTGGGTGAGAGTAAGGATCTTGGGAAATAGAGCTTGATTTCTCTCTCCTAGACCAGTGCTCTTCCCAGTGCTTCTCTGGGAATGAATCCACACACAACCTAGCAGACTTTAAACCTTTAAAAAGCTCTGCAGAAAAGAAAGGCAGGGAGAAAATGCTCAAGTAAATCCTGTCTGTGTAAGTCTGTGTGGGAGCATCAGTGCATACATACTATAATTTATGTAGTCCTGCGTACATCACATTTGAACAACATTAGCTAGACCTTGGTAGTTCATCTTTAAGCATTTGCATATTAAAATTATTTTCATTTTGATGATTTAATATATTCTTGGCCATGTTGCCTTCTTCTTTTAAGTGTGTGTCTCTGTGTGTGTGTGTGTGTGCACACGCACATGCATGTGTATGTATGGAGAAAGAGAGAGAGAGAGAGAGAGAGAGAGAGAGAGAGATGAAAGGAAAGCCTCAGATATTATTCTAAGAAACTCCTCCATCTGTTTCTTTCAGTGGAAAGTGGTGCTAATTGTTTTGGAAATTAAAATCATCATTTGGCTAGCTTAAGGGCCAACCAGCTTCCCACATCCTCCTATCTTTACCTCCCCACTGAAGGGATGACAAACACATTCAGCATTTTGTGAAGGTTCTGGAGAGCAGACTTGGGCCCTCATTAATGTGAGGCCATTTATCCCTAGCTCCCCAGCCCCATATTTATTCTTCTAATGGCATTTTTCCATGTTTTCCAATGTCCTAACAAATTTATACATATATTTATATGACTTTCTGAAGAATAAGATGCAATTTAAGAAAACAAACATAGATTCTGTATTTAGCACTATTAATAAAAGTTAAGTCATCCTTCCTATGTAAATATTGTAGAGATGTAATGTAATTTTACAACTCATCTCCTAATATACTTACAAAGTGTTTCTGAATTTACTAAGAAAAAATCTGAGAGATAACTAAAATGATTACTTAAATTTCAGTGTATTTGTGGTGGTTTAAGAAAGAATAGCTCTAGCAGGCTCAAACCCAGGGAGCTGAACTGTTTGAAAGAATTACAAGGATAAGAAAGTATTGAGTAAGTATGCCCTTATAGGAGGTGGGTCACTGGAGACATGCCGTGTCCAGCCTCTCTCTTGACCTGTGGATCAGGATATATCTCTCAACTACTGCTGCAGAGCCAGGCACGGTGTCATGCTCCCCTCTACCATGGTGACATGATGAAGATGATAATTAACACATTATGACAATAAGAAAATGGTGTAAAAATATTTTATTGTGTTTTTTCTAGCACTTATCATTACCATGTAATTGTGTTGATCAATTTTACTTGCTGTGATAAATGTCTGATCAAGTCAATTCAGGGACAGAAAGATTTACTTTGGTTCCTGGTCTTAGTCCATTGTTATTGAGCAGGAATATAGTGGACAGCATCTGCCATATAAATCAGTCCCATTCAGATCTGCTGCCTCTTGTGTCTTAGCAGCTAAGTGCTTCCATGATCAGATATTTCTAACAAAAGATTTTGCTCCTGCAAATATCCAGAGTGCTTCTCTTAGAAGAACCTGAGCATGTGCTTGTATGTATATAGCTTTACATCTCTGTCTGTACAGTCCAGACTATCCATCTGTAGATGAGCTTGACCGGTTAGCTCTCTATAGAACTGGGTAAGCTGATCTTAAACTGATGAGAGTATGAATAGAATTGATCAAATGAAATTCAGAGATCCTGGTTGCAGATACTGAAAAAGTAAATAATACCTAACTACTGTAACATTGTCTCTGAAGATGTGCTGTTATTAATTTTGACAAGATGAACATGGTTATCTGTTATTGGAGGTTATTTTTCTTAAGAATGGTGCTTTGCTTTACTTGAAAAACAACCTTTAAAACATAAATTTCAGCTATTTTTATTTTTTAAGCTTTCTTTTTTCTTTTTAGATATTTGCTTTATTTACATTTCAAATGGTATTCCCTTTCAGCATTACTGTTCCAAAAACCCCCTATCCCATTCCCTTAGCACTGCTCATACTCCCACCAATTTCCTGACTTGCATTCCCCTATTCTGGGGAAAAGAGCCTTCATAGAACCAATTGCCTTTCCTCTCATTGATATCTAAAATGTTCATCTTCTTATACATATGTAGTTGGAAACATGAGTCCCTCCAGGTGTACTATTTGGTTGGTGGTTTAGCCCCTGGGAGCTCTGGGGGTACTGGTTGGTACATATTATTGTTCCTCCTACAAGGCTGCAAACATATTTACCTCTTTGGGTCCTTTCTCTAGTTGCTCATTTGGGGACCCTATGCTCATTCTATTGGTTGGCTGTGAGCCATGGGTGTTTTGAACCACTTTCTAATAAGGAGCAATGTATCCACACTTTGGTCTTCCTTCTTCTTGAGCTTCAAGTGGTATGTGAGCTGTATCTTGGGTATTGCGAGCTTTTGGGCTAATATACACTTATCAGTGAGTACATATGGTGTGTTCTTTTGTTATTGGGTTACCTCACTCAGGATATTTTCTAGCTCCATCTATTTGCCTAAGAATTTCATGAATTCATTCGTTTTAATAGCTGAGTAGTACTCCATTGTGTGAATGCACCACATATTTTGTATTCATTCCTCTGCTCAGGGATATCTGGGTTCATTGAAGCTTCTGGCTATTATAAATGATGCTGCTTTGAATATAGTGGAGCATGCGTTCTTATTAAATGTTAGAGCATCTTCTGGGTATATGCCAAGGAGTGCTATAGCTGGGTGCACAGGTAGTGCTATGTCCAATTTTCTGAGGGACCACCAAAATTATTTCCAGAGTGGTTTTACCAGCTTGCAATTCCACCAGCAATGGAGGAGTGTTCCTCTTTCTCCACATCCTCTCCAGGATTTGATCTTGGCCATTCTGACTGGTGTGAGGTAGAATCTCAGGGTTGTTTTGATTTGCATTTCCCTGATGATTAAGGATGTTGAACATTTCTTTAGGTGTTTCTCAGCCATCTCATATTCCTTAGATGAGAATTCTTTGTTTAGCTCTGTACATCATTTATAATAGGGTTTTTTGGTTCTCTGGAGTCTAACTTTTTGAGTTCTTTGTATATATTAGATATTAGCCCTCTATCAAATGTAGGATTGGGAAAGATCTTTTCCCAGTCTGTTAGTTATCATTTTGTCCTATTGACAGTGTTCTTTGCCTTACAAAAGCTTTGCAATTTTATGAGGTCCCATTTGTCAATTCTTGATCTTAGTGTTCTATTCAGGAAAATTTCCCCTGTGCCAATGTGCTCCAGGTTCTTCTCCACTTTCTCTTCTGTTAGGTTCAGTATATCTGGTTTTATGTGGAGGTCCTTGATCCACTTGGACTTGAGCTTTGTACAGGTAGATAAAAATGAATCAATTTGCATCCTTCTACATGTTGACAGGCAGTTGACCCAGCACCATTTTTTGAAATTGCTGTCTTTTTTCCACTGGATGGCTTTAGCTCCTTTGGAAAAGATCAATTGACCATAGGTGTGAGGGTTCATTTCTGGGTCTTCAATTCTATTCCTTTGACCTACATACCCATCACTGTACCAATACCATGCAGTTTTTAACACTATTGCTCTGTCATGCAGCAAGTATCCCCTTGAATCGGGGATGGTGATTCTGGCAGAAGTTCTTTTATTGTTGAGAATAGTTTTAGCTATCCTGGGGTTTTCTTGTTATTCCAGATGAATTTGGAAATTGCTCTTTCTAAGTCTATGCAGAATTGAATTGGAATTTTGATGGGGATTTCATTGAATCTGTATATTGCTTTTGTCAAGATGCCCATTTTTACTATATTAGGCCTGCCACTCCATGAGTATGGAAGATCTTTCCATCTTCTGAGATCTTCTTCGATTTCTTTCTTTAGAGACTTGACATTCTTGTCATACAGATCTTTCACTTGCTTGGTTAGAGTCAAACCTAGCTATTTTATATTATTTGTAGGTATTATGAAGAGTGTCATTTCCCTAATTTCCTTTGAGTATAGGAAGGCTATGGATTTGTTTGAGTTAATTTTATATCCAGCCACTTTGCTGAAGTTGTTTATTCTCTGGTGGAATTTTTGATGTCAGTTAATTATACTATCATATTTTCTGCAAATAGTGATACTTTTGACTTCTTCCTTTCCAATTTGAATCCCTTTGACCTCCTTCTGTTGTCTAATTGCTCTGACATGGACTTCAAGTTCTATATAGAACAGGTAGGGAGAGAGTGGAGACGTTGTCTAATCCCTGATTTCAGTAGAATTACTTCAAATTTCTTTCCATTTAGTTTGGTTTGCTATATATGGCTTTTACTATGTTTTGGTATAGGCCTTGAATTCCTGATTTTTTCCAAGACTTGAATCATCAACATCATGAATAGATGTTGGATTTTGTCAAATGTTTTCTCAGCATCTAGTGAAGTGATCATGAGGTTTTTTCTTTGAGTTTGTTTATATAGTGTATTATAATGATGGATTTCCATATATTGAACCATTCCTGCATCCCTGGGATTAAGCCTACTTGATCATGGAGAATGATCATTTTGATGTATTCTTGGACTTCTTTGGCAAGAATTTTATTGAGTAGTTCTGCATTGATATACATAAGGGAAATTAGTGGAAAATTCTCTTTCCTTGTTGGGTCTTTTTATGGTTTAGGTATCAGAGTAAATGTGGCTTCATAAAACGAATTTGGTAGTGTTCCATATGTTTCTATTTTGTGGAATAATTTGAAGAGTATTGGTATTAGGTCTTCTTTGACGGTCTGATAGAACTCTGCATTGAACCAACCCATCTGGTCCTGGGTTTTTTGTTTGTTTGTTTGTTTGTTTGTTTGTTTTCTTGGTTGGGAGAATATTAATGACTGCTTTTATTTCTTTAGTAGTTATAGAATTGTTTAGATCATTTATCTCATCCTGATTTAACTTTGATACCTGTACTCTGTCTAGAAAATTGTCCATTTCATCTAGATTTTCCACTTTTGTTGTAGACAGACTTTTGTAGTAGGATCTGATGAGTTTTTGCATTTCCTTAGTATCTGTTGTTATTCCTACCTTTTCATTTCTGATTTTGCTGATTTGGATAATGTCTCTGTGCCCTCTGGTTAGTTTGGTTAAGAGTTTATCTATCTTTTTGTTGTTGTTTTTTTTCCCAAAGAACCAGCTCCTGGTTTGGTTGATTCTTTTTATAGTTCTTTTTGTTTCTACTTGGTTGATTTTAGCCCTGAGTTTATTTCCTGCTGTCTACTCTTGCGTGTATTTGTTTCTTTTTGTTATAGACCATAGAGCATTTAGCTGTGCTGTTAAGCTGTTAGTGTATGCTTTTTCCAGTTTCTTTTTGGGGGCACTTAGAACTATGAGTTTTCCTCTTAGCAATTCTTTCATTGTGCCCCATAAGTTTGGCTATGTTATGCCTTTATTTTCATTAAATTCTAAAAAGTCTTTAATTTCTTTATTTCTTCCTTGAACAAATTATGATTGAGTAGAACATTTTTTAGCTTTCATGTGTATGTGGGATTTCTGTTATTTTTATTGTTATTGAAGCCTTAGTCTGTGGTGATCTCATAGGGGACATGGAATTATTTCAATCTTCTTATATCTGCTGAGGTCTGTTTTGTGACCAACAACATGGTCATTTTTGGAGAAGGTACCATGAGGTGCTGAGAAAAAGGTAAATTCTTTTGTTTAAGGATAAAATGTTCTATAGATATCTGTTGAATCCAAGTTTGGTTTATAACTTCTGTTAGTTTCACTGTTTCTATGTTTAGTTTGTTTCCCTGAGAGTAGTTGTTGAGAATAGGGTGTTGAAGTCTCCTACCTTTATTGTGTGGGGTACAATATGTGCTTTGAGCTTTAGTAAAGTTTCTTTATGAATATGGGTGCCCTTGTATTTGGAGCATATATGAACAGAATTGAGAGTTCATCTTTGTAGATTTTTCCTTTGATGGGTACAAGGTGTCCTTTTTATCTTTTTTGATTGCTTTAGGTTGAAAGTCAATTTTATTCGATATTAGAATGGCTATGCCAGCTTGTTTCTTGGGACAATTTGCTTGGAAAATTGTTTTCCAGACTTTTATTCTGAGGTAGTATCTGTCTTTGTGCCCGAGTTGAGTTTCCTGTATGCAGCAAAATGTTGGGTTCTGTTTATCTATCTGTTCTGTTAGACTATATCTTTTTAATGGGGAATTGAGTCCATTGATATTAAGAGATATTAAGGAGAGGTGATTGTTGCTTCCTGTTATTTTTCTTACTAGAAGTGGAGTTATGTTTGTGTGGCTCTCTTCTTTTTGGTTTGTTAAATGAAGAATAATTTCTTGCTTTTTCCAGTGTGTAGTTACCCTCCTTTTGTTGGTGTTTACCATTCATTATCATTTGAAGGGCTGGATTTGTGAAAAGATATTGTACAAATTTGTTTTTGTCATGGAATATCTTGGTTTCTCCATTTATGGCAATTGAGAGTTTTGTTGGGTATAGTAGCCCCGGTAGGTGTTTGTGTTCCCTTAGGGTCTGTATGACATCTGCTCAGGATCTTCTGGCTTTCATTGTCTTGGGCAAGTAGTCTGGTGTAATTCAGATAGGTCTGTCTTTATATGTTACTTGACATTTTTCCCTTACTGCTTTTAATAATCTTTCTTTGTTTAGTGTATTTGGTGGTTTAATTATTATATGACAGAGGAATTTCTTTCTGGTCGAAATTATTTGGAGTTCTGCAGGTTTCTTGTGTGTTCATGGGCATCTCTTTCTTTAGATTAGGAAAGTTTTCTTCTATAATTTTGTTGAAAACATTTACTGGCCCTCTAAGTTGGAAATCTTCACTCCCTTCTATACCTATAATCCTTAGGTTTGGTCTTCTTATTTTGTCCTGGATTTCCTGGATGATTTGGGTTAGGTGCTTTTTGCTTTTTGCATTTTGCATTTTTTTTAACTGTTTCAATGCTTTCTGTCGTATCTTCTGAGATTCTCTCTTCTATCTCTTGTATTCCATTGTTGATGCTTGGATATCCATGACTCCTGACTTCTTTCCTAGGTTTTCTATGTCCAGAGTTGTTTCCCTTTCAGATTTCATTATTGTTTCTACTTCCAATTTTAGATCCTGGATGCTTTTATTCAATTCCTTCACCTGTTTGATTGTGCTTTCCTGTAATTCTTTAAGGGCTTCTACCTGTTTACATGTATTTTCTTAAGGGAGTTATTTAGGTCCTTCTTGAAGCCCTCTATCAGCATCATGAGCTATGATTTTAAATCCAAATCTTGGTTTTCCAGTATGTTGGAGTATCCAGGACTTGCTCTTGTGTGAGAACTGAGTGCAGATGGTGCCATGTTGCCTTGATTTCTGTTGGTAATGTTCTTACTTTTGCTATTTGACACTTGGTTATCTCTAGTGTTAGTTGGTTCTGCTGTCTATGGCTGGTGCTTGTCCCTCCTGTGGGCCTGCAAGCCTGTCTCATCATGCCTGTGTGACCACTTTCCCCTTGCACAGAATGCTGTGGTATTGCCCAGGTCCTGGGTGCAAGTGGAGCTTGGACTGACTCTGTCCCAGCTGTTCTGTCCCTCCTGTGTTCCCTGCATGGTCCTGGCTGAACCTGCCTGCTCAGACCCTGGAGAGAAGATGGTAGCCTCACCTCAAAAGCCAGGAGTCAAATCATTCCCTGCAGAGCAGGTCTCCCCTGGTAGAATTGGTGCACAGATGACTCCAGTTCCACCCATGTGCCTAAGAATTTCATGAATTCATTGTTTTAAATAGCTTGCTGGAGTGCTGCCCAGCTCCTGCAGGTGTAGTCCAGATGGACCCTGGCCCAGCTGTTCTGCTGCTCCGGTCTTCCCTGTGTTCCTGGTTATACCTGCCTCCTCAGTAACCTGAGAGAAGATGAAGGCCTCACCTCCGAAGTTGGGAATGAAATCCCTCCCTGCAGAGAGGTTCTCCCTTGGCAGGGTCAATGCACAGACAACTGTGGCACTGCCCAGCTCCTGCGTGCAGGTGGAGCCCTCATGGACCCTGACCTAGCTGCTCTGTCATTCCTGTGTATTCACTGAAATATGATTTTATCACTTTTTCCTTCTCCATTTCCTTCCTACAACCCCTCCCAGGTACCCTGTCATCTCCTCTACTCTCGATAGCCTCTGCTGCTTTCATTATTGTTATTGCATTCATATCATTTTTTAGTTTTATCAACATTACTTTTAACCTGCTGTCCTTCATTTTAACTTATTTGCATCTGTCTAGATTTTTTATGTTCTTTTTTAAAAAATATTTTTATTTTCTAAATTCTTTGTTTACATTCCAAGTGATTTCCCCTTTCCCAGATCCCCCCTCCCCATATGTCCCATAAACCTTCTTATGACTATTTCAAGTTTCCTATAGGTTTCTTTTAATTATGGTAAAACAAAATAATGTGAAAGTTTAAGAACAGGTATGCAGTAGATTCATAGCTGGTTATAACTAAGCATCATATTTATTCCAATTCTGTTGCTGAAAAGGTTCCAAGTACCATGTGACACATGCATATCAATGAATAAGTTTCATTTACCTCAAGAATGACTGTTTCATGCAAAAGATAGAAAAGTGACATTCATATAAAGGAACATTTTGAAACTCTCTGAACTTGGTGCCATTTAGAGTCACTAAGGATGTTTTGTTTTGTTGTTGTTTGGCACAATAGAAGAGAGATTTGGTTTTTTTTTCCTTTTTTATTTGATATATTCTTTATTTACATTTCTAATGGTTTTCCCTTTCCTGGATCCCCCCTTTGCAAAGGTCCCATAAGCCCTCTTCCCTTGCCTTGTTCCCCAATCAACCCCTTCCTGCTTCCCTGTCATGGTATTTCCCTACACTGCTGCACTGAGCCTTCCCAGCACCAGTGGCCTCTCCTTCCTTCTTCTAGGGCATCATTTGATATGTGAATTGTTTCTTGGGTATTCCAAGCTTCTAGGCTGATATCCACTTATCAGTGAGTGCACACCATGTATGTGCTTTTGTCACCTCACTCAAGATGGCATTCTCCAGTTCCACCCACGTGCCTAAGAATTTCATGAATTTGTTGTTTTAAATAGCTTGGTGAAATTAATTTTACACTATATTAAATATGTATAATATAGTGTAAATACAGCACATTTTCTGTATCCATTTCTCCATTGAGGGACATCAGGGTTCTTTTGAGTTTCTGGCTATTATAAATAGGGCTGCTATGAACATAGTTGAGCATGTGTCCTTATTACACGCTCGGGAATCCTCTCGGTATATGCCCAAGAGTGGTATAACAGAGTCCTCCAGTAGTATCATGCCCAGTTTTCTGAGGAACAGCCACACTGATTTCCAGAGTGTTTGTACCAGCTTGCAATCCCACCAGCAGTGGAGGAGTATTCCACTTTCTCCACATCCTTGCCAGCATCTGCTGTCTCCTGAGCTTTTGATCTTAGTCATTCTGACTGGTGTGAGGTGAAATCTCAGGGTTGTTTTGATTTGCATTTCCCTGAAAACTAAGGATGTTGAATATTTCTTTACGTTCTTCTCAGTCACTCGATATTTCTCAGGTGAAAATTCTTTTTTAGCTCTGTACCCCAATTTTTAATAGAGTTATCTGACTCTCTGGAGTCTATTTACCCAAATTCTTTGTATATCTTAGATATTAGCCCTCTGTCAGATATAGGGTTGGTAAAGTATTTTCCCCCAATTTGTTGGTTTCCATTTTATCCTTTTGACAGTGTCCTTTGTCTTACAAAAACTTTATAATTATGAGGTCCCATTTGTCAATTCTTGATCTTAGAGCATAAGCTATTGGTGTTCTGTTCAGGAAATTTCCCCATACCCATGTGCTCAAGGGACGTTCCCAGTTTCTTGTCTATTAGTTTCAGTATGTCTGGTTTTATGTGGAGGTTCTTGATCCACTTGGAGTTAGTTGAGCTTAGTACAAGGAGATAAGAATGGATCAATTCACATTCTTCTGCATGCTGACCTCAGTTGATCCAGCACCATTTGTTTAAAAGGCTATCATTTTTCCACTGGAGGTTTTCAGCTCCTTTGTCGAAGATCAAGTGACCATAGGTGTGTGGGTTCATTTCTGGATCTTCCATTCCATTCCAATGATCCACCTGCCTGTCACTGTTCGAATACCATGGAGTTTTTAACAATATTGCTCTATAATATTGCTTGAGGTCTGGGATATTGATTCCCCCAGAAGTTCTTTTACTGTTGAGAATAGTTTTAGCTATCCTGGGGTTTTTGGTATTCCAGAAGAATTTGAGATTTTCTCTTTCAAACTCTATTAAGAATTGAGTTGGGATTTTGATGGGGATTGCATTGAATCTGTATATTACTTTTGGCAAGATGGCGATTTTTACTATATTAATCTTGCCAATCCATGAGCATGGAAGATTTTTCCATCTTCTGATGACTTCTTTGATTTCTTTCTTCAAAGACTTGAAGTTCCTGTCATACAGATCTTTCACTTGTTTGTTTAGAGTCACACCAAGATACTTTATATTGTTTGTGGCTATTGTCAAGGGTATCATTTCCCTAACTTCTTTCTCAGTCTGTTTATCTTTTGAATACAGGAAGGCTACTGATTTGCTTGAGTTAATTTTATTTCTAGCCACTTTGGTGAAGTTGTTTATCAGCTGTAGGAATTCTCTGGTGGAGTTTTTTGGGTTGCTTAAGTATACGATCATATCATCTGCAAATAGTGATAATTGACTTCTTCCTTTCCAATTTGTATCCCTTTGACCTCCTTTTGCTGTCTAATTGCTCTATATAGAACTTCAAGTACTATACTAAATAAATATGGAGAAAGAGGGCAGCCTTGTCTAGTCCCTGATCTTAGTGGGATTGCTTCAAGTTTCTCTCCATTTAGTTCGATGTTGGCAACTGGTTTGCTGCATATTGCTTTTACTATGTTTAGGTATGGGCCTTGAATTCCTGTTCTTTCCAAGACCTTTAGCATGAAAAGATGTTGAATTTTGTCAAATGCTTTTTCAGTTTCTAATAAAATGACCATGTGGTTTTTTTCTTTGAGTTTTTTTTTTTTTTTTTATGTAGTAGATTACGTTGATGGATTTCCTTATATTGAACCATCCCTGCATCACTGGGATGAAACCTACTTGATCATGGTGAATGATAGTTTTGATGTGTTCTTGGATTTGGTTGGCAAAAACTTTATTGAGTATTTTTGCATTGATATTCATAAGGGAAATTGGTCTAAAGTTCTCTTTCTATGTTGGATTTTTGTGTGGTTTTGGTATCAGAGAAATAGTGGCTTCATAGAGAGAGTTGGGTAGTGTTCCTTCTGTTTCTATTCTGTGGAATAGTTTTCCTCTTAGCACTGCTTTCATTGTGTCTTATAAATTTGTGTATTTTGTGCCTTCATTTTCATTAAATTCTAAAAAGGTTTTAATTTCTTTCCTTATTTCTTCCTTGACCAAGGTATCATTGAGTAGAACATTGTTCAGTTTCCATGTGTATGTGGGCTTTCTGTTGTTTTTGTTGCTATTGAAGACCACCCTTACTCCATAGTGATCTGATAGGAGGCATAGGACTAGTTCAATCTTCTTATAGCTCTTGAGGCTTGTTTTGTGACCAATTATATGATCAGTTTTGGAGAAGGTGCCATGAGGTGCTAAGAAGAAGTTATATTCTTTTGATTTAGGATGAAATGTTCTATAGATATCTATTAAATCCATTTGGCCCAAAACTTCTGTTAGGTTCACTGTGTATCTGTTTAGTTTGTGTTTCCGTGATCTGTCCACTGTGGAGAGTTGGTGTTGAAGTCACCCACAATTATTTTGTGGGGTGCATTGTGTGCCTTAAGCATTAGCAAAGTTTCCTTTACAAATGAGGCTGTCCTTGTATTTGGAGCATAGATGTTCATAATTGAGAGGTTTCCCTAGTAGATTTTTCCTTTGACGAATATAAAGTGTCCTTCTGTGCCTTTTTTGATAACTTGGATGAAAGTCTATTTTATTGGACATTGGAATGGCTACTCCAGCTTGTTTCCTTGGACCATTTGCTTGGAAAACTGTTTTCTAGCCTTTTACTCTTGAGTTAGTGTTTGTCTTTGACACTGAGATGTGTTTCCTGTATGCAGCAAAATGTTGGGTCTTGTTAATGTATCCAGTCTGTTAGTCTATGTCTTTTTATTGAGGAATTGAGTCCATTGATGTTAAGAGATATTAAGGAATAGTGATTGTTGCTTCCTGCTATTTTTGATGTAATTTTCATGTTTATATGGTCATCTTCTTTTGGGTTTGTTGAAAGAAGATTAATTTCTTGCTTTTTCTAGTGTGTAGTTTCCCTCCTTTTGTTGATGTTTTCCATTCATTGTCCTTTGAAGGGCTGGAAATTTTTTTGTGGAAAGATACTATGTAAATTTGTTTTTGTCATGAAATACCTTGGTTTCTCCATCTATTGTAATTGAGAGATTTGCTGGATATAGCAGTCTTGGTTGGCATTTGTGTTCCCTTATGGTCTATGACATCTGCTCAGGATCTTCTGGCTTTCATAGTCTCTGGTGAGAGGTATGGTGTAATTCTAATAGGTCTACCTTTATATGTTACTTGACCTTTTTCCCTTACTTCTTTTAAAACTCTTTCTTTGCTTAGTACATTTGGTGTTTTAATTATTATGTGATGGAGGAATTTCTTTTCTGATCAAATCTATTTGGAGTTCTGTAGGCTTCTTGTATGTTCATGGGCATCTCTTTCTTTAAGTTAGGGAAGTTTTCTTCTATATTTTTGTTGAAGACATTTCTGGCCCTTTAAATTGGAAATCTTTACTCTCTTTTACACCTATAATCCTTAGGTTTGGTCTTCTCATTTTGTCCTGGATTTCCTGGTTGTTTTGGGTCAGGAACTTTTTGCATTTTTGATTTTCTTTGACTGTTGTAACAATGCTTTCTATGATATCCTGTGCATCTGAGATTCTCTTTTCTATCTCTTGTATTCTGTTGTTCATACTTGGACCCATGACTCCTGATTTATTTCCTAGGTTTTCTATATCCTGAATTGTTTCCCTTTGTGATTTCATTATTGTTTCTACCTCCGTCTTTAGATCCTGGATGGCTTTGCCTTCACCTGTTTTGTTGTGTTTTCCCTTAGTTCTTCAAGGGCTTCTCCCTGTTTACTTGTGTTCTCCTGTATTTCTTTAAGGGAGTTATTTATGTCCTTATTGAAGCCCTCCATCAGCATCACAACCTGTGATTTTAAATCCAAATCTTGCTTTCCTCGTGTGTTGGACTATCCAGGACTTGCTGTTATGGGAGAATTGGGTTTGGATGGTACCATATTATCTTGATTTCTGTTAGCAACATTCTTATGTTTACCTTTTGCCATCTAGTTATCTCTGGTGTTAGTTGGTCCTGCTGTCACTGACTGATGCTTGCCCCTCCTGTGTGCCTGCAAGCCTACATCAGCAACCCTGGGTGACCTGATTTTCCCTGGCACAGATTGCTGTGGTGCTGCTGAGCTCCTAGGTGCAGGTGGAGTCCTGGCAGGGAGTGTCCCAAACGATCTTCTATGCTGGTGATCACTGCCTACCAGTCTGCCCCTCTACACAGTCAAAGGAGCAAAGATCAGAAGAGACATTTTCAAGTGAGACTAATAGGTACAATCAGCATTCCCAGTTTCTTCACTGAAATAAAGGACATATGAATGAAGGGCAGATTATTTATGAAGAAACACATTGAGTTGTTTCATGTTCAATCTTCTAAACCAGTGTTCTGTTCTGCTATATTTGTTTTGTGCTTGTGATGACACATCTTTAACTCATAGGTGCTAAGCACTCTGTAGCTGTTCTACAGAAAAAAAAAAACCCAAATCCCTTAATATTAAACCTAGTGCGAGCTGGAGAGATGGCTCCTTGGTTATGAGCACTGACTACCAGAGTACAATTCCCAGCAACCACATGGTGGGTCCCAAACATCTGTAATAGGATACTATGCCCTCTTCAGTTGTGTCTGAAGAGAATGACAGTGCACAGTATTCTCACATATATAAAGTAAATAAAAAAAGTTTTAAGAAAAGAGTAGCCACTAGTAGCTAAGAATAGACACAATGGAGTGAAGTCATTTGTAATTACTTTAGGCAGCCACTGATGCAACTATGATGCAACTGATGTTGCTCTCTGAATGTCCAAAACAGCTTATGTTGTCATGATAATAAGCACCAGGAGAGGCCTAATGTCAGATGCTTTCTGAGTAACTATCATGTGGTTCTCACTGGGATTTTTTTAAGATAATTTCTCTTTAAACTGTATCAGCAAAAGCCATCAATTCATCAAAGTTGGACTTTTATATCCTCAAAGCTTATAATACCAACATTTCCATCTTCTAATTGTAAGTATTTTTACAACAGTGTTCGTTCCAATATAGTCAAGGAAAAAAAAATAGCCTGTTGGCCACAGCTGGCATTGACGGCGAGTAAATGAGGAAGTCCAAAGATGAAAAACCTTTCACTTCCCCACACAGTCTGACAAGAGCATAAGGGAGGTTAATTTGCAAAGCAGCATGACACTGACCCTGATGGTGCTTCAGTGCATTAATCTTGTGCCTAAGTGGCAGACTGAGAAAACCTTGTCCCCTGAACCTCAAAAGAGCAGGACATAAACAAACATAAAGTAAAATTCTAAAATTGCATCTAGGGAGCTGTGTACCTGCAAGAACAGATCTGATCAAACCAGACATTCTGGGTTCAAGTCCTGACCCTCCTGAAAACCGAATCTGTGATCTTGTGTAGTTTCTCCTTCTTTCTAAACATCACTTTCTGCATGTGTACAGTGGTATATTGTAAAACCTCCCTCTTGGTCTCAGGAACTTCTTAGGAAGGTTGAATGAGTTAGGTATCCAGAGCTCTTTTATACACGGTTAGGGTAGAATAAGGATTGTACTTTTGGATTTATTTTTCCTATTCATCTTTGTATCATTCTTTTGTGTTTGAGTAGAGTCTCCAAGCTCTTCTTGGAGTAGTCACAAGCTGACTTGGAAATTAGAATTCTCCTGCCTCAGTTTCTGGAGTGTCAGGATTCTGTATGCATCTCCATGCCTGGCAACCATTTCATTTATAGTAAAATTGCCATTTTGGACCATTAAGATACAATCCATATTGTCTGGATGTTAAAAGCAGTGAAGCCCAGACCATGAAGGACATCTGAACCAAAATAGCAAATAGGTGGCAGGACTTCTGTCAGTGCAGCCATACCTTTGTCTTCAGAGAGAGCAGTGCTAGTGGCTTGTTGCTTTCCCACTCTCTACTGGCTCACATCTTATCTCACATAGATAGAGTAGTGAATTCAAATTACTGAGTAACCAATCAGGTCGTGTAAGCAAGCAAAACTTCCTGGTCCAAACTAAATTGGTGTATAATTATACGGGGTTCTCAGATTACCTATCCAAAGGCTTGGCCTCTTGTCATTTCTTGTTCCCTAAGACCCAACACTCTTCTGCTTTCTTTCCTCACTAATCATCCTTGGCTCTGTACTCTAGCCTCAAAGCAGCAGAGACAATCTGGAAAACACTGCTGTTTTACTTGCACAGTGCATTTAAGAGTATGCCTAGGATTATTACAATTCTGATGATCATGCAATTCTCCAATGGCATACATGACTCTGCTAAGAAAATATACAGGAAGAATGCAGTGGAGTTTTGTAAACTACTCTCTATAGACATTCTTGTCTGTTCCAAAAATAAGGGACAATAGTGAACTTTAAAAATCTATGGTTCACATTAAACCCTCAAAATTAAACCAAGTCAGGTAGGCAAAGGGTTAAGAGGGTTGACACACTGCCAATAAGGTGTTAAGTTCTATACATGACAGCTGAGGCTTTATTATCATCTTAGCCATCATCATGATTCAAGAGATATAGAAGAATAAAGAAATTCTCCTCCAAGAATTTTTCAGTAGCCTTAAAGGAATTCTGTCTTCAGAAGAGTTTGATATACTATAATCTTGACATACACAGTTGGAATGCATGGTGAATGGAAGAACTTCAACTAAGTTCTCCTGCTTGTATGAAAAGCAAAAAAATGTCACCACCTGCTCTGTCCTGAGTCTCTCAGATTCCTTTTTATGTTTCCTTTGATTGTCTGCTTTCTCCTTGGCTCAACAAATTCCTCTTTGGCAGCCTTTCACAGCTCCAGACTGACTTGCCACAGAATCTTGGCCCACACTTTTCAGTTTATTCTATTTTGACTTGGTAACAAATATTTCAAGTGTCCATTTCAGGAATAGTTTCCAAAGCACACACTACCTTAACTCTGTGAGTTGTCTCCAGCATTGCCTCTTGCAGTTCAAAATGGTCCTTAAAAGTCTACTGTTAGCCATAAAAACAGCAGTAGGAAAACCCAGTTGTATCTCTACTACACCACGCACCGAAGCAAGGATCACCAACACAGGTGGTAGTGAAGTATGTACTGACTGGGAACAATGGCGTCTACTCTTACCAATCCTCCAGCTGGTTTAGATGTTTCCACTAGAGTCCCATTGCCCAGTATGACAAGGGCACTGTTGGAGTCTAATCATTGATTATTGTTCCCATGTAGTTCCCAAAATGTACTATATTTAACAACTTCATCAAAATTTGGGTCCATAGAGTGGGAAACACATACACAGACAGAGAGAGAAAGACAGAAACAGAGAGGGGGGTAATAGGAAGAGGGAGAGAGGGAGAAGGGGAGGGGGAGAAGAATGAGTGAGAAGGAGAGGGAGGGGGAGAGCAAGAGAGAGAGAGAGAGAGAGAGAGAGAGAGAGAGAGGAGAGAATACCTTGCCAGGGCTTTACACTGTGTGAAATAATACATACCAATACATCAGTAACAGACCCTTGAGTTATATATGCTACTCTCTAGATACATGCCCTACATTTTTTTATTGTTATAGAATGAGACCAGAATCAACTAATATGGAAATAACAACTCCTAAATTAAGGTAGCAGCCTTGTTGCAGTCGGTACATGAACATATCATTACTAGATCCTTGAGAGCATGAGTATATTCAAATGCCGCTTTTCTGTATACATACACATCCATAGTATACATACACATCCATAGTAAAGTGTGTGTTTGTGTGTGTGTGTGTATCTGTGTGTGTGCTTATTAACTAAAAGCAATTATGTCTTCTAGAAATGTCAGAAGATACCCTGTTAAGTCTCACCAATGTGGCTTCCTTAATATAATCTAAAGAAGAATGGCAACAGAAGATATGCAAGTGGGAAAGCTTCAACCCTGGACAAACAACTGCAGGTAGCTAAAGAATGCTGAGAGTGGGAGGAATAGCCTTCCCCAAGAAAGGGCATACAATCAAATATACCAAATGGCCATGCCTGAACACATATACATACAAATGAAGTTTTATTTATATATTTAGAATAGTAACAAGTTAAAAGCCATAACTAGTAGCAAAATATAATGATTACAAGTATTTGTTAGATAATAAAATTTATGTTAATGTGGTTACCATCTCAAAATATCTTACTAATATATAGTTATACTTCTGTATATGAGAAGTGTAGCAATTGTTGGTAACTTAAATACAGGAGAGAAACCAAAGGTAACAGAATATTACTGTGTTTTCTCCTACCCACAGCAGGAAACGTTTTATGTTGTCTAAATTATTGGTCCACAGATTTTGTTTAGTCATTTTGCAATCTTTTTGTTAACTCATTCATTACCTCCTTATTTTTAAAGTTCTTTAAAAGTTCATAAACTTTCAGCTTAAAAATGTAGGATTTAAGTTTACAGTAAGTGCTGTTGAGATCAGTTTAAAAATTAACCAAGCCTCTCTCCCTCGTGTTGCATTTACAGATGAGGAAGTGGGCTTTGGTTGTGTTATTTGATGTACCACAGACAATGCTTTTGTTTAATGGCAAAAAACAGAAGCAAGTACTTAGCTGTCTCACTCTCAGGAGCTGGTACTTCTCTCGTATGAGAAGTTGATTCTTCTTGTATGTGAAACACGTGATTCTTAGCCTTAAGTGCACATTTGCACTACCACAAAAAGTTGATGAAGCCCCAATACCCAGGTCCCAATGCTTCATCAATTATTTAGAATCAGTATACTTAGAATTATCTAGAATATTCTAAAGTGCACAAAATTGAGGACAATTGTGTATGTCTGTGCATTCATATGTAAAATACAGGTGTGTACGAGAAGGTCCAAAACTTGCACTTTATTTTAGGAGCAGATGAAGAATCAAGCCACATTTTAGAAGGCTTCTGTGGCAGTAGGATGGTTTTATGCATAGAATGAAGGGACTAGTTGCTCTGTACCATGAAATAAGAGACAATAAAGACCTAGATTCAGGTGGCAGCAGTGACACTGCCTGGAGAACAAGGAGAATGTCTGAGATGCTTATGGAAACAATTCTACAAGACTGGGAAACGAACTGTATATAATAGCTATTGGGGGAGAAAATTTCCAGTGCCTTGACAGTTGTTCCTAGCCCAATTCTTGGAGTAATTTGTTACCCACATGTGGTAAATTAACACTTTGAATGACAGTGTACCAATTTGCAAATTACTTCTTTCAGGGAATTAATGACTGCAGAGAATAATCACCATGGCATTATTTTATTGGCATTAGCATTAATAAATATTTCATGAACTACCAAAAATTTATGGAGCCAACATTTTGAAGAATAGACATTGTTCCGAAATATGAAATCCCAACTTTTAGACTCTCACTAGTAAAAATCTTTTTTTCTAAATATTTATAAATAAAATAGCGATTCATTTGAGTATCAGATTAATTAAGATGAGTTTCAATTATACTTAATGTTAAGTAGTTTTGTTTATGTAATTATGGTCTGAAGGGCTTGAGGAATCAAGCAGCAAGAATTTTAGAACAGTTTAATTGTAATGTTAGAAGCTTCAAAGATGCTCTGGGTCTCAGTTGTCTTACCTATAAACCAAGCTAATGCTTCATATGTATGACAACAGCAGTCTGATGAAGATATCCCATTTAAGGCTAGGTAATACAAAGTCTTATCATTTGCGTGTTGTTGGGTTGTGGGTCTGTGTTAATTACAACCTACAGCAATGAAAAAAACTTCTCTGGTAGGGACTGGGCTGTGTATTGATATTCAGGCACAGCAGTATGTAATTAAAAGTCATTTTCTTGCTATGGTCCCTTAGCAGAATAATAGTATTAGGTTTCCCCCTAGGTATATGACCTATCTAGTCTCCAGTTCATAGTCACTTTGGCAATGTCATGTATGAGTTCCATCTCACAATGTGGGCCTTAAATCCAATCAAAAAGTGGCTGGATAGACCCAGGACAGTTGTGCCACTATTGCACTAATACATCCTGCAGCAGGTCTCTGCTGTAGGTCACAGGGTCTCTGGGTCCATGAAATTGGTGATTATTTTTTCTTCCTTTGGTATGCAAAGTTCCTTGCAGTGCCATAAATGCTGCTCAGTAGGGGTTCAAGCCTTGAGTTGTGACAGTCTTCAAGGAAACAGAATCTTCCAGACATAACAAGACTGATGCATATATGAGCCCACAGAAACTAAGGATGTGCATACAATCCCCATAGGTTCAAACCAGACAAAATCTCAGCACTGAAAAGTTGAAATGGACTAAGTTGAAATAAAATCTCACCCACAATCAAGAAGCTATTTGCAATTGATACCTGCTAGGAAAGAGACAATCCATTTTCTCCAATGGAGTGTCACTGAAGATTGCAAGCATGCTTTAGGGCAGACCTTTTGCCTAGGGGTGGTTAGCCAACACAACTATATTTGGTGTACTTTTTGTTTTATGTTATGTTAATATTATGTTAATATTATTATTATTTTTTTTTTTTTGCTATTGGTGTTCTATTCAGGAACTTTCCCCCTGTGCCCATGTCCTCCAGGGTCTTCCCCAGTTTCCTTTCGATTAGATTCAATGTGTCGGGTTTTATGTGGAGGTCCTTGATCCATTTGGAGTTGACCTTAGTACAAGGAGATAAGAATGGATCGATTTGCATTCTTCTGCATGCTGACCTCCAATGGAACCATCACCATTTGGTGAAAAGACTATCTTTTTTCCACTGGATGCTTTCAGCTCCTTTGTCGAAGAACAAGTGACCATAGGTGTGTTGGTTCATTTCTGGGTCTTCAATCCTATTCCATTGATCCACATGCCTGATATTGTACCAATACCATGCAGTTTTTATCACTATTGCTCTGTAGTAAAGTTTAAAGTCTGGGATACTGAATCCCCCTGAAGTTCTTTTACTGTTGAGAATAGTTTTAGCTATCCTGGGTTTTTTGTTATTCCAGATAAATTTGTTATTCCAGATGAATTGGCTACTGGTTTGCTGAATATTGCTTTTACTATGTTTAGGTATGGGCCTTTTATTCCTATTCTTTTCAAGACTTTTAGCATGAAAGAATGCTGAATTTTGTCAAATGCTTTTTCAGCATCTAATGAAATGACCATGTGATTTTTTTTTTCTTTGAGTTGGTTTATGTAGTGGATTGCATTGATGGATTTCCTTGTAATGAACTATCCCTGCTTCCCTGGGATGAAACCTATTTGATCATGGTGAATGATCATTTCGATGTGTTCTTGGATTCGATTGGAAAGAATTTTACTGAGTATTTTTGCATTGATAGTCATTAGGGAAATTGGTCTGAATTTCTCTTTCTTTGTTGCATCTGTGTGTGGTTTTGGGATCTGCATAATTGTGGCTTCATAGAATGAGTTGGGTAGTGTTCCTTCTGTTTTTATTTTGTGGAATAGTTAGAAGAGTATTGGTACTAGGTCTTCTTTGAAGGTTCTGTACTTTTTTTTTTTTGGTTGGAAGACTTTCTATGACCCCTTCTGTTTCTTTAGGAGTTATGGGACTGTTTCAATGAACTATTTGATCCTGATTTAATTTTGGTATTTGGTATTTGTCTAGAAAATTGTCTATTTCCTCCAGATTCTCCAGTTGTGTTGAGTGCTTTTGTAGTAGGATCTGATGATTTTTTAAATTTCCTCATTTTCTGTTGTTATATCTCCCTTTTAATTTCTAATTTTGTTAATTTGGATACTGTCTCTGTGCCCTTTGATTAGTCTGGTTTATCTATCTTGTTGATTTTTCTCAAAGAACCAGCTCCTGGTCTTGTTGGTTCTTTGTATGGTTCTATTTATTTCCACTTGATTGATTTCAGCCCTGTGTGTGATGATTTCCTGTCCTGTACTCCTCCTGGGTAAATTAGATTCTTTTTCTTCCAGAGCTTTCAGGTGTGCTGTTAAGCGGCTAGTGTATGCACTCTCCAGTTTCTTTTTGGAGGCACTCAGGGCTATGAGTTTTCCTCTTAGCACTGATTTCATTGTGTCCCATAGATTTGGGTATGTTGTGCTTTCATTTTCATTAAAGTCTAAAAAGTCTTTGATTTCTTTCTTTATTTCTTCTTTGGCCAAGATATCATTGAGTAGAGTATTGTTCAGCTTCCTTGTGTATGTGGGCTTTCTGTTTTTGTTTTTTTTTTTTGTTGTTGTTGCTATTGAAGACCACTCTTAGTTCAAGGCCAGCGTGGTCAACAGAGTGAGTTCCAGGACAGCCAGGGCTACACAGAGAAACCCTGTCTCAAAAAAACAAAAACAAAACAAAAAAAAAAAAAAAAGACCACTCTTACTCCATAGCGATCTGATAGGACACATGGGATTAGTTCGATCTTCTTATATTTGTTGATCTCTGACTTGTGACCAATTATATGGTCGATTTTGGAGAAGGTACCATGAGGTGCTGAGAAAAAGGCATATTCTTTTGCTTTAGGATGAAATGAAATATTTTATATATATAATCTGTTAAATTGGTCCAAACCTTCAATTAGTTTCACTGTGTCCCTGTTTAGTTTCTGTTTTCCTGTTCGGTCCATTGAGGAGAGTAGAGTGTTGAAGTCACCCATGATTATTGTGTTAGGTCCAATGTTTGCTTTGAACTTTAATAAAGTTTCTTTTAGGAATGAGGGTGGCCTTGCATTTGGAGCATAGATGTTCAGAATTGAGAGTTCTTCTTGGTGGATTTTTCCTTTGACCTGCAAGAAGTGTACTTCCATGTCTCTTTTGATGACTTTAGGTTGAAAGTCAATTTTATCTGATATTAGAATGGCTACTCCAGCTTGTTTTTTGAGACCATTTGCTTTTAAAATTGTCTTCCAGCCTTTTACTCTAAGGTACTGTTTGTCTTTGACTCTGAGGTGTGTTTCCAAAATGCAGCAAAATGTAGGGTCCTGTTTATGTATCCAGTCTGTTAGTCTATGTCTTTTTATTGGGGAATTGAGTCCATTGATGTTAAGAGATATTAAGGAATAGTGGTTATCACTTCCTGTCATTTTTGATATTATTTTTATATTTGAGTGGTTATCTTCTTTTGGGTTTGATGAAAGAAGGTTACTATCTTGCTTATTCCAGGGTGTAGTTTCCCTCCTTGTATTGGGGTTTTCCACCTATTATCCTTTGTAGGATTGGGTTTGTGGAAAGATATTGTGTAAATTTGGTTTTTTCATGCAATATCTTGGTTCCTCCATTCATGGTAATTGAGAGTTTTGCTGGGTATAGTAGTCTTGGCTGACATTTGTGTTCTCTTTGAGTCTGCATAAGATCTTCCCAGGATCTTCTAGCTTTCACGGTCTCTGGTGAGAAGTCTGGTATAATTCTGATAGGCCTTCCTTTATATGTTACTTGGCATTTTTCTTACTACCTTTAATATTCTATCTTTGTTTAGTGCATTTGGGGTTTTGATTATTATGTGACAGGAGGTATTTCTGTTCTGGTCAGTCTGTTTGGAGTTCTGTAGGCTTCTTGTATATTCATGTGTATCTCTCTCTTTAGATTAGGGAAGTTTTCTTCCATAACTTTGTTGAAGATATTACCTGGCCCTTTAGGCTGTAAATCTCACTCTCATCTATACCTATAATCCTTAGGTTTGGTCTTCTCATTGTGTCCTGGATTTCCTGGATGTTTTGGGTTACAAGCTTTTTGCATTTTGCATTTTCTTTGGCTGTTGATTGAATGGTTTCTATGGTATCTTCGGCATCTGAGATTCTTCTATCTCTTGTATTCTGTTGTTAATATTTGCATCTATGGCCCCTGATTTCTTCCCAAAGTTTGGATTTTCCCTGGCACAGATTGCTGATGTGCTGCCCTCCTCTTGGGTGCTGTTGGAGCCCTGGTGTTTCTTGCCCTAAACAATGTTATACTCTGGTTGTCTCTGCGAACTTGGTGCTGCCCGTCTGCTCTGTCAGGGAGTGAAGCTGGTGGATGCTGTGGGGACTTTTTCAAAGTGCTGATCATTCTGCAGGGCAAACAACCTCTGACAGGGTTGGCACACAGATGGTCCACAGAGCTGCCCAGGCCCTGGGTGCAGGCAAATCCCTGACAGGCTGAGACCCAAGGGATGTTAGACTCGGGCTCTGTCTGCATACCTGTCGTTGTCTGTTGGTTCTGTCTGCCATTTGGGAGCCAAGATGGCAGAGTGCCCCTCCAAGTGCCAGTCAGTCTGCAGGGTAAATGACCCCTGATAGGGTTAGCACATAGACAGCCTGCAGAGCTGCCCAGGCCCTGGGTGCAGGCAAAAGCCTGACAGGCTGAGACCCAAGCAATGTTAGACTTTTGCTCTGTCTGCATACCTGGCACTGTCTGTTGTATCTCCCTGGCATCTAGCAGCCAAAATGGCAGAGTGACCCTCCAAGTGCTGATCATTTTGCAGGGCAAATGATCCCTGACAGGGTTGTCACACAGACAGCTCGCCGATCAGCCCAGGCCCTGGGTGCAGGCAAAACCTGACAGGCTGAGACCAAAGTGATGTTAAACTCGGGCTCTGTTTGCATACCTGGTGCTGTCTGTTGGATCTGTCCGGTGTCCAGGAGCCAAGATGGCCTATATCAGTTTTTTTAACAGCTGAGTAGTACTCCATTGTGTAAATGTACCATATTTTGTTTATCCATGCTTTGGTTAAGGAACATTTAGGTTGTTTCCAGTTTTTTTCCCTTTTTTTTTAATTCGATATTTTTTTATTTACATTTCAAATGATTTCCCCTTTTCTGGTCCCCCACTCGCCGAAAGTCCCATAAGCCCTCTTCCCTCCCCCTGTTCTCCAATCCACCCCTTCCCACTTCTCTGTTCCACTTTTTAGCTATTATGATAAAGCCACAATGAATGTGGTCAGGCGAGTGTTCTTGTGATAGGATGTGGCATCCTTGAGGTATATGTCCAAAAGTGAGTGGTACAGCTGGGTCTTGAGGTAGATAGATTCCCTGTTTTCTGAGGAATTGCCATACTGATTTCCATAGTGACTATACAAATTTGTACTCTACCAGCAATAGACGGCTGTTTCCTTTGTTCCACGTCAGTGCCAGCATGAGATATCTCTTGTGGTATTGATCTTAGCCATTCTGATCGGTGTAAGGTGGAACATCAGAGTTGTTTTGATTTGTAGTTCCCTGATGACTAACAATGTTGAGTTAATACTCTTTGTTTTTCAGCCATTTGAGATTCCTCCACTGAAAATTCTGTTTAGATTTGTACCTTATTTCTAGTTAGATTATTATTTTTTTGATATCTAGTTTCCAAAACCTAAAATGTGACATTCTATAATCACTAAATCCCCTGATTCTGTTTATATTTTCATCATATATGTTATGGTATGAATGCTCATCTCTTCCCAAAACACATATATTGGCAATCTAACCTTCCAGGCTAAGATTCCATAGATATTAAGTAATGTTTTTTAAGAACTAATTAACTCACTAAGACAGAGCTCTTATGAGGAGAATTTATGTCCTTGTAAAACTTATTGGTCCTTCTTATGTGTGGCTATACCACGAAGGTATCAGCTATGAGCTAGAAAACCAGTCTGTACTGGACACTCATTCTGTAATGCTTTTGACTTTCTAGCCCCAAAAGTAAATTTGTTCATAGATTATGGTATTTTATAACAGCAACCCAAACAAAGACAATATAAGAATTAGATTAGTAACATCCCATTTTATTTTGATCTCTAGAGAGTAAAATACATGTCACTTTTTAAAAAAGATATTTGCTTTATTTACATTTCAAATGGTATCCCCTTTCCACGTTACCCCTTCGAAAATCCCCTATTCCATCCACCCTCCCCATGTTCACCCCCCACCACCACAGTTTTCTGATTGTGTTCCCCTATTCTGGGGAATCGATCCTTCACAGGACCAATGGCTTCTCCTCTTGTTGATGTCTGAAATGGCCATCTTCTGCTACATAGTGCCTCCATATGTACTCTTTGGCTGGTGGTTTAGTCCCTGGGAGTTCTGGAGGTACTGGTTGGTACATATTATTGTTCCTCCTGCAAGGCTGCAAACCTCTTCAGCTCTTTAGATCCTTCCTCTACCTGCTCCATTGGTGACCCTATCTATGCTCAGTCTACTGGGTGGCAATGAGCCATGGGTATTTTGATCCACCTTCTAAGAAAGATCAAAGTATCCACACTTTGGTCTTCCTTCTTCTTGAGCTTCATGTGGTCTATGAATTGTATCTTGGTTATTTCAAGCTCTTGGGCTAATATCCACTTATCAGTGAGTGCATACCATGCGTTCTTTTTGTGATTTGATTACCTCACTCAGGATGATATTTTTTTTAGCATCATCCATTTGCCTAAAAATTTCATGAATTCATTGTTTTTAGTATATGAGTAGTATTTCATTGTGTAAATGTACCATTTTTCTGTAGCCATTCCTCTACTGAGAGACATCTATGTTGTTTCCTGCTTCTGGTTAGTATAAATGAGGATGCTATGAGCACAGTGGAGCAAGTGTCCTTATTGCATGTTGAATGAATTTCTGCGTATATGCCCAGGAGTGGTATAACTGGATCCTATGGTAAGGCTATATCCAATTTTCTGAGGAACCTCCAAACTGATTTCCAGAGTAGTTTTACCAGCTTGCAATCCAAGCAGCAATGGAAGGGTGTTCCTCTTTCTCCACATCCTCTCTAGCATTTGCTGTCCCCTGAGTTTTTGACCTTGGCCATTCTAACTGGTATGAACTGAAATCTCAGGGTTGTTTTGATTTGCATTTCTCTGATGATTAAGGATGTTGAACATTTCTTTAGGTGGTTCTCAGCCATCTGGTATTCCTCAGTTGAAAATTATTTGTTTAGCTCTGTACCCAATTTTTAATAGGGTTATTTGGTTCTCTGGAGTCTAAGTTATTTTGTTCTTTGTATATATTAGATATTAGTCCTCTATTAGATACAGGATTGGTAAAGATCTTATCTCAATCTGTTGGTTGTCATTTTGTCCTAGTGACAGTGTCCTTTGCTTTACAGAAGCTTTGCAATTTTATGAGGTCCCATTTGTCAATTCTTGATCTTAAAGCATAAGCTATTGGTGTTTTATTCAGGACACCATTTTCCCCTGTGCCCATGTGTTCTAGGTTCTTCCTGACTTTCTCTTCTATTCGTTTCAGTTTATCTGGTTTTATGTGGAGTTCCTTGATCCACTGGGATTTGAACTTGGTACAGGGAGGTAAGAATGGATCAATTTGCATCCTTCTACATGTTGACTGCCAATTGATCCAGGACCATTTGTTGAAAATACTGTCTTTTTGCCACTGGATGTTTTTAGCTCCTTTGTGATCAAGTGATCATAGGTGTGAGGGTTCTTTTCTGGGTCTTCAATTATATTCCATTGATCTTCCTGCTTGTCACTGTACCAATAACATGCAGTTTTAAGACTATTGCTCTGTAGTATTAGCTTGAGGTCAGGGATGGTGATTCTTCTAGAAGTTCTTTTATTGTTGAGAATAGTTTCTGCTATCCTGGTTTTTTGTTATTCCAGATAAATTTGGAAATTGTTCTTTCTAACTCTATGAAGAATTGAGTTGGAATTTTGATGGGGATTGCATTGAATCTTTAGATTGTAATAAGCAAGATGGTTATTTTTACTATAATCACCCTACTGATCCATGAGCATGGGAGATCTTTCCATCTTCTGAGATATTCTTTGATTTCTTTCTTCAGAGGCTTGAAGTTTTTGTTGTACAGATCTTCCACTTGCTTGGTTAGAGTTACAATAAGCTATGTAATATTATTTGTGACTAATGTGAAGGGTGTCATTTTTAATTTCTTTCTTTATTCCTCCTTGATCAAGTTATCATCGAGTAGAGTGTTGTTCAACTTCAATGTATATGTGTACTTCCTGTTGTTTTTATTGCTATTGAAGACCAACTTTAATCCATAGAGTTCTCTTAGAAGGCATAGGATTATTTCAATCTTCTTATATCTGTTGAGGTCTGATTTGTGACTGATTATATAGTCAGTTTTGGAGAAGGAGCTGAGAAGAAGGTATATTCTTTTGATATAGAATGAAATGTTCTATAGATATCTGATAAATCCATTTGGTCCATAATTTCAGTTAGTTTCATTGTGTCTCTCTTTTGTTTGTGTTTTCCTGATCTGTACATTGTTGAGAGTGTGGTGTTGAAGCCTCCCAGTATTATTGTGTGAGGTGCAATGTGTGCTTTGAGCTTTAGTAAACTTTCTTTGTGAATGTGGGTACCCTTGTATTGGGAGCATAGATGTTCAGTATTGAGAGTTCTTCTCAGTAGATTTATTTTTTGATGAGTCTGAAGTGTCCTTCTGTGTCTTTTTTTGATGACTTTCAATAGAAAGTCCATTTTATATGATATTAGAATGGCTACTCCAGCTTGTTTCTTGTACCATTTGCTTGGAAAATTGTTTTCCAGCCCTTTACTCTGATGTAGTATTTGTCTTTGTCACTGAGGTATGTTTCATATATGCAACAAAATGCTGTGTTCTGTGTATAGAGCCAGTCTGTTAGTCCATGTCTTTTTATTGAGGAGTTGAGTCCATTGATGTTAAGAGATATTTAAGAGAAGTGGTTGTTGCTTCCTGTTATTTTTGATGTTATTTTCATGTTTGCGTGGCTATCTTCTTTTGGGTTTGTTGAAAGATTAGTTTCTTGCTTTTTCTAGAATGTAGTTTCCCTCCTCATGTTGGTGTTTTCCATCTGTAATCTTTTGCAGAGCTGGATTTCTGGAAAGATATTGTGTAAATTGGTTTTGTCTTGGAATATCTTGGTTTCTCCATCTATAGTAATTGAGACTTTTGCTGGGTATAGTAGCCTGGGTTGGCATTTGTGTTCTCTTAGAGTCTGTATGAGATCTTCCCAGAATCTGCTAGCTTTCATAGTCCCTGGTGAGAAGTCTGGTGTAATTCTGATTGGTCTGCCTTTTTATGTTATTTAACTTTTTTCCCTTACTGCTTTTAATATACTTTCTTTGTTTTGCGCATTTGGAGTTTTGACTATTATATGATGGGAAGAATTTCTTTTCTGGTTCAATCTATTTGGAATTCTGTAGGTTTCTTGTATGTTTATGTGCATCTCTTTCTTTAGGTTAGGGAAATTTTCATCTATAATTTTGTTGAAGATATTTACTGGCCCTTTAAGTTGGGAATCTTCACTCTCTTCTATACCTATTATCCTTTGATTTGGTCTTCTCATTGTGTCCTGGAATTCCTGGGTTTTTTGGATTAGGTACTTTTTGCATTTTGCATTTTCTTTGTTGTGTCCATGTTTTCTGTGGTATCTTTTGCACCAGAGATTCTCTCTTCTATTTCTTGTATTCTGTTTGTGATCCTTGCATTTATGACTTCTGATCTCTTTACTGGGTTTTCTATCTCTAAGGTTGTCTCTCTTTGTGATTTCTTTATTGTTTCTGTTTCTATTTTTAGATCCTGGAAGGTTTTGTTCATTTCCTTTGCCTGTTTGGCTGTATTTTTCTGTAATTTTTTAAAGGGATTTTTTGTATTTCCTCTTTAAGATCTTCTACCTGTTTATCTGTGTTTTTTTTTTTAATGTTTTTAAGTGAGTGATTTATGTCCTTCTTAAAGTCCTCTATCATCATTATGAAATGCAATTTTAAATTAGAGTCTTGTTTTTCTGGTGTGTTAGAGTATACAGGGATCCTTGTCTTGGGAGAACTGGGTTCTGATGAGGCCAAGTAGCCTTGTCTTTTGTTGTTTATGTTCTTGTGCTTGCATTTTGCCGTTTGGTTGTCTCTGGTGTTAGCTGTTCTTGCTGTCTCTGACTGTGGCTTGTCCCTCCTGCAAGCCTTTCTGTCAGTACTACTGGCATACCAGTTCTCCTCAGGAGGAATGTTGGTATGAAGAGCTGTGGTACAGTGTCAGCTCTGGGGTGCAGACAGAAAGCAGAAGGATCCTGGCCCCAGCTATTCCTTGGTTCCTGTGTCCTCATGGCTCTGGGAGTGTCCCTCTTAGGCCATGAATTTGTACAGAAGTGGTGGTCTTACATGCACTCGAAGGTGGGTTGACTCTCATGGGAAACCAGCTCTCTCCTGGTGGTATTTTTGTATGTGGTAGCACTGGCACAGAACAGTTCCAGGCACAGATGGAAACCAGAAGGTCCCTGTCCCAGGCAAGTCATAGGTTCCTGTGTCCTTAGGGTTTAAGGAGGGTCCCGCTGAGCAGTACCTGAGCACACAGGCTTGTCTGCAATTCTGTGAGGCTATCTCTCCAGGTGCTATGTGAGTATCCTTCTGATGTTTTATAATCACAGTATGAAGAAGCCTACAGGCAGTGCCTCCTACTACTGGAAAATGTTCTGCCAGAGTTCTCAAGAAGTTATGAAGTGAACCTGACAAAATAAGCTGAGCTATCAAACATCAACAAGACAGGTCTGAGTGCCCACTGAACACCATTTCAGACACCTGCCATTTAGACAAGTAACTTGGGGGACTGTGTAGTATTTAAGTGCAAATGGCAAAATTCCTGCATCAAGAACCAACAGGAGGCTTAAGAACTCTCTTTAGGGTACAAACATAAAAAACAAAAACAAAAACAAAAACAAAACAAAAAGTCTTAGATTCTTTTTTGTTGTTGTTGTTGATTTTCTTTGAGAATATTGGTTAATGTACTTTTTTTTATTCGATATATTTTTATTTACATTTCAAATGATTTCCCCTTTTCTAGCCCCCCACTCCCTGAAAGTCCCTTAAGCCCCCTTCTCTTCCCCTGTCCTCCCTCCCACCCCTTCCCACTTCCCCGTTCTGGTTTTCCCAAATACTGCTTCACTGAGTCTTTCCAGAACAAGGGGCCACTCCTCCTTTCTTCTTGTACCTCATTTGATGTGTGGATTATGTTTTGGGTATTCCAGTTTTCTAGGTTAATATCCACTTATTAGTGAGTGCATACCATGATTCATCTTTTGAGTCTGGGTTACCTCACTTAGTATGATGTTCTCCAGCTCCATCCATTTGCCTAAGAATTTCATGAATTCATTGTTTCTAATGGCTGAATAGCACTCCATTGTGTATATATATCACATTTTTTGCATTTTTCCACTCTTCTGTTGAAGGATACCTGGATTCTTTCCAACTTTTGGCAATTATAAATAGGGCTGCTATGAACATAGAGGAACATGTATCCTTATTACATGCTGGGGAATCTTTTGGGTATATGCCCAGGAGTGGTATAGCAGGATCTTCTGGAAGTGAGGTGCCCAGTTTTTGGAGGAACCGCCAGACTGATTTCTAGAGTGGTTGTACCAATTTGCAACCCCACCAGCAGTGGAGGAGTGTTCCTCTTTCTCCACACCCTCTCCAACACCTGCTGTCTCCTGAATTTTTAATCTTAGCCATTCTGACTGGAGTAAGGTGAAATCTGAGGGTTGTTTTGATTTGCATTTCCCGAATGACTAATGAAGTTGAGCATTTTTTAAGATGCTTCTCTGCCATCCGAAGTTCTTCAGGTGAGAATTCTTTGTTTAACTCTGTACCCCATTTTTAATAGGGTTGTTTGGTTTTCTGGAGTCTAATTTCTTGAGTTCTTTACATATATTGGATATTAGCCCTCTATCTGATGTAGGATTGGTCAAGATCTTTTCCCAATTTGTTGGTTGCCGATTTGTCCTCTTAATGGTGTCCTTTGCCTTACTGAAACTTTGTAATTTTATGAGGTCCCATTTGTCAATTCTTGCTCTTAGAGCATACTCTATTGGTGTTCTGTTTAGAACTTTCTCCCTGTACCGATGTCCTCAAGGGTCTTCCCCAGTTTCTTTTCTATTAGCTTCAGAGTGTCTGGCTTTATGTGGAGGTCCTTGATCCATTTGGATTTGAGCTTAGTACATGGAGACAAGGATGGATCAATTCGCATTCTTCTGCATGCTGACCTCCAGTTAAACCAGCACCATTTGTTGAAAAGGCTATCTTTTTTCCACTGGATGTTTTCAGCCTCTTTGTCAAGGATCAAGTGGCCATAGGTGTGTGGGTTCATTTCTGGATCTTCAGTCCTGTTCCATTGATCCTCCTGCCTGTCACTGTACCAATACCATGCAGTTTTTAACACTATTGCTCTGTAGTATTGCTTGAGGTCAGGGATACTGATTCCCCCAGAATTTCTTTTGTTGCTGAGAATAGTTTTAGCTATCCTGGGTTTTTTGTAATTCCAGATGAATTTGAGAATTGCTCTTTCTAACTCTGTGAAGAATTGAGATGGAATTTTGATGGGTATTGCATTGAATCTGTATATTGCTTTTGGCAAAATGGCCATTTTAACTATATTGATTCTACCGATCCATGAGCATGGAAAGTTTTCCCATTTTTTGAGGTCTTCTTCCATTTCCTTCTTCAGAGTCTTAAAGTTCTTGTCATACAGATCTTTCACATGTTTCGTAAGAGTCACCCCAAGATACTTTATACTGTTTATGGCTATTGTGAAGTGGGCCACTTCCCTAATTTCTTTCTCAGCCTGCTTATCCTTTGAGTATGGGAAGGCAACTGATTTGCTTGAGTTGATTTTATAACCTGCCACTTTGCTGAAGTTGTTTATCAGCTCTAGGAGTTCTCTAGTGGAGTTTTTTAGATCACTTAGGTAGACTATCATGTCATCTGCAAATAATGATAGTTTGACTTCTTCCTTTCCAATTTGTATCCCTTTGACCTCCTTATGCTGTCGAATTGCTCGAGCTAGTACCTCAAGTACAATATTGAAAAGATAAGGAGAAAGGGGGCAGCCTTTTCTAGTACCTGATTTTAGTGGGATTACTTCAAGTTTCTCTCCATTTAGTTTGGTGCTGGCTACCAGTTTGCTGTATACTGCTTTTACTATGTTTAGTTATGTGCCTTGAATTCCTGTTCTTTCCAAGACTTTAAGCATGAAAGGGTGCTAAATTTTGTCAAATGCTTTTTCAGCATCCAATGAAATGACCATGTGGTTTTTTTCTTTGAGTTTGTTTATGTAGTGGATTGCATTGATGGATTTCCGTATATTGAACCAACCCTGCATTCCTGGGATAAAGCCTACTTGATCATGGTGGATGATCGTTTTGATGTGTTTTTGGATTTGGTTGGCAAGAATTTTATTGAGTATTTTTGTATCGATGTTCATAAGGAAAATTGATCTGAAGTTCTCTTTCTTTGTTGGATCTTTGTGTGGTTTTGGTATCAGTGTAATTGTGGCTTTGTAGAAGGAATTGGGTAGTGTTCCTTCTGTTTCTATTTTGTGGAACAGTTTGAAGAGTATTGGTGTTAACTCTTCTTTGAAGGTCTGATAGAATTCTGCACTGAAACCATCTGGTCCTGTGCTTTTTTTGGTTGGAAGGCTTTCTATGTCTCCTATTACTTTAGGTGTTATGGGACTGTTTAGATGATCTATTTGATTTAGTTTTGGTATTTGGTATCTGTCAAGAAAATTGTCCATTTCCTCCAGATTCTCCAGTTGTGTTGAGTACAGGCACTTGTAGTAGGATCTGCTGATTTTTTGGATTTCCTCAGTTTCTGTTGTTATATCTCCCTTTTCATTTCTAAGTTTGTTAATTTGGATACTTTCTCTGTGGCCTTTGGTCAGTCTGGCTAAGGGTTTATCTATCTTGTTGATTTTCTCAAAGAACCAGCTCCTAGTTTTGTTGATTCTTTGTATGGTTCTCTTTGTTTCTACTTGATTGATTTTGGCCCTGAGTTTGATGATTTCCTGCCTTCTACTCCTCCTGGGTGAAATAGCTTCTTTTTGTTCCAGGGCTTTCAGGTGTGTCATTAAGCTGGTAGTGTATGCTCTCTCCATTTTCTTTTTGGAGGCACTCAGGGCTATGAGTTTTCCTCTTAGCACTGCTTTCATTATGTCCCATAGGTTTGGGTATGTTGTGTCTTCATTTTCATTGTGTTCTAAAAAGTCTTTAATTTCTTTCTTTATTTCTTCCATGACCAAGGTATCATTGAGTAGAATATTGTTCAGTTTCCATGTGTATGTGGTTTTTCTGTTGTTTTTGTTGCTATTGAAGACCACTTTTACTCCATAGTGATCTGATAGGAGGCAGGGGATTAGTTCGATCTTATATTTGTTAAGGTCTGTCTTGTGACCAATTATATGGTCGATTTTGGAGAAGGTACCATGAGGTGCTGAGAAAAAGGTATATTCATTTGCTTTAGGATAGAATGTTCTATATATATATCTGTTAAATCTAATTGGTCCAAAGCTTCAATTAGTTTCATTGTGTCCCTGTTTAGTTTCTGTTTTCCTGATAGGTCCATTGAGGAAAGTGCAGTGTTGAAGTCACCCACAATTATTGTGTTAGGTGCAATGTGTGCTTTGAGCTTTAATAAAGTTTCTTTTATGAAAGAGGGTGCCCTTACATTTGGAGCATAGATGTTCAGGTTGAGAGTTCTTCTTGTTGTATTTTTCCTTTGACCAGCAAGAAGTGTCCCTCAGAGTCTCTTTTGATGACTTTGGGATTAAAGTCAATTTTATCTGATATTAAAATGGCTACTCCAGCTTGTTTCCTGAGACCATCTACTTGTAAAATTGTCTTCCAGCTTTTTACTCTAAGGTAGTGTTTGTCTTTGACCCTGAGGTGTGTTTCCTGTAAGCAGCAAAATGTAGGGTCCTGTTTACGTATCCAGTCAGTTAGTCTATGTCTTTTTATTGGGGCATTGAGTCCATTGATGTTAAGAGATATTAAGGAATAGTGATTGTTACTTCCTGTCATTTTTGATGTTATTTTTTAAATTTGATTGGTTAACTTCTTTTGGGTTTGATGAAAGGTTACTATCTTGCTTTTTCCAGGGTGAAGTTTCCCTCCTTGTATTGGTATTTTCCTCCTATTATCCTTTGTAGGGCTGGGTTTGTGGATAGATATTGGGTAAAATTGGTTTTGTCATGGAATATCTTAGTTCCGCCATCTACGGTGATTGGGAGTTTTGCTGGATATAGTAGTTTTGGCTGGCATTTGTGTTCTCTTAGAGTCTGCATGAGATCTGCCCAGGATCTTCTAGCCTTCATAGTCTCAGGTGAAAAGACTGCTGTGATTATGATAGGTCTTCCTTTATATGTTACATGGTCTTTTTCTCTTACTGCCTTTAATATTCTTTCTTTGTTTAGTACATTTGGTGTTTTGATTATTATGTGACGGGAAGTATTTCTGTTCTGGTCCAGTCTGTTTGGAGTTCTGTAGGCTTCTTATATATTCATGGGTATCTCTCTCTTTAGGTTAGGGAAGTTTTCTTCCATAATTTTATTGAAGATATTTGCTGGCCCTTTAAGATGTAAATCTTCACTCTCATGTATGCCTATAATCCTTAGGTTTGGTCTTCTCATTGTGTCCTGGATTTCCTGGATATTTTGGGTTACAAGCTTTTTGCATTTTGCATTTTCTTTAACTGTTGAGTCCACGGTTTCTATGGTATCTTCAGCATCTGAGATTCTTTCTTCTATCTCTTGTATTCTGTTGTTGATACTTGCATCTCTGTCCCCTGATTTCTTCCCAAGGCTTTCTATCTCCAAAGTTGTCTCCCTTTGAGTTTTCTTAGTTGTTTCTACTTCTGATTTTAGATCCTGGATGGTTTTGCTTAGCTCCTTCACTTGCTTGTTTGTGCTTTCCTGTAATTCTTTAAGAGATTTTTTTTTCCTCTTTCATGACCTCAGCCTGTTGACCAAAGTTCTCCTGTATTTCTTTAAGTGTTTTTTGCCTTTCCTCATTATTGGCTTTTGTATTCTCCTGGATTTCGTTCAGTGATTTTTGTGTTTCCCTTGCAAGGGCTTCTAACTTTTGATCCATTTTCTCCTGAATTTCTTTAAGCATGTCCTTCATGTGTTCCTGTACCAGCATCATGACCAGTGATTTTAAATCCAAATCTTGTTTTACTGGTGTGATGGGCTATCCAGGACATGCTGGTAAAGGAGAATTGGGTTCAGATGTTGCCATATTGCCTTGATTTCTGTTAGTGACGTTCCTGCGTTTGCCTTTTGCCATCTAGTTCTCACTGGTGTTAGTTGGTCTTGTCAATGCTGGACTCACCAGTGCAAGCTGCCCCTTCCCAGGTGGCCTCTGGTGCACAGCTTACCTTTTCTACTGCCTGGAGACAGGGTGCTGTTGCCCAGGCTGTTCAGATCCCAAAGCAGACACCTGAAGGCTCCCCCTGGGGCCTGCTGGATTCACTGGAGCACACAGACTTCTCCCTGCTGGCTGCCCGGAATCCCCTCTTGCCTCTTGCAGGATCTGGAGATGTGGTGTTGCGGCCCAGGCTGATCTGGATCTGGAAGCGGAGATATCTCAGGGCTCCCACCAGAGGCCTCAGGACTGGAACCTAAGCTCAGAGCAAGCTGTGCTGTGAGCTCCCAGACTGCCTCTGGGTGCACACCAAGTCTCCCGCACTTCCTGGAGACTAGTGCAGTGACCCAGGCTGTTCAGATCCCAAAGCAGGCACCTGAAGGCTCCTGCTGGATTCATCGGAGCACACTGACTTCTCCCCGCTGGCCACCCGGAAGCCCCTAAATCTTAGATTCTTAAAGGTATGGTATTGAGGTCTGGTTTAAAAAATGGCAAAGTTATTCGTCAGAAATAGTAAGAATAACTAACTAGTCATGTGATTTGCAGAAACAAAACTACTTGAGCCCCAATATGTCTTGATAGGACTTGCATCCTAAAGAATAAAAAAAGCATAATGCAACATAGTGGTGGATTAGTATGTGGAAAGGAAATTTGTGATTGAAAAGGGAGGACTAGAGCAGGCATCTAAGGTTTTGCTTTTATTGGGAGGAGAAAGTAATGTAGTTGGGATAAACCTCATCTATAAAGTGATATGTGAACTGGGGAAAACTGAGAGCATCAGTCCATGTGTAATGGGAAGGTAGAATATAGGCTTAGATTTTTCAAAACCTACTTTAATTACAGCTCTTAAGGGCTTCACCCTCCCTTCTAACCCACCGACTAGGGGTCAGCTTCCAGAAAACATCACATGACACAACTGAGTTTCCAAAGAAATCAGAAATTTCCACTTCAGCAGAGAGCATGAAAGAGCCAAGGTTTCTGTGAAGGCAGAGTGAGTTCCCTGGGAGCAGCAAGGCATGTGTCTAGACAAGGGAGTGCGCGAAGCACTGAGAAGAAGGTAAGTCATCCATGAAGATCAGAATGTGGCATAAAGGGATCACATGATCAAATCGGGATTAGAGGCTGTGTTAAACACTTCAGCTTCACCTTTTGTGGTGAAGAAATGACATAACTGTCAGAAAGCAGGCAAGAATTCTGTGTTAAAAGTCATGTAGAGGGGCTGGAGAGATGCTCAGAGGTTAAGAGCTCATGTTGCTCTTGCATAGGAAAGGAGTTGGGGTCCAGGCAGCTGAGTGTTGCCTACTTAGTGTTGTTCCAAAAATCTGATGTACTTTTCTGGGCTCCTCAGGTACCTGAACTCATACCCGCCTTTACCCTTCCCACATATATACATACATTGAATAAAAAAATAAAATAAGCATACAATTTAAAAAGCTAACCTGGTAGGAAGCTAAGTATGCCTCAGAGAAAGAAAGCAGCAGAACTGTCTTGGAATGTCTTCTGTGGTATGTTTCTTAAACCTGTTTTCCCAGCTTGTCTTGTATCCAAGCACACATTAAATAAGGCACCTCTTTTGAAAGGGAGAAAATGTTATCCAAACTCAGAGATTCTGTTCTATTATCTTGAAGTTTCCCCTCCTAAGAATCATAGTATTTTCATTTAAATTCGGACTTTTATTTTCCCCTTGGAATTTAAAGCCATATCATCATTACCTTAGGGTACCCTGGGCTGTAATTCCTTGCCTCAAAATATATGCCAGTTTCCACTTGGCCATGTGTGGAACTTTCTGTGTAGCCCATGGCTCAACCTGCAACCTTTCTGCCTCATTCTCAAATCAGTACTCCCTATATTTAGCCTGTCAACACCCAATTTAATTGTCTCAGTCAAGAGTTCACAAGTCAGTCAGCTACTCTGGCCTGAAATCAGAAGCCTCTCTGGTCCACAGCTTTTTCTCTCATCTGCCTTGGCAATCTTTGAAAGGTTTCAATGAATCCCCCACAACATCTCTTGTATGCACTATATCTTCTGTTTTCTTTATCCATGCCCTAAAACAGAGCAGATCTCTCTCTGGTGATGCTGAGGTTCTGTCTCACTAGGGCTGCTCCATCCTACCTAAAGCTAATAAATAAACAACATTCACATTAACATATAGAATCTTTAAAGGTACATAGTATAAGCTTTCCTTCAAAGAGAAGAAATAAAAAACAGAAATATTACTTTAAAGGTCCAAAAACAGTATCAATACTTTGATTTGATGAAAATTGAAATTATGTTGTTAAAAGTTATAGATAGACAAAAATATTGACAAAACAAGAATGAAGAGAAGCCAATTTGTTTAATGGTTCAAAAACTTGAAGTAATTTTCATTGGGCTAAAATTGAGATGGTGATAACACCATATCCTCCTCTAGACCTGCTGAAGGAAGCATTTGGTTCTTTTCATCTTCGTGGGACACCCATACACATTAGCTCATGTATTCCCTCCATCTCCAAAGACAAAACAGCCTGGCTAGTCTTTTCACATTTTATATTCATCTTTGGACCTTTCTTCCACATTTAATTGGCCTTTTGATTACACTCAGAATTCAAAGGTATTCCAGGCTTCCAGAACAAGAAATTTAACTCCAGATCAGCTAAATATTAATAATGGCTATATCATATTTTCTCTTAACATGAATGTATAATTTAGAGGTGTATTTCACAACATATTCATAGATTTTATATAGTAAGCTATGGACATATTTAGGGGTCTGTAATGTTATTCACCATAATGTATTTCAAACTGTTTAAATATACACATATAAAAGATGATTCAAAGAATAGATAAATATCAATGTCTAATCCATAGGCTGAATAAAGCATACTTTTTCATACAATATTTTATCATTCCTGAATCCAAGAAATAGCCATAAAAATCAGGGGAAGAAGCATAGTTATTTTAATGATACTAATTTTGCTATTATATATATATGGCCATTTATCTATGATTTTTGCTGTCAATTAGTTCCAGATTGACAAATCAGATTTTCACTTGTGTGTTTTTACTTCTGGTCTTCTTTTTCTGTTTTTTCTTTTACATGGCTTTCCTTTCACAGATGCCAGACATCCTTCAAAATGAAGAGTTTTAACTTCAAAACCCCCTTAGATCATCACAGCATCCCCTATCTGAAGTTCTGTAACACAGTTTATAGCTTGAAAGTCAACCAAGTGCTAACCATTTAGGTTTGGAATTTAGTATCTGTTTCTTGCAATGAAATGGGAAATGCAGATGTTCAGAAATTAGTGACAAAATTTGAGACCTGCTGACACACTTAAAAACATTTGTTAAATATGCTTCTGAGATTTTTAAAATTTTTTTGATTGAAGTAATTTTGACTCTTCTTTAGTTTTACTTTTATTTTCTTAATAACTGGCATTTTGTACACAGAAACTTCATTGTCTTTATTTCCCTGCCACTGGATTCTGAAAGTCATCACATTGTCTACCCTTCACATCTCTTTCCTATTTCCTGATCCCATTTCCTTGTCTATAAATGTGATTGTCACCCATAATGAAACAGAATGTTCTGCAGCTTTATATTTACTTATTTATCTTGATCCATTAGCAGTCAAGTCCTTTAAAACCTATGTTCTCTATTTTAGTTCCCAAAGTTTTCTATCAATTTTTCTTTGGGTTTCTATCAATGACACTTTCCTCAGAGGTGGCCAATGACTCTTGGTGACCAAACAACTGAACTGTTTCTTTGCCCTTTGCTTTGTTTTTGTTGTTTATAGCACTGTTAGTTTAGTTTTTACAGGGTCTCATAGCCCAAGCTTGAGTGGAACTTTCTATGTAGCCCAACGTTCAACCTACAACCTTTCTGCCTCATTCTCTTAAGAGCTGGAGTTAAAGATGTGTGAAATCAGATCTCGCAAGTTAGCTAGTTTTGTTTATTAAAGTTTTTAATAGAAAAAAATTTGCATTTATTTATTTAATTATGTTCATGGGTGTTGTGGGTGCATGTATTTCTATACACTGTCTGTGTGCCTCATGTTCCTGAAATTCAAAAGATCACTCGAGACTGAATTTACAAATAATTTTGAGATACCTTGTAGGTGTTGAGAACTGAACCAGGATCTTTGCCACAGTGACAAATGCTGTTAACTACTTTAGCAAACTGTCAATCCCTGGGAACTAGTTTTAGACTAGTTTAGTTTAAACTCAGTCGCTTAACTGAACTCAACACTGCTTATCATTGTATCTCTCTCTTGACACTCTTCCTTGACTTCTAAAATTTTCTAAATGGATTCTGGTCTTGTTCCTAAGTGGTTATTGGATGCATCTCTCATTCTTGATATTTGAATGATATTTAAAAAAAAAACTCATTATCAATGTAACTCTTTTCAATGATGTGAAAGTTTCCTATTCTGGCAACTAAATACTTATAATGTTTAGGAACATATACTGTATCTGTCTCTATTGTAGTGTAGAAATTAAAGTATTGATTTTACTTAGTTTTTAACTAACTTCAACTCAAATTGTTATATGCGAACTAGCTCAGTGTTGACTATCATGGTTCTGAAATGCTGGAGTCTCTATTGGCAAGACCTTATTCAAAATTCAAAGAGCATCTGATAGTTAAAATTATCACTCAACAGTTTTATTTTGTTGTTCATTTATAAATTGAAGAAATTACTGAGTTGATGAGGTTTCTCTCAGCATTGAGGGGATTTGAAGAAGTGATCATGTTTCTTTCTTATTCATCTAGAGATATTGACTAAAAAAGAGGGCACCAGGAGTCTTGAAGTACGGTGGGAGTACTGTTCAATACTTGACATATCTAACTTCTACCACCTAGGAGTTTATTGACTTTGAGATGTTAAAGATGTTAGGGTTTAAGATGTTAAAATTCAGATAAAAGAGTGAAAACTTTCTGAATATTGATTTTAAGAATATAACGCAACATAACATAATAGAAACAAATAATTAACTCTACTGTTTTAAATAATATACTTAAGCCACATGGGTAGGTCAAATTCTTGGGGGCATGACCATGACTAAATTTTGAATTACAGGTGATTCCCATGGTATCTGCACATAAAATTTAAAGTAGAAATTACTTGATCATGTTCTAAAAGGCTTTTCATGCCCTGGTCCTTCCAATTCTCTGATTTTTATCTTAGATTCTATGACTCTACTTTTTCGCTATATTTTATCCTATTTGAGAAGTCATAATATGCTTCTTGTATATAGGAAATCCTATTCATTAATAATTTATGTGCCAAATACCTGTCATGTATCTGTTCTCTTCATTTTTCTATAATTGTATACAGTGAGAATATTACTCACTTTCTACTTATAAAAGAATCTGAGCCTTAGTATAAAACATTTCTTTATTTTTGTTTCACCAATATTTACTATTTCCTTCAGAAATCATAATTATTGAAGTGCAACATAAAAGATTCTCTAAACTTGATCAGATTAGAAAATATATAGGTAATATAGCATGTAATTCTATATATACAAAACTTCGCTAGGATTCCTTTAGTAAAAATATATGTGAAGGTGACTGAAGGGGCGGGGAAGGAGAGTGGAGTCTGTGAATAAACAAATGGACCAATAAAACTTAAGACAATTATACTATGGAAGAGCCTAGTGGTGGAAAGAAACAGAGAAATTGAGAGAGGGAGACACAGAAAGAATCCCACTAGCAGAAGACTATGTTTATATGAGCAATTGTGACTCATTTCTCTCCATATTGTTTTAAATACAATGCTAAGGGTTTCTATGAAGCAAGTTCCTCAGCAGAAACACTAGTTGCCAACATGGTCTTTCTGCAGCATCCTTGGTGTGGCTTCAGTGGAGAACAGGGGGGGAAGGTTGGAGCTGTGCTTGCGGTGGGGACTTTTGCAAGCTGTGCTTTGCCTAGTGTTTGCACCCATCTGTTTATTCTGTTTGTTTTTAAACCCAGTTTCTCATAAAACAAAATTCTGTATTAAAAAAGAAAAGAAAGAAAGAGAACAATTTCTTAGTTTTCTTTGTATATGCCTTAATTTATTCAGGTGACAAAATTATAGCTGTATATTTGTCTTTTAGATATGTGTACCAGAAATTGTGTTGAGTTCTTTAATAAAGATAACTCTTTCCTATGATTATGAGGTATGGAATATATGACCTTCTAAACATCTAGATCAAAGCTTTTCATGGGGACTGTTGAATTTGGTTCTGACGTCCAGAACAATCAATTATATGTTAGTACACATAAATAATTTCAATTGTGCATGTTCAACCAAGAAAGTTTAATCTCTAGTTCTGGAAGTCAGAAAGAAAAAAAAAGAGTGATGCTCTTCACAAGATATTTGATCTATATTACGTTATTTTTCAATACATTATTAATATTTTACTTTTCCTGATGTTCAGCAGAAATTTCTATTTCTCACCAAAATAACTGGCAGAAGGACAAAAGTGATATCAAGTGCAAAAAAAATTCAACATTCTTTTTCTTTATTGTTGTTGACAAAATCTGGTTCTAATATTAAGAGAAATTCCCAAATATGACCTTGGAGCAAGGCAGAAAGCAAATGTCAGTGTGTTTCCCAAGGTTTTAAAGCCATCAGAAAGAAGTTCTAGTATTTCCTTATATACACACAACGTAAAATGAATCAAGATATGATGTCATGCTTTATTGCAATATTTATTTTCATTACAATTCACATGATTCGTCAAGGTCAAAATGGCACTAGTCTTACTTGAAAATGTGGGATTTAAGTTACATCAGTCATTTTTCACTGTTTAGAAAACAAACCATGAATTTTTCTCAAATTTAGGGCACAATTCTAGGGAATAGAGGGTCTCGAAATTCAAACATAAGGGGCAATATTTCTCTTTTTAAAGGCTTCATTGGAAAAAGTTAACTTTTGTAGTTATGTTGAAAAAAAAATGCAAAGACCCGGGCAGGCTGTCCTTTTTTCTTTAGAAGTTTAGAGGCCTTTTTTTTCAGCGGTGTGATTCCCTGACATCCCCCCACTCTGCCATTCTACTAAATTCCCCCTCACATCTTCTATCCACCCCCTCCCACATACACAGGACAGAAGCCGAACAAGTGGAGAAGAAAATGATGAGAGTGATGCCGAGGGAAGACAGCCGCGTGGTTAACATCACAAGATCAGAGGGAGCCTAGAAGCAGAACCTAGAAAAATCCTTTCACAGCATGCAATATAGAACAAAAATCCCCAGAAAACTCAAATACTACTATTATCATGTTTCAAAACAAGAAAGCTAAGAAAAGCGACAAAGGGACCCAAGAAAGGATCGGACAGACGTTCAGCCACCAGTGTGTCTGGGGTGGGGGCGCGGGATTCATCAGATCGCTTTAATTCTTTCCTTTGAAGTACAAGCCCCATCAAGACAATAATATGTCCTTGAACCCAAATGACTCTTCTGTGATAGACTATCTCTCTAGGTGATAAACAAAGCTGTTTAAAGACACAAACTAGCTCCGTAGGTGGCCTTCACTCACTCCAAGAAAGCTTTTGATTAAAATAAAAACGTAGGTAGGAATAGAGTCGAAGGAAGTCACATGCAAAGTTTTATTTTATTTGGAAGACATAAACACAAAAATGAGACCTCTTTACCATCTCCACACAAGTAGGCAGATTGATCAAACCAGTCAGAAAGTAAAAAGGAAATAACTTCCCTTTAGCTCTCAGTGTTTTTCAGTTTTCAGAGAAGAGTCATCAAGGGTTGACGAGCCACTGAATAATTCTGGTCTGCAGTGTTCTCACTCTTCCTCAGCTACACATAGCCTCTGCTCAATGGGCTTAGTAAGAAAGCTGAAATGCTAACTTGAGTTAAGGGAAGTTTGTGACTCCTGACCTACATGCAATCTATTTTGAGGCGGCCTTCTCGATGAATGCTGGGGAAAGCAGAGAACAGTCAAAGAGCAGGCTAGAGGCGGAAGAACAATGGGAAGAGAAGTCAAGAAATTGGGGCCAGATTTCAGCACGAAGAGACATTCTGATGGGAAGGACTGAATTTCTTCTCACACATACCTACAGACAATTCCAATAAAAACAGGGCTGCCCGCTGTCCAGTATGAATGGAAATATGGAGGAGACACTAGTTTTTGCCTGGTATTTAAACAAAGCGAGGGTAAGGGTTGGAAATGTGATGCTCTTCCACTTCTGCTGTCCTGTGAAAAACAAGTCCCAGAACAAGTGGAGGCAGGCGCAATGATGAACAGGACAGCTGTCTCTCTGTCTCTCTGTCTCTCTGTCTCTCTGTCTCTCTGTCTCTCTGTCTCTCTCTGTCTCTCTCTGTCTCTGTCTCTCTGTCTCTCTCTGTCTCTCTGTTTCTCTGTCTCTCTCTGTCTCTCTGTCTCTCTGTTTCTCTGTCTCTCTCTGTCTCTCTCTCTCTCTCTCTCTCTCTCTCTCTCTCTCTCTCTCTCTCTCTCGCTCTCGCTCTCGCTCTCTCTCTCTCACTCTTGCTCTTGCTCTTCTGGTAAGAGACATGCCAAACTGAGGTTGTAGGTAAACCTGTCATTTATTTTCTCAGTATGGCAGAGTATTTCAAGAAGACAGAGAACAGTGCCCAAACAAAACACTCACTCTAGGTCTCCTGAAGCACAACTTCTTAAAAGGTTACAAGGGAGAGGGAGCATGCATTCGCTGAAATTTGGGTGAGGGTGATTCATTATTATATATTAAGAAAAACTGATAAAAATTAATGTAAACCACGAATGAACAGCATTTTCAAACTGCCACTTTGTTTTGCAGGTGAGAAGGATGATTTGTAGAACAAAAAGGTTGCTCCAGCGTTCTCTGCAATAAAAGTTTTCACACAACGCCTTATTTTTCCTTGAAAACTCAGATATTAAAATTTTAAACATCAGAAATTACAGGTATGTTTAAATGCCAGGGTGTAAATTCTGTCCTTAGATAGAATTTTAAGATTGATTATTACCTTCTCATTTAGTATCTTGCACTGAAATAAAAATGAACATAATTACAAAATTGAACCCAAATTATTCTGCGATTCTAATTATCAGGCCAATCCTTCAAATTGTGTGCATTCAGAAATTAATAATTCCTGATTTGTCTTAATAATAGAGGACTAGGGTGGTAAGAATAACTTAAATTAATATGAACTACACAAATCTATTTAAATCAATGCCTCTCATTTTTCATTTATCAAATAATTCTTATTTTAAAAAATCGAAAGTGTTAATAGCTATAGACACTTGTAAATATACTAACAACTATTACTGTGTGTTTCTAAATGTTATATAAAATGTACTTCAAGTGTGAAAAAGCAGAAAATGCTTGGAGGACCCCCCCAAAAAAAACCATTTATCATTACTTCAAACATATCAATTTAAAAATACAAATATTTGTTCTGTAAACATGTTTTCAAGCTTTTCCTGTCACAAAATATAGAAACAAGGGAAACTGAGCAAAGCACTCACCAGTTAGGTAAAAATACACTTGAGCATTAATATGCTTTTGAGAGAAAGGGACAAAGACTGAGAGCATTTGAGAGACTCACAGGGTAGGGGTAAGGAAAGGGAGAGGTGGAGACAGAGATAGATAGATCAGTAGATAGATAGATAGATAGATAGATAGATAGATAGATAGATAGATAGGTAGGTAGATAGATAGATAGATAGATAGATAGATAGATAGATAGATAGATAGATATAAAGAACAAAAATAGATATTAGCAATGCTTTTAAATAAAAAGCAAATACTTCATATATAAAGAAGCAATTTTGGCTCCTCAAATTCGTTGTAACATTTTTCCAGTTAGCCATTTTCTCCATAATCTAGAGGGTTTTTATATGTTTTGCATCCAGCCATTACAATTTTTTGGGAATATAAATCTATTTTTATACAATTTTTCCATTGTATTTAGGCCTAAAATATCAGTAACGATTTATTATAGAAAACATAGTTCTGTGTAGATATGATCTTTGGAGTTTTCACAGACCATAGTTTTTGCATGAACTGAAACATAATGCCAATAGTTTCTGTGTGCTTCTTATGTAGACGTCCTCATAGTTAACTTCTTATATGACATATTTGCCAAAACCAAATGACCGACATTGATACATAGTTGTTCACTACGATCGAGTCTCTGGGTTTTGCAAGCTTCTCAACTAAAAACTTATTCCACTCAAGTTTGAGTTCATGATGGGACTGCTGCCAACTAAACTTGAGTCCTAGGTGGAGGACCTCTTAACCTCTGAGCTGTCTACACTCACTCCTCCTCATCTCCAAAGGCTATTTGTTTTCCATAAATAAACATTGGAATCTGTATTTTCTTCTACATTCCAACTGCAATTCTGTTTTACAACAGATTCAGAACATAAGCAGCTATGAAGCTCACCCCTGTATTGAACTAGACAGTTTTGTGACAGTATAAAGCAGTGTGATCTTTCTTGAAGGGCCTTGTTTGGGATATGTTGTTTATGATCAAAACATGAGCCAATTAACTGGCCTTACCAAAATCTGTTTTAAATTTCTAATAGGGAAACTATGGAAAGTTTTAACCAACATGAAAGATTTTTGTTGTAGTTTACTTGGCTGAAGCCATTTAGGGATTTGAATTGTTTTGTTTTGTTTTGTTTTGTTTTGTTTAACAACCATCTTAGGCATTTGTCTCTTTCAAGGTCTTAGCTCTTGCCTTCCCTTCTGGGAGGAACGTTCTCCTCCTAGTTAGTAGACTGCATCTTTCCCTCAGCTCGTTCAGGTTCACCTCACCAGAAATGCCTTTCTTGTCCATTGCATAAAATAATAATCACAATCTATTTCACTAAAGTAGTCCTTACTCCATCCATTCTGCTTAATTAAAATATCAATTTTACCTGTTTAGAGGCTTGTGTGTGTGTTTGTGTGTTTGTGTGTGTGTGTGTGTGTGTGTGCATGTGTGCATGTGGTTGGAAGTTATGTGCATCTGAAGGTATAGATGGGTATGGGCTCTCTGTCTTGGATGCTGACAACTGAACCCCAGTTCTATACAAGAACAGTATGTGCTTTTGAGTGCTGAGTCATGCTTCAACCTCAGCCCTCATTTTTTTTCCATTTTTTTTATTCGATATAATTTATTTACATTTCAAATGATTTCCCCTTTTCTAGCCCCCCCCCACTCCCCGAAAGTCCCGTAAGCCCCCTTCTCTTCCCCTGTCCTCCCTCCCACCCCTTCCCACTTCCCCGTTCTGGTTTTGCCGAATACTGTTTCATTGAGTCTTTCCAGAACCAGGGACCACTCCTGCTTTCTTCTTGTACCTCATTTGATGTGTGGATTATGTTTTGGGTATTCCAGTTTTCTAGGTTAATAACCACTTATTAGTGAGTGCATACCATGATTCACCTTTTGAGTCTGGGTTACCTCACTTAGTATGATGTTCTCTAGCTCCATCCATTTGCCTAAGAATTTCATGAATTCATTGTTTCTAATGGCTGAATAGTACTCCATTGTGTAGATATACCACATTTTTTGCATCCACTCTTCTGTTGAGGGATACCTGGGTTCTTTCCAGCATCTGGCAATTATAAATAGGGCTGCTATGAACATAGTAGAGCATGTATCCTTATTACATGGTGGGGAATCCTCTGGGTATATGCCCAGGAGTGGTATAGCAGGATCTTCTGGAAGTGAGGTGCCCAGTTTTCTGAGGAACCGCCAGACTGATTTCCAGAGTGGTTGTACCAATTTGCAAGCCCACCAGCAGTGGAGGAGTGTTCCTCTTTCTCCACACCCTCTCCAACACCTGCTGTCTCCTGAATTTTTAATCTTAGCCATTCTGACTGGTGTAAGATGAAATCTTAGGGTTGTTTTGATTTGCATTTCCCTAATGACTAATGAAGTTGAGCATTTTTTAAGATGCTTCTCCGCCATCCAAAGTTCTTCAGGTGAGAATTCTTTGTTTAACTCTGTACCCCATTTTTTAATAGGGTTGTTCAGTTTTCTGGAGTCTAACTTCTTGAGTTCTTTATATATATTGGATATTAGCCCTCTATCTGATGTAGGATTGGTGAAGATCTTTTCCCAATTTGTTGGTTGCCGATCTGTCCTCTTGATGGTGTCCTTTGCCTTATAGAAACTCTGTAACCTTATGAGGTCCCATTTGTCAATTCTTGCTCTTAGAGCATACGCTATTGGTGTTCTGTTCAGAAACTTTCTCCCTGTACCGATGTCCTCAAGGGTCTTCCCCAGTTTCTTTTCTATTAGCTTCAGAGTGTCTGGCTTTATGTGGAGGTCCTTGATCCATTTGGATTTGAGTTTAGTACAAGGAGACAAGGATGAATCAATTCGCATTCTTCTGCATGCTGACCTCCAGTTGAACCAGCACCATTTGTTGAAAAAGCCCTCATTTTTTTGATGATGCCACTTTTGTTTTTGTTGGTAGTTTGACTTCTGTGGATTTTTTCTCATATTTACCATCACAAGCCAATATGGCAGCACATGTACTGTCTCTTTCTCCTAGAATATAACACTCTAACACAAACCTTTATGTGAAAATCTTTTACCTTAACATTGTATCTTTAATTAATCTTCTATTTAAAGATTCTATTGATGACATTAGTTGTGGTGGAGCCTCAGAACACGGTCAAAAGACTGACCCATGATAAACAATGCCTTGGGGGAACTGTGAAAGAGGCTCCAGAGACAAAAAAGGGAACCCTTTGCCTCAGGTGCATTTGTTCCGCGAATTGTTTTTGAATGCAATTTTATGTCTCCTATGACAAACATTCACCTTCCATTTATAAGACATTTATTCCTGGTGGATATCAGATCAGACTCTGGCTGGTCAGTGTACCCTGAATCTAGACAGGTAGGTCTTCAGCCTTGCTTTCCTAGATATAATCTACAGCTTGCACTTGACAATTGTGTTTAAATGGTCTGTCCTGAAAAATGTCATCCTGAGTGAGGCGACCCAATCACAAAAGAACACACATGGTATGCACACACTGTTAAGTGATATTAGCCCAGAAGCCTGGAATACCCAAGACACAATACACAGACCAAATGAAGCTCAAGAAGAAGGAAGACCAAAGTGTAGATACTTGGCTCCTTCTTAGAAGAGGGGAACAAAATACCTATGGGAGGAGATACAAAGTGTGGAGCAAAGACTGAAGGAAAGGCCATTTAGTGACTGCCCCCCCAGGGATCCATTCTGTGCACGGTCACCAAACCCTGACACTACTGTGGATGCCAACCAGTGCTTAGTGACAGAAGCCTGATATAGCTGTCTCCTGAGAGGCTCTGTCATGCCTGACAAATACAGAGGTGGATGCTCACAGCCAACCAATGGACTGAGTAAAGGGCCCCCAATGGAGGAGCTAGAGAAAGGACCCAAGGAACTGAAGGGGTTCAAAGCCCCATAGGAGGAACAACAATATGAAACAACCAGTAACCTCAGAGCTCCCAGGGACTAAATCACCAACCAAAGAGTACACATGGAGGGACCCATGGCTCCAGATGCATATGTAGCAGAGGATGGCCTTTTCAGACATCAGTGAGAGGAGAGGCCCTTGATCCTGTGAGGACTTGATGCCCCAGTATAGTGGAATGCCAGGACAGGGAAGCAGAAAAGGGTAGGCTAATGAGCAGGAGGAGTGGTGATAGGATAGGAGAGTTTTGGGAAATGAGGAAAGGGATAACATTTGAAATGTAAATAAAGCCAGGCAGCAGCAGCAGCAGCAGCAGCAGCAGCAGCAGCAGCGGTGGGGTGGTGTATGCCTTTAATCCAGCACTTGGGAGGCAGAGGCAACCTGGCCTACAGAGTGAGTTCCAGCACGGCCAGGGATATACAGAGAAACCCTGTCTTGAAAAACCAAAAAAAAAAAAAAAAAAAAAGGAAAGAAAGAAAGAAAGAAAGAAAGAAAGAAAGAAAGAAAGAAAGAAAGAAAGAAAGAAAGAAATGTAAAAAAGAAAATGTTCATAGAAAGGGCAAATCTGTTAATATCTAGCATGTGTTTATTGGAATGTATTTACATGTTTTTCTGAACTCAAACAACCTTCCTTAGATCATTACTTTTTTGTTATATTCATGTATTTTATAACATATTTCAGTACATATTTAGATACATATATTTCAGTACTGAAGTACTGATAAGATCATCTATAGCATCAGACTCTAGCCCACCCATTTTTCAGGTCCTCGGATCCTAGGTTTAGCAGACAAGATGGCTGAAAAACAATGAAGTATTCCTATCATTCCAGCTCCAGGGCACTGAGACATAAAGGTTATGAACAATACTTCAAACAATATCGTTTGGATATTGTTAAAAAGTATCAGGATTTTTCAAGGAAAAAGGCAGACGTAGAATATGTAATATTGACATCACACAATTTCAGAAAAGAAATACTCCACATTCTCTCTTATATACATAATCTGATAAATAATATATGAGTATATGTGAACAAAGCCACACTGGGTACAATATAACACATATAGAAAATATAACAGAATGATTAAATATTAGGGGATGTGTAAAGATGAGATGTAGGTAATGGACTTAAGTTGTGAAAAAGGACATAAACCTTTCTTCTGCTTGTAACTGTTACAGGGTTGTTGTTTTTGGTGATGGGCAAGTGTATACAGAAATATTTGACAGTATATAGTAAAGCAACCAGCGTGACGCTCCCCTGCCTCAGAACTCTATTCTAACTGCACAGAAGTTCATTGAAATACATAAACTGTAGGCCCAGTTATTTCTGTGCAATGTTTATTTTACTTGCAAGATTTTTGCTAATATAGTTTATAAGACATAGTTAAAAATGTCCATTCTCAAAACTATTTTGAGGAGGAGGGTAAAAAAAAGTATCCAATATATTTGTTGAAAGTGGTCTTTTTACATGAGATCCAACTGATATGCACCAACAAAACCTGGATAATTTAAAAGCAAACAAATTTTGAAAAATGTTTCTAGGGCTTCTGCTTTGAGAAATCCAAAGTGGAATCATAAACAAATAATATTCTAGAAAAATGGGTAATTTATTAGAACAGAATTGCATCTCAATGATTACAACCACTAGTGTGAGTTTTATTTAAAAAGCAGTGTGATTGGTAGATCTTATTAAATCTCATATCTCTGTTAACTTTTGTCAAGAATCTCAGGTTGATTGCTGAGTAGTATTCCATTCACAAAATTTTTAGGCAAATGGTTTTATCTGGAAAATATCATCCTAAGTGAGGTAACCCAATCACAAAAGAATACACATGGAATGCAATCTCTGATAAGTGGGTATTAATTAGCCCAGAAGCTCTGAATACCAAAGGCACAAATTGCATAACAAATGACTCCCATGAAGAAGTATGGAGAGGGTCCTGATCCTGGAAAGGATTGATCTAGCGTTGGAGGGGAATATTAGGACAGAGAAAAAGGAGGAAGGTGATTGGAGAATGGGTGGAGAGAAGAAGGTTTATGGGGCATATGGCGAGGGGGGATCTGGGAAAGGGGAAATCATTTGGAATGTAAACAAATGATATAGAAAATAAAAATATTAAAATGAAAAAAAAATAATCTCAGGTTGAGTGAAACCTGTCTACTGATCTCAGCCTCCCAAAGGGGACTGTTGTTATGTTCACACTGTACATATACCTCCAAAAGGGTCTGGGAAAGATGCTTGCTTTTTTTTTTTTTTTCCCTGTGTAAGAAGAGTGTATCTTTGCTATTTTTCTGATTTAGTTCTAACTTGGTGTGTTGGTAATATATATGTGTATATATATTACAAATTACAAATAAGTGACAATCTGAGAGAAAAGCACGTAGGATTACAAAAGAAAGTCCTTCAAGGTCTGATTACATTGTCCTTCACTAATTGTGCTTAACAATCCATTCATATTTTGAAACAGTTTTTAAAAATAATGCTTTACATGATTTATAAATAATAGAAAATTAAAGTCTCTATGTCATAGTTTTGAGTCACAGTAATTTTAAAACTACAAAAATTTTTCTTAGAGGCTTATAATGTAGTTAATGATTAAACTATTTATTTCATTCTAGCTGTATTTTATTTCTTATTTTTAAAAAAAATACTAGATCCTGAGGTGGCTATGATTATCTCAAATAAAAATAGCATTTTACTTTGAAAGAGCTGGTGTACTTTAAACTAATCTTACTGACTGTCCATCCCTCCTACCTCTAACATGTCCATCCCCCCTTCCCTGCAACCTCTCTTGTCCCCTGGTCTAGAGAAATTTGGAATCTGTGTAATTATGGCCTAGATATCAGACAATAATATTTGATAAATGGCAAAAATATGTGCTTTAAATTCACTGAATTATTGGGGCATGAAAGTAGGTTCTGAGGTTGGATATGTAACCAATAGTGTCATAAAATCGATAAATCTACTCTCTAAATAGAAATGAAGATCTCAGAATGAATTCTAAAATGAAGCTATCTTGAGAAGCCCCAAGGCTGAGCCTTTCCCTTTGTATTTCCATGGTTTCCTTAACTGTGATTTTATTATGATACCCTTGCATATTGCCAGCATATTGTTTTAAGCTAATTATTCTATTCTTGAACACATAGCAATGTGGAAAACCATATATAGAAAGAAAATGTTGGTGCAAGGGGATAAAAAGAAGAGAAAATGAGAAAAGTTGTTTATAAAGCTGAAGAAGGAAGACACTGTGAGACTGAGGCCAGCTTGGCTTGTAGAATGAGAGGCAGTCCTTCTTCATTCTTCAGATGCAAGCAAGGATGGCAGAATCTTAATTTATTTTAGAAAAAGATTCCATCCAATGTAGAAAACTTACCAGGACATCCATGGCGCCTAACACAAATTTCAGGATTGTTTTATATTCTCTGTTTCTATTATGCATTGAAAATTACTGTGGTGCATCACTTGGAACCATGATTTGCTCAAAGTCACATACTTTGAGACACAGAAGGAAGTCAAGAGCAAATCCTATTTAGTCATTGACCTTCTAACACTTCATGGTATATAAGAATGTTTGCATAATTAGCACCACTGGACAGAGATGGCATCTCCTTCTGGAGTACACACCATTCTTATGTATTCATCAATAAATCAGTTATCTCCTGTCAGCACAGAAGTAAGACACAAAGGATTGCTGGAACTGTAGGAAACTCGACAGTTAGCATGTACAGGAAGTGCTTGTCTGTCTTCATAGGATCTGAGGTAAGAGAACTGGTACAAAATCTCATACTCTAGACATTCCTGCTGTTGTGAGCAGTAACTCTTTCTGTCTCTGACCCAGAAGCTTCTGTCTTCTGTAGTATTTATGATCTTGTAACAGACAAGCATTTAACTTGAAAATCACTTTTACATCCTTCATTGTTAACACTGTAAAAACAGAGGTGAATTTGTAAGAATTATATGAACAAACCTCTCATACATACTGTTATGAAAAGAAAGCCTCCAAGCTACATTTGTATAAATGAATAATACATATATATGTCTCTCTCTATATATATGTATATATACATTCATATATATATGAATGTATACATCTAAACCCAATTTGAAGCCAACATATATAAATAACCATGTATATATAGGTTGAAAGAAAGTTCTGGAAGATCATTCACTCAACAAATGTGCAAAATTGCCTATCTATTGGAAAAGAAATGTGATCAGATAGTTAGGGTAGAGGTTGGGGAAGCAATGAATAGGGACAGGAATAAAATTCCTGCAGCTGACTTAAGGTCCATTCAGCGTCTGAGTGAACAGCCTACCAAACTGATACAAATAAACTAAATACAAGTTAGTTGGTCTAATTTCTTTGCTGAATGGGTTTTGACATAAGTAGACTAATAGTATTTTCTGGGAGGAAGGAAACTTAGCCACAGAATTCCATTTGGCAGGAAGATTCCCTTGTGAAAGGATTCATCACTCTAAGTAGATCTGAGATTTATGAGTATCTGGGAATACAGTATAGGACATCAAACATTCCTTAGTATAAATGGAGAAGTCTTACAGACTAAGTGTTTCTTTTGTGAAGTTGCTTTGGAAGTCCATATTTGGGAACACTGCATTCTAATTTTTCTTAAAAGTTATGCAGTTTTAGTAAAATTCTTCAGTAAATCCTGAGTATTTATTTTGTTTGTTTGTTTTTAAAGATTTATTTATTTTATGTAAGTACACTGTAGATGTCTTCAGACACTCCAAAAGAGGGCATCAGATCTTGTTATGGATGGTTGTGAGCCATCATGTGGTTGCTGGGATTTGAACTCTGGACCTTCAGAAGAGCAGTCAATGTTCTTAATCACTGAGCCATCTCTCCAGCTCCCTGAGTATTTGTTAATTAGAACTGTCTTTGTTTCTGTCTGTGACTCTTTTATCCTAGGGTCTATATCACTGCTGCTTCTTGGGTACATCCAACTTCTCTAACAAATCTCCATCTACTGGGCAATTACTGGCTAATTTACAAACTTCCTATTTTATACTAATGCTAATTCCTGTTCCTTGGGTTAATCCCATCAGACAAGAACGAGCCCACGGGGAGAAGGGGCGGCGGCGGCGGCGGCGGCAGCAGCGGCAGCAGTGGCTGCTCCAGCTGAAGGGCCATCAGCAGTGGAACCAAGGCGTCACAGGGACCAGTTAGGCCCTGCGCCCACGACCACTGACCTTCGCTGACCAGCCGGACAGCAAGCAGCTGCAGTTGTGCGGCGCCTTTCCTGCACGGAGGCCACTTCAGAACTCGGCCTCCCACCAGTCAGGAGAGGAGGATCCATCTTGGTTCCGTACTCCAGGAATCGGACAGACTGAGGTACACAAACATAATCCGAGGCCAACACTGCGGTGGTCTGAGCCCGACGGGCGTTGGCCTGCACCCAGGCCCTGGGCGGGTCGGGGGGCCATCGGGGTGCCAACCCAACCAGGAGGTTTTTTGCCCAGGCCTGCGAGCGCGCCGCCGCCATTTTGCCTGCAGGACGACAGAGAGCTCAGGCGGGCAGACCTGTAACAGGCATAGCCTAAGGCTAACAAAGCGGGGGTCCAGGCCCCAAAAGGCACAGGACTGACCCCAAGAACTGGGCGGCTTGGTGGGCCATCTGTGAGTCAACCCGCCCAGGTGATTGTTAGCAAAGCAGACTCTCCTGGCGCTTTCAGGGAGCGCGGGCGCACACGCCCGCCATCCTAGTCACCTGGCAAACCCAATTAACAGTCAAAGCCGTAGGGGAACTTTGCTCGGACCTTGGCCTCCCAGGCTTTTGCCTGGACTCAGGGACTGGGCGGCCAGGCTAACCTTGTGTGTGATAGCCCGGTTGGCAGATCGGCTGCCCAGCGGAGTGAGCGGAACTCGGGGGAGGTCACAGTAGCATACACCGTCGGCACTCCCTGGGAGTGCACACGGGCTCCATCTGCTCCACAGACACAATCTGGGGCAAGGCCTCAGGCAGAAGGCCTTAGCTCTACTCTCTCCGCTTCCGGATCCAGATCAGTCTGGGCGGCAGCATTGCATCTCCAAGTCCTGCAAGTGGCTAGCTGGGCTTCCGGGCGGCCAGCTGGGAGAAGTCAGTGTGCTCCAGTGAATCCAGCGGGCCCCAGCGGGAGCCTTCGGGTGCCTGCTTTGGGATCTGAACAGCCTGGGCAGCAGCACACTGTCTACAAGCAGTGCAGGAGGTAAGCTGTGCACCAGAGGCCAACTGGGAAGGGGCAGCTTGCACTGGTGAGTCCAGCACTGACAAGATAAACTAACACCAGTGAGATCTAGATGGCAAAAGGCAAACGCAGGAACGTCACTAACAGAAATCAAGGCAATATGGCAACATCTGAACCCAATTCTCCTCTACCAACATGTCCTGGATACCCCATCACACCAGTAAAACAAGATTTGGATTTAAAATCACTGGTCATGATGCTGGTACAGGAACACATGAAGGTCATACGTAAAGAAATTCAGGAGACAATGGATCAAAAGGTAGAAGCCCTTGCAAGGGAAACACAAAAATCATTGAAAGAAATCCAGGAGAATACAAAAGCCAACAAGGAGGAAATGCAAAAAACACTTAAAGAAATACAGGAGAACTTTGCTCAACAGGCTGAGGTCATGAAAGACGAAACACAAAAATCTCTTAAAGAAATACAGGAGAACTTTGGTCAACAGGCTGAGCTCATGAATGAGAAAACACAAAAATCTCTTAAAGAATTACAGGAAAACACAAACATGCAAGTGAAGGAGCTAAGCAAAACCATCCAGGATCTAAAATCAGAAGTAGAAACAACTAAGAAAACTCAAAGGGAGACAACTTTGGAGATAGAAAGCCTTGGGAAGAAATCAGGGGACAGAGATACAAATATCAACAACAGAATACAAGAGATAGAAGAAAGAATCTCAGATGCTGAAGATTCCATAGAAACCATGGACTCAACAGCTAAAGAAAATGCAAAATGCAAAAAGCTTGTAGCCCAAAATATCCAGGAAATCCAGGACACAATGAGAAGACCAAACCTAAGGATTATAGGCATAGAGGAGAGTGAAGATTTACAACTTAAAGGGCCAGCAAATATCTTCAATAAAATTATGGAAGAAAACTTCCCTAACCTAAAGAGAGAGATGCCCATGAATATACAAGAAGCCTACAGAACTCCAAACAGACTGGACCAGAACAGAAATACTTCCCGTCACATAATAATCAAAACACCAAATGTTCTAAACAAAGAAAGAATACTAAAGGCAGTAAGAGAAAAAGGCCAAGTAACATATAAAGGAAGACCTATCAGAATCACAGCAGACTTTTCACCTGAGACTATGAAGGCTAGAAGGTCCTGGGCAGATCTCATGCAGACTCTAAGAGAACACAAATGCCAACCAAAACTACTATATCCAGCAAAACTCTCAATCACCATAGATGGAGAAACTAAGATATTTCATGACAAAACCAAGTTTACCCAATATCTATCCACAAACCCGGCCCTAAAAAGGATAATAGGAGGACAACACCAATACAAGGAGGGAAACTTCACCCTGGAAAAAGCAAGATAGTAACCTTTCATCAAACCCAAAAGAAGTTAAGCATTCAAATTTAAAAAATAACGTCAAAAATGATAGGAAGTAACAATCACTATTCCTTAATATCTCTTAACATCAATGGACTTAATGCCCCAATAAAAAGACACAGACTAACTGAATGGATACGTAAACAGGACCCTACATTTTGCTGCTTACAGGAAACACACCTCAGGGTCAAAGACAAACACTACCTTAGAGTAAAAGGCTGGAAGACAATTTTACAAGCAAATGGTCTCAGGAAACAAGCTGGAGTAGCCATTTTAATATCAGATAAAATTGACTTTCAACCCAAAGTCATCAAAAGAGACCCTGAGGGACACTTCTTGCTGGTCAAAGGAAAAATACAAAAAGAAGAACTGACAATCCTGAACATCTATGCCCCAAATGTAAGGGCACCCTCTTTTGTAAAAGAAACTTTATTAAAACTAAAAGCACACATTGCACCTAACACAATAATTGTGGGTGACTTCAACACTGCACTTTCCTCAATGGACCGATCAGGAAAACAGAAACTAAACAGGGACACAATGAAACTAATTGAAGCTTTGGACCAATTAGATTTAACAGATATATATAGAACATTCTATCCTAAAACAAAAGAATATACCTTTTTCTCAGCACCTCATGGTACCTTCTCCAAAATCGACCATATAATTGGTCACAAGACAGACCTCAACAAATATAAGAAGATCGAACTAATCCCATGCCTCCTATCTGATCATTATGGAGTAAAAGTGGTCTTCAATAGCAACAGAAACAACAGAAAGCCCACATACACGTGGAAACTGAACAATACTCTACTCAATGATACCTTGGTCAAGGAAGAAATAAAGAAAGAAATTAAAGACTTTTTAGAACACAATGAAAATGAAAACACAACATACCCAAATCTATGGGACACAATGAAAGCAGTGCTAAGAGGAAAACTCATAGCCCTGAGTGCCTCCAAAAAGAAAATGGAGAGAGCATACATTACCAGCTTAATGACACACCTGAAAGCCCTGGAACAAAAAGAAGCTATTTCGCCCAGGAGGAGTAGAAGGCAGGAAATCATCAAACTCAGGGCCGAAATCAATCAAGTAGAAACAAAGAGAACCATACAAAAAATCAACAATACCAGGAGCTGGTTCTTTGAGAAAATCAACAAGATAGATAAACCCTTAGCCAGAATGACCAAAGGACACAGAGAAAGTATCCAAATTAACAAACTTAGAAATGAAAAGGGAGATATAACAACGGAAACTGAGGAAATCCAAAAAATCATCAGATCCTACTACAAGAGCCTATACTCAACACAACTGGAGAATCTGGAGGAAATGGACAATTTCCTTGACAGATACCAAATACCAAAATTAAATCAGGACCAACTAGACCATCTAAACAGTCCCATAATGCCTAAAGAAATAGAAGGAGTCATAGAAAGTCTTCCAACCAAAAAAAGCACAGGACCAGATGGCTTCAGTGCAGAATTCTACCAGACCTTCAAAGAAGAGTTAACACCAATACTCTTCAAACTATTCCACAAAATAGAAACAGAAGGAACACTACCCAATTCCTTCTACGAAGCCACAATTACGCTGATACCAAAGCCACACAAAGATCCAACAAAGAAAGAGAACTTCAGACCAATTTCCCTTATGAACATCGATGCAAAAATACTCAATAAAATTCTTGCCAACCGAATCCAAGAACACATCAAAACGATCATCCACCATGATCAAGTAGGCTTTATCCCAGGAATGCAGGGTTGGTTCAATATACGGAAATCCATCAATACAATCCACTACATAAACAAACTCAAAGAACAAAACCACATGGTCATTTCATTGGATGCTGAAAAAGCATTTGACAAAATTCAGCATCCCTTCATGCTTAAAGTCTTGGAGAGAACAGGAATTCAAGGCCCATACCTAAACATAGTAAAAGCAATATACAGCAAACCGGTAGCCAGCATCAAACTAAATGGAGAGAAACTTGAAGCAATCCCACTGAAATCAGGGACCAGACAAGGCTGCCCCCTTTCTCCTTATCTTTTCAATATTGTACTTGAGGTACTAGCTCGGGCAATTCGACAACATAAGGAGGTCAAAGGGATACAAATTGGAAAGGAAGAAGTCAAACTATCATTATTTGCAGACGACATGATCGTCTACCTAAGTGACCCAAAGAACTCCACTAGAGAGCTCCTACAGCTGATAAACAACTTCAGCAAAGTGGCAGGTTATAAAGTCAACTCAAGCAAATCAGTGGCCTTCCTATACTCAAAAGATAAGCAGGCTGAGAAAGAAATTAGGGAAATGACCCCCTTCACAATAGCCACAAACAGTATAAAGTATCTTGGGGTGACTCTTACCAAACATGTGAAAGATCTGTATGACAAGAACTTCAAGACTCTGAAGAAGGAAATGGAAGAAGACCTCAAAAAATGGGAAAACCTCCCATGCTCATGGATCGGCAGAATCAATATAGTTAAAATGGCCATTTTGCCTAAAGCACTATACAGATTCAATGCAATACCCATCAAAATCCCAACTCAATTCTTCACAGAGCTAGAAAGAGCAATTATCAAATTCATCTGGAACAACAAAAAACCCAGGATAGCTAAAACTATTCTCAGCAACAAAAGGAAATCTGGGGGAATCAGTATCCCTGACCTCAAGCAATACTACAGAGCAATAGTGTTAAAAACTGCATGGTATTGGTACAGTGACAGACAGGAGGATCAATGGAACAGGATTGAAGATCCAGAAATGAACCCACACACCTATGGCCACTTGATCCTCGACAAAGAGGCTGAAAACATCCAATGGAAAAAAGATAGCCTTTTCAACAAATGGTGCTGGTTCAACTGGAGGTCAGCATGCAGAAGAATGCGAATTGATCCATCCTTGTCTCCTTGTACTAAGCTCAAATCCAAATGGATCAAGGACCTCCACATAAAGCCAGACACTCTGAAGCTAATAGAAAAAAAACTGGGGAAGACCCTTGAGGACATCGGTACAGGGAGAAAGTTTCTGAACAGAACACCAATAGCGTATGCTCTAAGAGCAAGAATTGACAAATGGGACCTCATAAAATTACAAAGTTTCTGTAAGGCAAAGGACACCATCAAGAGGACAAATCGGCAACCAACAAATTGGGAAAAGATCTTCACCAATCCTACATCAGATAGAGGGCTAATATCCAATATATATAAAGAACTCAAGAAGTTAGACTCCAGAAAACCAAACAACCCTATTAAAAAATGGGGTACAGAGTTAAACAAAGAATTCTCACCTGAAGAACTTCGGATGGCGGAGAAGCATCTTAAAAAATGCTCAACTTCATTAGTCATTAGGGAAATGCAAATCAAAACAACCCTAAGATTTCATCTTACACCAGTCAGAATGGCTAAGATTAAAAATTCAGGAGACAGCAGGTGTTGGAGAGGGTGTGGAGAAAGAGGAACACTCCTCCACTGCTGGTGGGGTTGCAAATTGGTACAACCACTCTGGAAATCAGTCTGGCGGTTCCTCCGAAAACTGGGCACCTTACTTCCAGAAGATCCTGCTATACCACTCCTGGGCATATACCCAGAAGACTCCCCACCATGTAATAAGGATACATGTTCTACTATGTTCATAGCAGCCCTATTTGTAATTGCCAGATGCTGGAAAGAACCCAGGTATCCCTCAACAGAAGAGTGGATGCAAAAAATGTGGTATATCTACACAATGGAGTACTATTCAGCCATTAGAAACAATGAATTCATGAAATTCTTAGGCAAATGGATGGAGCTAGAGAATATCATACTAAGTGAGGTAACCCAGACTCAAAAGGTGAATCATGGTATGCACTCACTAATAAGTGGATATTAACCTAGAAAACTGGAATACCCAAAACATAATCCACACATCAAATGAGGTACAAGAAGAAAGGAGGAGTGGCCCCTGGTTCTGGAAAGACTCAGTGAAACAGTATTCAGCAAAACCAGAACGGGGAAGTGGGAAGGGGTGGGTGGGAGGACAGGGGAAGAGAAGGGGGCTTGCGGGACTTTCGGGGAGTGGGGGGGCTTGAAAAGGGGAAATCATTTGAAATGTAAATAAATTATATCGAATAATAAAAAAAAATGCAAAAAAAACAAAAAAAAAATAAAAAATAAAAAAAAAAAAAAAAAAAAAAAAAAAAAAAAAAAGAATGAGCCCACTACCACAATTTCGAGTAAGATTTGAAGCAAGCTATAATTAAATGCTGGCCAGGATGAAGGACTCTGGCCAGGACCTTTCTATCATTCCCAGAAAATAGTGACAAGGTACATTTTGTAGAGGCTTATAAAGACAAATTCATAATGGTACATATTTTCCACCAGGTCCATTCAAAGGAAAGCATATATCCTTATGTACTTGCTTGAATATCTCCCACCTACATCCAATCAGGGAGCCAGCATACATCCTGACTGGTTTCCTACCTATGTACCTCCCACCTATATGATATGATATGTGATCACATCAATCATATTCAGTATAGTTGGACCAATCAAACTTGTTTAGGGGAGTGACAACATGTGGTTTGTTATCTTCCATAAACAATAGCCTCTGGCATTTCAGGAAGTATCTATCCTTGGGAAAGGGACTTATTAGAGTCACTTTTGTTTTATGGTTTTCTTAGGCACAGTAATTAAAACTTAAGGCATAACTGTAAGTCTCACACCTGCTTTCTCAATTCATCTCTCAGTACCTTCTTCACGTAAACTAAATGTTCTTGGTTTATGCTCTTCTTTGATCGCAGCATGATTCAATGCTAAAATAATCCTCAAGTCTTTCAAATTTGAATTTCTACTGCTGGCGTTTCTCTTATTTCACACCCCATCCCAAGTCCATGCTGCATAGCCAAGTGGCAGTAAGCTGGTGCTTTGTGCTTATGTTTCAGATGGCTTGTGTCTGTGCTAGTCAGAGGTCAACTCTGAATGCCTTCTTCTATCATTCTTTCCAGACAGGATCCCTCATTGGATGAAGGGTTTGACTGGTTGCCTAGGCTGGCTTTCCACTGAGCTCTGAGATCCACATGCTGGGATATAAAAGTATACCACTGCATCTAGCTTTTTCTTTCATGGGTGCTAGGAATTTCAATATAGGGCCTCTTTCTTGTGAACATGCACATTATCCACTGGACACTTTATTCTACTGTTGTTTCTTATCTTGTCTGATACCATTATCATAAGGAAGATCATCAAGGTAAAAATATCAATAATCAACTTGGGTACACTTTTGACTCTGTTTCTTTCTCTCTAAGTCCCTTCCCTTTGGCTTCAGCTTATTTAGAGACTGTCCCCTCTTTCCCACATCCACTTCTTCCTAACCTATTGTCATAGCATCATTAGCTTCTGGTGCTAGACACTCCCTTCCCTTGCTATAGCTACAGCCCAAATTTTCTCCTTAATTTTTTCTTCCTTCCTCGTGTCTTCTACCCTATTTACATAAATGACCCAACTACCCTCACTTATTGCTCCAAATTATCATACTAAGAATAAAATCTGAATTATGTGGCATTAAGTACAATAAAACAAAACAACAACAAAATTCAAAACAAAACAAACCCTGGATTATTTCGACCCAGCTTGTGATTTCTATCTCTCCTTCCCTCCTGCCTTCTTGTACAGCTGCTTCTCAGCCAGAGCTTGGTCAGCATTCTCTGGTCTTAGCTCTGGTCTGCCACATCATGGATTTATAAATGCCATTACTTCTGTCTGAATTACATCCTCGTCTCTCTTGTTTCCACACCAATCATCATGTGAAGACTAACTCAGGTGATATTTCCATACTGCTTCTTGTTTTAACCAACCCTCAGCTTCTTGCAATTCTAAACAGTTTTCACATTCCTCCAACTAATCTCACTGAATCTTTTAAAGATTTCTTCATGTGTGCTGGAGAGATGGCTCAGAGGTTAAAACATACTTGTTGCTCCTGCAGAGGATCCAATGAATTTCCAGAGCCCACATGGTAGTTCACAATCATCCACAGCTCTAGCTAGAGGATGTGATGTCCTCTTCGGACTTTTGTGGGCACCAACCACACATATGATGTACACACACACACACACACACACACACACACACACACACACATACAGAAACATTCACACACAAACATGTATGTGTGTGTATAAATAAATACATATGCAAGCAAATATTTATTCACTTTATGAATAAATGTAATAAAAAAATAAAGATTTCTATCATTTACTTCCTTCAGTCTACATTATCCTAAGCCAACTGGGTTTTCTTTTTCTCGTCTTCCAATGCCTTGAAGGAAACAACCTCTCAAAGGATGTATATCAAACTGAACTGAGGTGTCCTGAGGATATCCACGGAGCAGATGTTAGACTAAAGTGTAGAGAAGACTGTGGTGAACTGAGATCATAATTAGGTAATTTGGGATAAAAGAAAAGACATATGTGAAAATGGAGTTTTATGAAAACCCAGCAGTCATAGAGAGAAAACTGTAGACATAATGCAAAGCAAGAGTAAACCAATAAGACACAAGAGGCCAAGTTCAGACATATCCCTAGATTAGAAAATGAAAATAGCCCATGAGTGACTAGTGATACATTTCCAAGGGACTACCATGCTTGCATTTTCCAAAGGATTATTGTGGTTAGCCTGTTGCATTTTCAAAGTTGGTTTAGCTCACCATTTCAAACTGTTCCCTCAGAATTACTGAACAGATAAAGCTAATAAGTAGCCATGAATTTCAGTTGATTTACATGTCACTCTCTCTCAGGAATGTTTTATGAGCTGTCATTCCCCTTGAAGAACCTTGGTGCTCTAGGTTTGTTACACAAGAAAGGTGTTGAGCGTCAGGATTTTGAGTTTCTCATATTTTACCTGATGGGAAAGCCAGAACTCCACGTGTAGTAGTATTAAGCTGCCAAAAAGACTCAGAACCTCTCACAAATAAGAAAATCAAGTGCTTCATCACTCAAGCCCCTTTAGAGGGACCAGTTCTGATTTATTCTGCTAATTGCTTTTGCCTGGCAATGTAATCAAATGGAGACAATTTGGAATCCTTTCTCGTTTTAATAAAGTGGATATGTTGGAGAGATAACAGACTGTTTTGCTGTCCCAAATTTCTGAATTCTTAAGGAAAGGGATATGTCTTGACTCTAATAAAAGCCTATTTTTCCTGCTGAGCACAGTGCACCCTCGCTGCAGCCGCACAATACTTGCTAGTCTATTGTGCTACAATTTGAGCTTCTGTGGATTTCTTTCTTCCCCAATATACTATCAATGGCCTTTGACAGTATTTGCTGAGCACAGTATGATCACTTTTAATCTGTTCTCTATCTGCCCATGTTCTCTGGATAACTGAGCTGTTTTAAAACAGATTTCATCTCTTGGGAAGAAAGAATGAGATTTCTCACAGCAATATTACACTCACATATGTCTACAGAAATGCAGGCAAACTTTCTTCATGCCCATCATGCAAGGCGGGTCCTGGGATGATGTAGGTGGTAACAATGAAACAAGGGATGTGTGCACACACTCACACAGCTCAATCAAGAGGGACGGACTTTTTGTTTAGTGACGAGGAAAGAACATTCAAAGTGCACGTTAGAAAATGTTATAAGAGTAACTTTTGAAGTAAGTGAATAATAGTGACACATTACAAATATAAGCTTGGAGAGTATGCTTTTCATTCTTCACTCGATGAAATTTAGTGTAAGATACTAATTTCTTATTTATATATAAATAAATATAAAAATATGTGTGATCACACACATACTAGTCCCTCCCGTTACTTTATAGGAATTCCTGGACCATAAGCTATTCCTGAGAATTGATTCCACACTCCTTCAAATATGACTTTTTCATAAGGCAACTCCTTTAAAAATATAGCATTTCATATATTTCCCAGACTACACGTCAAATCATTGCACGCAAACATAATACTTTTACTACTTTCTTAGTGCCTGGTGTTGAGAGGGAAAAATTTAATATATCTGTATGATATCTACATTAATGTAATGGTGGGATATTGAAACTGCTTTTATCTGCCATGTTTCTCAAATGAAAGCGGCAGCTAATTTTTATGGTAGTTAAACTGTGAACCTGGCTCACAATCTCGCCTCTGTGGCTGTGCCCTATGGTATTATTAAGCAGTAGTCTTTATTCTTCATCTTAGACTTTCAAAGTTGCTATGGATATAAGAAGCCTATCATGTGGCCATGTCTCCACCGGAAAATGTGTGCAGCAAATTCTTAATAGAATTCACAGGCCTTTCAAGAGATTGCAGGACAATTTCCTGGCATTTCCAAGGGATGCTACAGTGAGTTTGCCACACTCTACCTGTTGCTTGTCTGCATCCTGTGTTATAAACCATGTGTAAATTTTCCTTCTGGTGGTGAGTAAAGACTTTCATTCAGATCTTGAGGTAAAGATGGCAATGCTAAATCTTTCATACAAAGTTACTGCTAGCAACACAAAGGACGTGCTGATACACCACCTTCCCTTGTGAATGCATGAATGGCTGGAAAGAGATTACTCTCAAATATCCTTGTCCTTTTTTTTTTTATTATTATTCGATATAATTTATTTACATTTCAAATGATTTCCCCTTTTCTAGCCCCCCCCACTCCCCGAAAGTCCCGCAAGCCCCCTTCTCTTCCCCTGTCCTCCCACCCACCCCTTCCCACTTCCCCGTTCTGGTTTTGCTGAATACTGTTTCACTGAGTCTTTCCAGAACCAGGGGCCACTCCTCCTTTCTTCTTGTACCTCATTTGATGTGTGGATTATGTTTTGGGTATTCCAGTTTTCTAGGTTAATATCCACTTATTAGTGAGTGCATACCATGATTCACCTTTTGAGTCTGGGTTACCTCACTTAGTATGATATTCTCTAGCTCCATCCATTTGCCTAAGAATTTCATGAATTTATGTCAGCTGAGTGGGCTAGAATCCTTGCTGCAGTGCTGATAAACTCCTTGTTTATTACCCCCCAGTCCACAGTATCTTTTCTTTAGCTGTCCTGATTCAGTGAGTGACATTCACTGTTGGTAAATCCCCCACAGAGTAACTTGAGCTCACATGTGCCTCGCCAAAATACCAGTAATGACAAGATCCTGAGGGGATTTGAAACCCTACCTCAACAAATTTATTTCTGTTTTTCAACATATATTCAAAGCAACACTTTGGCATTGTAATGTGATTCTTGACAGGGTAAGGTAAATTCATCATGCTAAACTGAAATGTTTCTGGCAGATGTCTACTCTGTAACAATCAAATTGTATGTACTGTAATATATGACAGCCACGGTGCTACCTCTAGTTGTAAAACTTATAAGTATTAATACTTTATTAATGCAAACCTGGAATGCAATTACATAATACATTATCCCACCATGGTTTTTCATTTAGAAAAAGTTTTGCAGATAGCTTGCGAACTTACAAACAATGGATTTTTTTTTCTAGTGAATAAAGGGAGACAAAGAAACCATAACCTTTACATTTCAAAGATATTCAGGCATTTTGATACTTTTCAAATTCATATGCCTGCTGAAATTTAAGAAAGCATAAAAGTGAAATGTTTTCTCTTATTAAATATTAACCTTGCTCTCCATGGAAAAAGTCATTTGTCCCAGATGAATGCTCTTCTTTAGAGAAGAAATTATTAAAATGCCAACAGTAAGCACTGAACTCTTAAAAGTGAATAGGTTTTGCGATAATCCAAATATGGACACCATTTATATACTTCAACCCAATTTGTCTTATTTTGCCTCCAAGCTCCTAAAACATATTTTGCTTATGTCATCCAAAGAAAAGGCACTCTTTTGATTTCCTAATAAATTGAAAGGCTCAGCATATGACTTCAAGTCTTACGACATGTTCATTCAAAACAAAAGGACTCACGGGATCAAAACACAAAACCTTTCAAGTGTCCACCACATTTAGTTATCCCTGTTACAGTCTTCAGACAGCAACAATTCTTGCTGCCTTTTTTCTGATGCTTTCAATAATTATTTCAAAATATGTATTTGCATGAACAAATAACCTGTCAGTTCCTATTTGATGACCCACTTTCCAGAGATAAATTGAGTTTCTGCCAGGGAGTCTGCATTCTGAATCCTTTCTAATCTCTATCTCTCTCAGTAGAAATGACTCTGACTCCACTCCTTGTCCAAAAAGAGGAAGAAAAAAACAAAAAACCCAAACCAAAACCAAACCACACACACACACACACACACACACACACACACACACCCATTGGCTGTCTCTTGCCCTGGCAACTCCCTTCTTTTTTGCCCTTATTATTTGTGTTCTCCAGGACTTCTTGAAATTCCATAGATATTTGCAACTCAAATTTAAAGATTTACATCTGAAGTTAATTATTTAATAATATTTAAATATTTACATTTAAACTTAATTATTTAAAAAATCCCACAGTAGTTCATTCAATGTCTGTTTTATAATTTAGTTTGAAAGTTAAATAGTTAAAACAGGTTTGGGGCGCTTTATTAATACTCAGGAAAAAAATAATGTACGAGGCCTAGAACTTGAGGCAAGTTAGGTAACTTCTCCCGGGTAGCAAATACCCTCTCCAACCACACTCTCCGACCAACACGAAATTGAAACATCTTCAATTCAACTTGAGTCAGGTACTGTAGAAAGAAAAAGATTGGCAAGAACGTAACATTGGAAACTTTATGCACTAATTTTATTGTTGCAGGAAGCCAATCAATGTACACCTAAGGCTGATGCTGGGAAACTCATTGGGTTACAGAATTATTTACTTAGTTAATTGATTAATTTCCAGTAAATGAATAGTTGGTGATTTGCTGACTTAGTTTTAAAAGGTTAATCTAGAGGGGTGTGAATAATCCAGTAGTGACCTTTCCTGGTAAGATGCTAAGTCTGTCTGATTTCGTACCTTTCTTAAGTTTCTCACTATGCACACCAACAGCAAACAGTTGAGCGTCTCTTCTCTGCCAGCTCCTCTGGATATCTCTGACCACTTCACCCTGTTCCTTTTCATCCTTTTACATGTCTCGCATTCACCTCATCTCTCGGCATCTCAGTCAACAGTCACCCCATCCCTAAACTCACCCCATCCCTGAGCTTTTCCAACTAGAGAATTGGAACACTTTATTCCAATTGGTTTCCTAAGATCAACCCCAGGCTACGGCATGTGCAGCCATCGTTACCATCCAAAGTCAGGAATTTTGGCAAAAGTTTCTACCAATGGTAAGGCTGCTTTAAGCGTCTTCAAATCTAACATGTTGAGGGAAGGATAGCATGCACGTCTTCAAGAAAATAATGTTCTTTCAAACTTTTATGAACTTGATTTTATTTCCCATTCATAGAGTTCATTCAAGAATACCAGACTTAAAAATACTTAACGAATCCATTCACCTAGGACATGCTTTCAATGGTCACACTTTTCAAAGGGGTTTGATTGAAGCTATCCTGCATGTGTCTCTGCAAAATCTTGATCCCCATTTTTACCGTCATTTGGATAAGAAAATCAATGCACAGTTTGTCTAAGTTCTGCTCCATCGCTGTCACCAAGGTTCCATCCATATTGCTTCCTTGATAAAATGCAGGAACATTAGAATTTGTTCTCCTTTGTCCTTATTTAGAATTCTCATAACCTTCATGCATATGCCATGCAGGAAGGAATCCAAACATTCCCAACAAGCATTCACAGGATCGCCCAGTGTGGCTCAGTTCTGCTTCTCACTGCTATTCATTCTCTATCCTGACCACTATCATGGTCTCTGAATACACTGATGATTGGGAACTTTCTTCAGAGCCAAAATGAGATATTTCTCCTTAGCAAAACATCTTGGGAACCAGAGGGAGCCTATCCCTTCATCCCTCTACTCTGTAGACATTCTTCCCATCTCTATATTAATGCTTTTCTTCTCTCTCTCAACCTAGAGCTTGACGAATCACATTGCAGGGTCATGTGTGCCCATCTGTGTGTGCAGGCCAGACGATAACCTCTGGCATTGTTTTCCGGGCATGATTCCAGGTGTTTCTGAAATGGAGTCTCTTACTGACATAAAACATACCAAGTAGTCTAAGCTTGGTATCCAATGACTCAGATAGTCACTTGTCCCTTGGTGCTATCGTGTTACTTTTTGCTTCCCAGTGTCTTACAAAGATGATCGATAGATGTTCCTTAGGAAAGTTTGTGAATAACTGAGATGACAATAGAACTGATGCAATTTTCTTGCCTAGGAGTGAACTGGTACTAGACATATTTTAGTTCATGAGGGATATAATCACTGAAGGCAAATACATATTAGATTATTTTATTGCCATTGGTAAGGCTATTTAAATAACCCCAATTGAGGCCACTTTTGAAAGATTAATTTCCAGACTAGGATTTCTGCTATACATCTGTTTATGTGTACCAGTGTAGAATTATTTCAATTTGTGGGGGAAAGTAAAATTCCATTACACTTACGGGTCCTACAACATTCTTTGTAAACCCAGATGTAAGCTGGATCATTTCGAGTAATGATGTCCTCTAACCAAGTTGTAATAGTATCAAATGCCAGTGGGTGATCATTAAAAGAAGATTCTTGAGGCACCATCTGGACTGTCCAGTGTTGCACTTTGCACTTACTCTATGATATTTCACTAGCTGTCCATAATAAAAATACACAAACATCCAAGGGATTCTGAGTGTGGATGTTTGGAAAGAAATTTAGAAATACACAAGAACATGACTGGATTCAGACATGTGCTTTTGCACACACACACACAGATAACCTCAGTAGTCATGACACTGGCAGGAAATAGATGGCTCACTTAGAGGGTGTAAGAGAAAGGAATTTTATGAGGCTGTTTGACGAAGAACAATCAGTTGTAGGAACATCAACAAAGAGATTGAGGTGTTAGAAAGCGACCAGTCAGAAATAGTTACTTCCAAAGCCTAGAGATGAAGAATGAAGTACTAGGAGTCCAAGGAAAAGAATCTCTGGCCAGAAATCTTGTATTTGGAGTTCAAGCCACAGCCTATCAGAAAGGAGCTCACATCCAGCATGGGAGTTAATAACAATCCCTTTCTTTCTGTTTTGGTTTCTACCAGTGTCAACCATCAACAGATGCCCACCAGAAAGCAAACACATAAAAAAGCAGAGGTGTTAGAATAGATATAGAAGGGTAAAACAAAGGATGAACGACATTATCATAAAGACATGAGACAATTGACTGGGATAGAAAGAACTGATAAGCACAACTCAGTAATCTACGCAGGATGCCTCGGTTTAGAGTTACTGCAGAAGATGGCAGTTACGTAGAATAAGCAACAATGATCTTATATCTTGTTGAGAATCTAAGGCAGTTTAGTCATTCAAGGTAGGAAAGATGGGAAACAAGAACCATGACCTGTAAACCTCATGTCTTCATTCCACCTCGAAGCAGAACAGTGGCGATCAAATCTGGGTTTTTTTTTTCTTCCACTAAACAGTGTGTGGGATTTCATGAGACATGGGCTGATGTAAAGAAATGATCCGAGAGTACAAATTAGCTTTCCTTGTTTAATCAGTGAAGTAAGCATCACTGTGGGAAACAAAATCTAGTAATATGTCCCAGTTTTTTCATCTGCAAAATGGAGGTGAAAAAAAAAGTATATCTAAGGAGAACTGTAGCGTTGAGAAGATCAAATAAGGAAATGGATCCGGTTTGCTTTTGAGAAGCTTAACAAGCTCTACAAATGTCAGGCCCTATCACTTCTGGATGCTATCTCCCAAAGCTGGTCCCTGGGTATATGCTTGCCAATCATCATATCCTGTCTTTTGGACTATCTTCCCTTAACACATGGAGTACTTCACTCAACTCCAACTGAAACATCACACACAAAGGGAAGATAAGCGGTGAGGAAATCCAAATGTGTTGGCAATACCACTGCATGTTAAAAAGAAAGAACAAGATTCCCGTTGAACTTCATTTCTCCCGTGCATAACTCCTCTTTCCATAGGTTCTATTAACTTCAAAGGGAGCTCCGTGCATGTAAATGATTATATTTATTGGATGCGCCAACTCCTTCTTATCCTCCGGGCACAATTAGAAATATCATAGAAAATGAGTGTTAGAGACTTGGATTCATATTTGATATTCTATGGGAAATTTCCCATCGTTACAGATGTTAAAAATCCTGCCCAACAGTCCAGTTCTGAATTTGAGGTATTCACCCTTTTATAGCCTTGCAGTTGTTTTTCTGCCCCCTATGGTTTTTAGAATCCTCTGCTCCCCATAAAATAAACTTATTTTCTTTATATCTATATAAACTGTTGATAGTCTTTGGCAGATACACAACTTGGTCTAATAATACAAGTTCAGACCGCATAGAGAAATTGTTAGTGCTTTCCTATGATTATCTCATAAGCACAGAAATTCTGTTCCAACTTCCATTTCACTCCGGGAAATGCTATCGAGTCACAGTCCAGGATCTAAATTCCAGGATGCTCAGTTCAATATTCCACTCACTAAACTACAGTGTGATTCCAGGGCTCAATGTAAATTCAAGCATTATCACTATTCTTGTTAAATAGTGAGGTTTCTCTGGTAAGAATCTATTGAATCAATGAAAGCCCCTTGATGTATACAGAGCCCTGGGCCTTTTACAGCAACTCGTTGTTTACCTATTCTGTATTCAGGAGTGTTATAACTTAATAATGAATGGATGTGTCTCTGAGGCTGACTGTGGCAAACAACTTAATGTCCTCGTTCTGTTCAATCAGTAAATATAAGTACAACAGACATCTGGCTTCAGCAATATTGTGGGTATGTGTTTGTGTGTTTACAAATTCACTGAAGAGGACAAGTTAATATTCAACTGTACAATCTTTTCAAGTGTCACATGGAGAAAAGTAATGAGCCTTTCAAATTAAACAGATTGAATTACTATGAGAGAATGATATATTCACATGGTGAGTTTATCTGTACTGAAAGATATTTACATATAATGATTCTTTCCAATTCACCTTGCAGACCAATAAATAAAGCTACATCAAAGTAATTTAGGCCCAGCTTGAATTATTTGTAATGAATGAGGAGAGTCTAGCTTTAGTAAATATTTATAAAGCAAGATAATCTGAAGTCTATATAGCAATCAAATTTTTAGTGAAAATATGTGTAAGTGGGTTTATTTTGAAAGGAAACATCCTACTCCGAGTGTCATAACCAATTAAATTCTCCAGGTAATGACCCCATTTGCATAGTGAGCGGAACCCACAAGTGGGAATTTTAATGGGTACACCACCTGAGTACAGTAATTGGGAGTGACACAACTTGAACTAGTTTTGTGCTTACCTCACTGAAATTCTACTCAGATTATTTTGAATGTCAAGCTACAAGTCAAATTCCAAGATGATGGATTTGTTCTTTTTTAAGCACCAAGTCTGAATAAAAAGAAATGCATGGCGTATCTTCGCTTTAAGTCATTTTGTGTGTCTTTCTACCCATCGCTCCCTTTTCTTCAGTGATTGGAATTTAATTTTATTCATTAATTTGTGAATAATTAGATAAAAAAAAAAAAGAAATAATGTCCCCAGCAGCTAAATTGCTTTTGGAGTGCAAGTTAATGTACTTTTTACCAGAATGTGTATTATATAGTTAAACTAGCATAACAGTTTACTAAAATGTAATTGTGTCAATATGTCCAATTATTCTTTCTGATGAGATAACAAAATCTAAGGTAATGAGTATTCCGGGGTATTTCACTTGTCCCTTACCCTGATGCCAATAAAACATACTTTCCGCAGAGCTGATCAGAGATGACTTGTCACCTGAAAGTGCTACTTCTAAGACATTCTCTGTATCTCTCGGGCACTATTCATGCTCTTAAAAGAACTGTGCTCTCTGATTGAGGGATCATATGACGGCCACATTAAATTATATAATAAAGGAGATTTAAAAACTCTTAACAGTCAGACACATGATGAACTGTGCTTTCCAGGTTTTGGAGGTGACATTTCAAAACCTCTTTTGTTTCACTCCAAGACTGCTTTCAGTCCTGTTTGTAGGTGTTCGACACAACTCAGCCACATCTGTAATTGGCATAGCATCCAGCAGACAGGCTCTGTACATCTTTACACTGCAACCTACCAAGTTAAGAAATGGATTGGTTCAATATAAAACAGCAGGCTGTTTTTAGACATAGTTACTAGTGCACAAGCTTTAGTATGGCTTGGCTTCATCCTATAATGAGATCTTTTGGTTCCCTGCTCCACAGACTTTTATTCCTTTGGAAAAGGCTATGAACTATGTCAAGTGGCTCGGAAGCTTTTGTCCACCCCTCTTTCTTGGCTTTGGAATGGGATTCCTTTGCTTCTACCCCTTTATGCATCAGACAGAACTTAAGAACCGTTTCAGCTTTTTTTCAAGTTAAACTTAGAATTTCTGTGTTTGAATTTGCTTTTTGCTATTAAAAAGAAAAAGAAAAGAATAATTACTTCCGCAATAAAATTTCACAAAAGGGGGGCTGTTTAGAGATAAATACCAAACTGTAGGGCTCTGATTTGTCTTTAACAGATGTATCTTTAGCTCCAGGTGGCTAATGTATTAAAGGAAAGGTTTCCTACAGTAATTTCTTCACAACCACCTCCCAACCAGGTAAATAATTCTAGGCTAAGAGTATGCTATTTAAGAGAGACATAAACAGATATAAATAATGCACAAACAAGCAAGGGCACTAGGAACGTGAGTGACTGTCCAATTGGGAGACAGGTAACTGCTTATTTGGGAATTCTTGCTTCTGAACTTTGGTTATGGCCTTCGTAGAAAACACATTCTGTCTCAGTTTGGTGAAGGATTCTGGTCTGTTGTTAGGGTCTGGCCATGGCTTGGACTTCCACTTCCAGGTTAGCTACTGATATTAAAATTTGATCTTCTGGGTAACATTTGGAGGTATAGTCTTTTATTTTTAAAAAGATCTGTTTATCTATCTATCTATCTATCTATCTATCTATCTATCTGTCTGTCTGTCTATCATCTATTTTTCTATCTGTGTGTACCAGAGGAGGAGCCATAAATTTCCATGCACCATATGCATATAGGTATCCCAGGAGGCCAGATGAGCGTGTCAGAACCCTCAGAACTGGAGTTAAAGGTGGTTGTATGTCCCCTGATGTGGGTGCTGGTAACCAAACTCAGATCCTTTTGAACATGGATCCTCTGCAAGGGCAGGAGGTGCTCCTCCAGCCGGAGTCCCAGATTTTTAAAGTAAAAAGTACTGCCATTGTTGACTGGAAATTTTGCAATGGGACGATACAGGGTCAATTTAGCAACCAGTGACCATTTCTACTAAACCAACCTTTTTAGGGCTGTACCACAATGCCATTCTGTTTCCATACCTTTGGTTCTATCTTAAACCAAACCTCTAATAATAATCTTAAAGATGTAAGCAACAAATGGAAGCCTCAGTGGTAGTTATCAGTTTCTCTCTGGAGACGTCAATCTTCCTCCTGGGGTTGAAACTTCCGGAGCATCCTGCGGAAGTAGATGCCATTTCCTTGGGATACCTAGTATCAAGTCAAGCACATAAAAAACACTCACAGAGAGGAGCACTGAAAGGACTGCCAAGGAATTCAAATACATGGTTAAAAAGTAAGGAGACGTGGAGGAAATCCTAACAATATATTATCCAATGTTTCAAAAAGAAATTTGTATGCTACTGCATTAGCCTAAGAGGAGGGGAAAATAACATTTGATAATACTTTAGTCCTTTGGACCTACAAATCACAAGTAATTGAAAGGAGGAAAATTTTGAGTAGTGTTAAACTAAAAATAATCTTAGTAGTACTGTTATTAATACATTAAATAACATTATTAGTAATGATTGATTATTGAATATGGAGAAACATAAGCACTGAGTGACATTGTAGAAGGCATGCCATACAGTTCCTTAGATGGAGCCTTGTCTTTGTTAGGTAGTGATGCGTATGTGACAGACCGAACTTCAGAATCTAGAGGATGGAGGTTGTATGGATACATTATGGCAAGTTATTATACAAGACTGCCTTGGCTACTCTTTGATCTCTTCAGACAACACCTCCATTTTAGGTGAAGAAAATAGTTACAGCATCCCACTGGGAAGACACAGAATAAAGTTATTTTTCTTAAAAAAAAATCCAGAAAAATAAACACAAAAATGAAAACCAACAAACTTCTCATGAACACTTATGCCATTGTTTTTGTAAACCCTCAAACTCCAAAGCATCTCTGAATATTCGCCATTTATGCCCTAGAAAGAGTTTTTGACAACGGAGTTGTATGCAAAAGTCATTAAATGTAACACCCAATTTTACATCTGGGAATACTTGTGTTTGTCACTAAATGTCAGTATATGCAATACCGTTTTATTGTTGTTGTTGCTTTCTTTTTTGTTTTTTGTTTTGGTTCTTGTTTGGTTTTATTGTTTTGTTTTTTAGTTTCACTAACTGAAACTAATTCCTTAAGTAAATAAATGAAATGAATCTATACTTAAAAAGGTGAAAACTAGTGGATTGCTCCTGACTAATTCCTGCTCTTGGATGGCTGAGCAGGGAGGGCAACTGATGTGATTTTGATGTTACCCTGCAATTATATAGTGAGGGGCAAACCATCTGTGAATATTGTTAAGGAGTGAAGTATGTGAAGAAGGAAGGAAAGAAGGGGTGGGTGGAAAGAAAGAAAGAAAGAAAGAAGGGAGAAGACAAGGAACAGAGAGGGAGGGAGGAGGGAATGAAGGAAGAAAGTGATGGAAAGGCTTGTATTTTTACATGCTGTGAATATTTAAAAGAGCACTGCATTTTGGTATCGTAGGGCAGCACTGACTTGCAGGCAAATGAATTCCATATATTTCTCTCAGTTCATTAGCAGGCATGAGTCTTGTGCTCTAGACAGAAACTCAGAAAGGGAGACTAGGAAATTTTTCAGGAAGACATAAAAGGGTAATGAAAATCTTCAGGTTTTAAATTATCATTGAGATTCTTTAAATATAAGGCAATAATAAATTAATTAGATAAAAAGAATTTTAAAGCACAATAAGTATTCATATATATATATTTTAATTTTAAAATAGCCAGGATCCAGTTTGAAAATATGCCACATTTAAAAAAGAGACTGAATGTCTAGGTGTAAACTATAGCAATTAATCTTGACGGCCATAAGATTCAACAAAACACGTTACATACCAAAATTTTAAAATATGCTAAAACTGTTTTCACATTTGCCTATTTTTCTTTTGAATTATACAAAATGCCTTAAGGAATAGCTTGCCTGGCTTACAGAGCTGAAGAAAAGTCCAACATGTACAAGTATGGAAATTAAATTCTGGTATTCACTAATGTTCTCTATTACAGAAAGACATTTCTAATGCACTAACATTTTCATTGCAAATCATAGCAAGATATATTCAAGCATCAGACAAGCCTCTTGGTTAAACAGTTTTACAGGATAACGAGGCAAATATTGTAACAATCATTAGGAGGCTTATCCATAAACAGATGGCTCTTCAACATCGTGTGATATAAGCACAAGCTAACATTTGAATATGGAAACACTAAGGTCGCCATTATATTTGATGTAGCAAATCAAAGCTTCTGCTTCAAGGATGAAGAAGAAGGCAGCTGTACATTAGCATGGTATTTAAAGTATATGCACATGTAAATTGCACTAGAGAGGAGACACACTTTTCTTTTTCAAAAAATATTTAAAATAATAATTTAATTATGAACTAGGCTAACATTCAAAGGAAAGACACTGGTGATGTTGTCAGTCTTCACAGAAAAAAAAAAGTTTAGGTCTCCTGAAGGTCTAGGCTGGCTAAAGGTTTCCAAAAAACGCACTATTTATAACAATCTAAATTCATCTGGAACTAGAAAGAACCACTAACAACAACATACTCCGAGGAGCCTACAAGTAATTAGCCAATGTAACTAAATTTTAAATCTGGAGAGAAGAAAAAAAAAGAACATGGGAGGATGTGTGTGAAACTGAACTCTCCCTTCTACATGTGCTGACTCCATCACTATAAAATTAGTCTCATCACAGACTTACTTCCTCATACTTTAGTATCTTTACATAATCTGACACTTGGCATAATTTCACACATAGCTGGAATCCTGATATCTGGTGATGGTGGTGGACATCTGAGGTCCTCCTGTAGTGGATCCAAAGCTTACATACTTAAGAAATACAACAAGGCTAGGACTACAAGCCAATGAAAATAAATAGACCCCCACACCACCCCTGCATGATAAAGAACTGAATCTTTCCAAATATAAGCCAGCTTTGGAAAAACCCCAATGAATACTGGGATTATTTTAATCTTGAAAAAAAAAGAAAAGAAAAGAAAAGAAAAAAAATCATTTAAATGAGCGTTGTTAAAAAGTGTTCTACATTTTTTTTTGGTAAAATATAATTATGTTAACAAGGTATTATGTTTTCATTAAAATTTATAACACTTAAATTATGTGTAGGAAAGTGCATATTTGCATTAGTTCAGATTATACAGTTCTAAGAGAGCTGTGTTGCTGTAATATACAATGAAGGCAAGCCTTTTCACTTGCTCAGAGCACAGACAGTTCAGGTCATCCACCTTCAACTTTTTCCTAAATTTAAGTAGCTAATCCTAGGGCATCCACAATGTCACATCCTCCTTCAGGACGTCCGCAATAACTGTCGCATCTGGTTGTTCCTATGGCCTCTTGCCATTAGAGTCCTGCAGCAGACATGTCTTACAACTTGGTTCATTCTTTACAGCTCCCCTCTGGTTCTCCTCCATCATGCTTCCTGCTGCTCTGGATGAGAGCAACAGGATCTTCCTCAGGTGCGCTCTGGCGAACAAGAGAGGTGGAAAGCCCAGAGGAGACCAACAAGTGGGGTCCCACATCTGTTTACGGCTCTACCCAAAATCTGCTTACTTACAATGAAAAAAAAAATGTTTGCTTTTAACGTCTAATAGATAAACATCAAAGTGATCTAGTTTAAATACATTCTGAGCAATGTTGTATTTAGAGCAAAGAACTGCTCAGAATGGGTAGGGACATGTCTAGAGAAAGAAGACATTTAACCATTTTAGGCTGTGTGTGCCAAAATGTCTTCAAATTATTTTCATCTATGAAGACGCTTCAAAAACCAGTTAGTCAGTTAAAACTTCACATATTAAAACCACATGCATCTGGTAAAAGAGGAAGAATTTCAGAGATTACTTAAATGAGTTAAACAGTGCAAATACTGAGTTGCTTCATGGGAATCTTACCATGTGCTTTTCTTTCCCCTACAAGAAATATTGTAAAGTTGTCTCCAGTTTTAGTACAAACAAGAGATAAATCTTTATGAAGGAAAACAGATGCCACAGCATTCCATGCAGATCTCTAAACAGTCTGAGGATTCACAACAGGCATCCATGATGCCGCAGTCCATGTCACAGGGGCAGCTACAGTCATCGCCCATCTCGTCGCCACAGCAACAGCAGCAGGCTTCCGAGGTGCAGATGCCACAAGAAGCTTGTCCCAGCACAATGTTGCAGAGGGTCAGGAATTCACAGAACAAGCATGCCAGGATACAGTGGACACAACAATCTTCAATAGCAGGCCAGACGGGACCACATAGTGAGAGACAGAAGAAACACAAAAGACACATGTTATCCAGAGACTAGGTAAAAGCTGGTCCAAGTTACAACTCAAATGATACTCAGCCCTACACTTCTGCTGTTGATTGTGAGCCAGATGTATGTACAACAAGGAGCTCTAGTTCAATTCGAGATGAGTCATCTCTAGATGTACAAGGAGCTCTAGTTCAATTCTAGACGAGTCGCCTCTAGACATACAACAAGGAGTTCTAGTACAATTCTAGAAGAGTCATCCCCAGATGTACAACAAGGAGCTCAAGTTTAATTCTAGATGAGTCACAGCCAGATGTACAACAAGTAAGTCAAGTTCAATTCTAGATGAGTCATCGTGATGGGGAAACTGGACTAGCAAACAGAGCTGTGATCCTGTGTATGCTTGAGCATGGTTGGTAGATTACCACTCTGACTCACTGTACACAGCTCTGGATCCCAAGCATCCCTTTTCTGTGTATCTTACTGATTGTTCCTTCAACCTGCTGCTTTCTGGAACAGTGTGCTAAAATAAATTTACTAAATAGAAAGTTTGTTCATTTGTTCCACACACAGGCTTCAGAACTGGAAAGAGCAAACAGATATTAGACATATTAATCATTAATTGAGAACTTCAACTGGAGTTCATTAAACCATGATCTACATGTTGTCTTTTTCCAATCTCTCTCTCCCTCTCCTTCTCCTTCTCCCTCTCCCCCCCCCCCCTCTCTCTCCCCCTCCTCCTCTCTCTCTGTCATAAAACCATTTATAGACCAAAAGTGAAACTGTCTAGTTGGGTACAATTATAATTACTAGCTTTACTTACTTCTAACAAAAGGGATAGGAAACACTAAGAGTGACTTTGCCACTTCTTGATGGTGGCAAAGTCATTCAATCTCTACCATCTCTTCATGTTTTCCTAAATAGCACTCACCATATTTCACAAACTGATGGAAAGAAAAAATGTCAAACCATTTTTTGTAGTGTATTTATTACACATGCGGCAAAATTCTTTTTTAAAAAGTTGTGACAAACAAAAGGACTAACTGGTGGAAATACTTATTTCTCGGTTCCTTAACACATGCCACAGAACCATGTGACTAATGCTTAAGACATGTGCCAAGGATATTTATACTTTTTACAGTATACATTTTGGTTATTATATATATATATATATATATATATATATATATATATATATATATATATATATATATTGTTGGTTATCAATCTGGTTACACATTGTACAATGTAAGTTGTACTGTCCTGAGGATCAAACCCACAACTTCATGGATGCTGGGCAAGTGCTTTATCCCTGAGCTACACCACCAACCTTCAATAGAGTTTCAGCAAATTATCTGAAAACTGAAGGATAAAGAGAGTCTCTGGACACTCTCAACAGAAACCATGTTTGCCCTGGTTATAACAGAGAAAAGCATCCCTCGCTCTGCCATGCAGTTATTCTACAAGCAGCTGTGACCTGATAGAACTATTCCATCACCATCACACCAAGTGCTTCTGGTGAGGAAAAGCAAGCAGTAACCTTTCACTTCCACAAACCTACCATTAGGCATCCCATCAGTCACCCAGCTCCTGTCCTGGGATGAACAAGTCAGTTTGCCTGCAGTGGAGAACTTGGAGGGTGGCTGAAACTAAGGTCGAAGCACAAAGGCCTTCTCCACACACTGAACATTATGAAGGTGAAGGCAGCAGAACACCCAGCAGATAAACTACAGAGCTCTTTGTGATGCTAGCAACACCCACTCCCACACACAGTGCTCATGCGGAAACTAAAAAGAGATGGGGATTGTGAGGAGCTTAGATCTCTCCATCTTCCCCTATCGTGTTGACTTTTGGGGGTATCCAAACATTTCGAACAGCTTCTCTGTTTTTGCTTACAAAAACATCTAAAGAGAAATGGCAAGCCAATGTAAGTGGTTTGACTGTGCGAGTCTGAAGACTGAATCTGAAGACTTTACAAGTCGGAAGACTGCGAAGCCCATGGCCTACAATGTCCCTCATTTATAGAGCATCATGAGGCTTACTCCTCTGATTATTCTTCTTGTCCATCTTCACCCAGTTTCCATTTGATAGTTCTTTCTTCATTTGAGATGTTTGAGAATGATATTATTATCGTGATTTGTAAAACACGTGAAAAGTTATAGAGAACTACTTTATCATTAAGAAAATAGTGTGAAGATTCCATGTCACGCTGAATTCCTAGAATCTCCCACTTACCAGAGGGAGGATCGTGAGTGAAAAGCTATTCCACGCTACAGAGTGAGAAACTGTTTCAAAACTAACATACTAGTTAATTGGCAGTATTTCAGCCATATTTAATTAATCTTCAAACAATTAACCATGCTGACTAATTTCAAGAACATTCTACTGAGAAATTAATTTCTAATTTCTAATGCTAGGTAGAATGTTTAAAATTTAAGAATGAGAAAGAAAATTTCTAAACAGTATTTATTCCACTGAGTATCCCTAAACACTAGAACACTGCTTAGGCATAGAGATTCCTTACATATGAGTCATAAAATATGCCACAGGAAGAACTATTTCTGTGTGATAAATCTATGAAACATAAATGGGGGAAAGAATGTTTGTCCCACTGAATATTATAAAAAGAAAGTTAGGGCAAACATGGCAGGGTCCTTGCCTGTAATCTTAGTATTTAGTAGCTGAGGTAGGTGGGTGGCGATGAGTGCCAGGCCAGCATGGCTACATGGTGAGGCCCATTCTCAAATAGAAGGCAAATTAAAACAAAAGAAATTCATTGACCGAGGGGAAAACAGTGGATTTTAATATCTACTTGTGGACACTGATTCCATTGGAATGGAATCATCCTTCCTGAAGAACACTGAGTAGCACATCTTTCTTAGAGGGTGTTTGGTTCATCCACTTTGACGCCTAAGGTTTGTTTTCACACTCTGCAGCGTCTTAGTTGATGAACACACCAGATCTGATTTACCCCCTCATCTTTAAATATCCTGGATGCTCCTGGCATTCTGCTTGACTATACATTGCTTTTAGAGAAAAGGGCATACAAGTTCCCGAGAACACACATGCTAAATTAGAAGCTGTGAGATATTGGGGTTAGGGTATTGCATATATTTAATATTATTGGGACATGGAATTGAAAATTTTTCCCCAAAGCAACTGCTTCGTTGCTTATTTTAACAACGCAAGAGATAGTCCACATCTTTATCAGTCATTGAAACTGTCTCATTTTACCACATCACAGGTCATTGAATTTGACATAGTCCACCTCCCCCACCCCCCGCCAGGTGTATTTTTGTTTGCTAATACAGACTTGAATTCATTTCTGATGACTATTCAAGTTTTCTCTTCATTGGAATGTGTTTTTGCTGGGTTTATATTGACCCCGTGTTTGCACGTTTTCCTCACTGGTTAGTATACATGTTTTATAAACTCAGACTACAAGCCCACCGTGAAATGAGATGCACCACTCTGTGTATAACACGTGTTAGCTAAAGAGAGCCACAGAGTGGAGAGCTGGGCTAATCTTTAGACTTCAAGCATTTGAGGTGCTTCACTAGAGTTGGAGAACTGATCAACAGCCAGCCCCAATGCTGAAACAGATGTAAAAGAGTGGACAACCTAGAGTTGACACCTTGCTTAAAGATATGAATCTGCAAATGTAAAACCTAGACATCTGTGTCCATGTATCCACCCAAGAGGAAAGATGTCGTGAAAGAATTCCAGGGGGAAGTCCTGATGAAGACAGACTCCTCAGAAGATGAAGCTCTTTACAGGAAAATTAAAATTCACAAAAACTCATCATCACCTGAAAGACATGGTTCTATAGGGTTTACTAGAGAGCCATCAGAACTAGAGAATAAAAAACCCTATACCAAAATACCCCCAAGCCTTTGGATTCCTCTAAACTACAAAAGAAGAAAGCCAATCTATTAACAAGTACCTAAAGAAGCCACAAACCAATATTGTAATGATTACAATGACATCAGATAAAACATCTGCACACGTGCATTCAATCTCTACTTACTCTCCATAGAGAAACAGAAGAATAGACCCCTACATTCTATCACAATTATACCATCATATTTATTACTTGTCAAAAAAATTCTCTTTTGCTTTTTTTGTTTTGTTTTCAGAATTCTGACTCAGCACAATGAGAAGGTTACAGGCAAAGATTGGTTGAACCCGAAGATTTGTTACAGATTTTGTGCTTACTGCTGTCTAGGGGAGTCAGAGACCATGAATGACTTCAAGGTGGTGGAGATGTGTGAAACAAAAATGGATGGTAAGGATTGTCATGTCGGTGTGGTAGAACATGATAGCAAGTACCACACCAGGGAGCTAGAGGCAGGACTTCCAGAGCAGCCTTGGCTTTAGGAGAACAATGCCTCAAACCAACAAACAAAACCAATAGCAAAAGAGGAAGAGAATGTCAAGTGAGGGAGCACACATTATAAAGCCAAGGAAGGAGCATCAGGATGAGGCCAGGCTGGGCTCTACAGAGAGGCTCTTTCTTAAAAAAAAAAGAAAGAAAGAAAGAAAAGAAAAAGAATGAAAGGAAGGAAGGAAGGAAGGAAGGAAAAAGGAAAAGGAAGGAAGGAAAGAAGAAAGAAAGAAAAGAAAAGAATGAAAGAAAAAGGAAGGATGAAAGAAAAGAAAGAAGGAAAAAAAAGAAAAGAAAAAACAAAACTAAACAAAAAATCCAAAATAAACCATATTTGGGAAGAAGAGTAGAGAAACCAAGTTAAAAAAAGATGAGTTCTCTGCCTGTATGTGGTTCACTGTCAAAAAAAAATTCCTTTTTTCCCTGGGTTCTTGAGGTTTTCAGTTTTTATGGGTTTTATTTAGTCATGATTTGCAGTTTTTACCAAAACTGCTTAACCTTTAGGAAGCCAACTGGGTTCTGGGAAGGATGCCTAGCCTAAACTGGGCCAGGCAAGAATTGTGCAATTCAGTGTACTGTGAGCCTCCTCAGCACAAGACTGACAGCTACTGTAACTTTAGAAAAAACAAAGGAACACAGAAGGCAGCAGCAAAGAGCTGAGAAGAACACATCAAAAGAGATCATTAGCAGGACTTTCAACTTTAAAAGCATCAGCCAAGAAAAGAAAAACATACTCTTATGAATTATTGCTGTCACCATCCCAAGCCAAGGTCACCACTGGTCAGCCTGTGTTGCAGTCCATCTGAGGGCCTTGCAGCCCCACCCCATGCCTAAGGTAACATCCTAAACCATAAATAGCCCCTTAGGCACTAGGGGAAATTGTCTGTGCCTGAGCTCGGGAGCTCTAGTTTTGTTGACAAAGAAACTGAAGGTTCTGTTCAGGGGAACAGCCAGTTTATAATGAACGTATCCCAGACTGATTTATCTGATCAGTACATTGCCAAATGCACTAGGAAATATTGACATTAGGGAGGCAGTCTGCTAGGGGAAAGAGTCGATCAAGTGGCATCAAGAGGCAATTTGAATGATACACTCAGGTCTACGATAGACAAGTCTTTTCTTTCTTTCACTTCTTCCTCATAAAGATGTGGTACAACAGGTACTCTTAGTTTCTTGGAAGGAAGAGACATGACACAGGAAGTGGAATGCAGGAACTGGCAGAAAGCAGAGACTTCTCAGAATCGCCCACAACCCATTTTTGAGTGAAGAAAGATGTGTATGTCGCTTATCTTGACTAATCTGTAATAAAGTTTCCTATGACTTAAAGTGCACGAACATACTTTCCTTTCTGGGTAACTAGCATGTAAATGAGATGCTGAGAAGCAAAAAGGTACAAAGCCAAGGGAAGCAATGCTGGACTTGCAGAGGGATACACCATCAGTATTCGAGAAGACTGCTTTGAGATCAGTTTTACCATCAGGGTAAAGAGTACCCAGAGTTACTCGCCCACCTATCTATCTGCTGAGGGCTGATGCACACTCCACAGGGGCGGGGCCTGACAGGGGAGTGCATTCCTGAGGTCAGATATTACATCACTGACCCCAGAAATTGCATCCCTGCATTTGATGTTTCTTAATAGAGAATGGCAAAGCAGGCCAGAAGTACATTTGACTTACCCCAAGTCACAGCTACAATGGCTGAATGCCTACCCTTTGCGAAACTCCAGCTGGTAGGGCCTGACACAAGCATCTCCCAGGGAGTTCTGCTTTCCAAATGTATGTAGTGTGGGTGGATAAGGCATAGTTAGGAATTCTGCACAGTAGTTCAGCTGCAGGCAAATGCCAGTCTCAGGACTGGGGCAGTGCAGCACTCCTGGCCTGCAGCCCTTGACCGACCACCTGCCTAAGAAACAGGCCTGGAGGTCACCACCTCCACAGAGCCTCTGGCACATGGCAGTCGCTAGGGCTCTGGGCAATGGCTAGCCAAGAGAGGCAACATTTTCCTAATGGAGAGGAAAGTGAGCTATGTCAGGAGGTTTTTTTTAAAAAGAAAGTTAGAGAAGAGTTAGATTTTCCATGCAGAGTTGACTTTGAGGGAAATGAACAATCGTCTTCATTATCATTGTTCTCAACAAATTCAGAGAAATTTTAGGAAAAAAAAACCACCCTGTCCTCCTGCACCCACCAAAGGAGTCCTCCGTGGCTTCCCTACCCAATATCCGAGTCCTGGAATCCATCTGGTCCAATGGAGAGGTTACTGTAGGTCACAGGCAGATAGCCTGGCCTTGCGTTTCTACCCCACACACACCCCGCCCGGCCCTGCCCCATTATTGATTCTGTTGCTAGCATTGTACACAGCTAATGCATTGAGTATTCCAAACTTTGCCAGATTTGATCCAGAATTTGGTCTCAACTACAGCTCTAGTCCAAGCAGTCTGTCTGAAGGGTCATTTTACAGTCTAGAAAGACAACATTTATATCAGAGGAATTATTGTTTCATAGAAGTTTAACATGGAAATCTGAAGAGGCAAGGGCACTTCAGGTGTTAGATATGCGTCTATTAATCAATACATTTTAATTTATTGAGTATAATATATGATGTGTATTTGAGTAAAGTCTCTCTCTCTCTCTCTCTCTCTCTCTCTCTCTCTCTCTCTCTCTCTTTCTCTCTCTCTCTCTCTCTCATTTTGGCACAGTGTACAAGGAGGTCAGAGGGCAATTTTTCCATGCAGAGCTGACTTTGGGGAAATGAACAATCGTTTTCATTATCATCGTTCTCCTCAACAAATTCAAAAGAATTAAAAAAAAAAAACACCTTGTCCTCCTGCACGGACCAAGGGAGTCCTCAGTGGCTTCCCTGCCTAATATCCGAGTCTGGAATCCACCTGGGTTAGTTCTCTCCTTTCAGTGTGTGGGTTCTGGGGGCTAAACTCAGGTCACCAGGCTCGGAGGCAACCCACCTTTAGGTCTTGAGATCTGAGTTGAGAGTAGCTAAAATATCAGTGATGTCAATTATTGCAAGTGTTTACTGAACTGTTCATATTTAAGATGGCAAATTTGATAGAATGTCACTGTCCTTAGGGACATGATGAATGATGAACAAATATGGAATTAACAGGTGGAACTTTCTAAGTATTAACAGTGTTATGGTTGTGGTGGTGGTGGTGGTTGTGCTGGCGGTGATGATAGTTGTGTGGTGGTTGTGGTGGGAGTTGTGGTAGTAGTGGTGGTTATGGTGGTGGTGGTGATGGGGTCAAAATTCCAGGAGGACTATAACTCTCCTCCTATGTCCAGCCAGACTCTGTAGTATAGTGGTAGGGGATATTCTCCTCAAATCCAGGAAGGCTTGGGGAAAAACTGCTCAGACACAAAAGAGGAGAAAGCACCAAAAGGAAGTAATTCTAAGAGACAGACACTGCAGAAGAGTGAAACAGAAACCCAGCCAAAAAAAAAAAAAAAAAAAAAAAAAGTAATCTGTGTCTGGCTATAGCAGAAGCTTTAAAAATAATAGTCTAGTTTTCCATATTGCAATGATAATCTGTTTTCTTCAGAAGCAAGAAAGCTGGGAGAAAAAATGATAATATTATATATTTTTCTTGAATGTATTCAGTGCTATTTTTAAGTTTACCATTGGTGATATATGTAACGTAAGGTTGGGTATAGTTTTGAATAATAAAATCTATAACACTTTATTTAGTCACAAAAAGCATTTTGAAGACTTTCTATAAAGCTCAGAATGTAAAGGTATTTACTTGCCAACAAGGTAGTTGACCTAAGTTTGATTCCCAGGACCCATGTGGTAAGAGAAATCTGACTCTCATAAGTTTTGCACTTCACAAGTGCACACGTGAACACACTCACACCCACCCCACCCCACACACACCACAATAAGTAAATAAATATACCATTTATTAAGAAACCATTGTTTTGCTTGAAAGAGCAATAGCCAGCAGTCTGCATTAAGTTGGTAATAATGCCTTTTATGGTCAGGACAAAACAAATGTGAATAAGTCCTCTAGTTTTAATGAAAATAAGTATTTGAATAAAAATGATGGAAAACTTCTTTCCAGATGCTTAATTTAACATTTTCCTCAATTTTATTTTCCAAACTGCATTTATTTCACAGCTAAAATTTTGGCTCGCCTCTTGATACTTATGTCTTTGGTTTAAGAGTTGTGCAAGGCATATTTCAAAAGAACTCAGTTTTTTAAAAGCAAAAGGCTCACCATGATGTGCCCACTACACTCTATGAAGTGATGATCGTGATAGTAAGTAAATTAATAACTGGCCAGTCAGTGAAAGTAACCTCTTACAGACACCCAGGGTGTTGGCCAGGATGCCTATATCCAAAATCCCCATGGCAGAGTGAAATACACAGTCACGGCCAGAGAAGGCTTGAGTCACTTAGGCTAAGAATTTCACAGGACAGGGATCATGCACAGTTCTCTGGACACTTGACTTGCCAGGGCTTAGCAGGAATACAAAGAGTACCTCAGCCATCCAAATTACATAAAAGTCCCAAACAAAGCTGTCTCTGCAGCAGGGTCCTCTCCTGCAGAGGCAGGACAGCTTGTCCAGCAGGAGGCACTACGTCCTACAGGCAGGAGATGTCTGGTCTAGGGAAGGCCCAGGATGTGTTCCCTGGCCTTGACAGAAGGGACAGGCCCCAAGCAAAGAGTCACAGCAGTCTAACACACACACCAGGCAAGATGAAGAGACAGACAGAGTGAGCAGCTACTCCGGGACAAGACACCAAAGCACAATTCAAAGCTGTGCACAGGAGGTAAATCCTATTATTTATGGAATTAATTTGTGAATCAAGGCTGGTTGTTAGTCTTCCCACATCACCCTTTCTCAGCCTGTCTCATCTATTCATGTAACGTGATGTTCTTCAAAGGCGCCGGCGCAGACTCAGATGAGCAGGACAGCATGACACTGAAATTATAAGGTCTACATATCGCCACTTGAATTTAGTCTCCCCAACAATTTTGAGGCCAAAACAACCTAAGGACGTGTTGGCGAGTGGCCTAAATGTGACAGCCGTGGTTTCTGGCCTGCTAAACAAGACGTTTTGTAGGCGTGTCGACTACTTTAAATTGTGGAAGAGGAGATAAAAATAAAAACCCTCTCCGTGAACTGCTTCACAGTCCCCTCCGCACTGCATCCCTGCCACCCCCCAGCTGAGCCTTCTCTCAGTCACAGCTCATTACTCACTGCCACCATTCACACTACAAAAGGCAAGGCTGTAGGTTTCCAGGTGGTGAAGGCTGTTTGTGTTTGTTTGAACAAGCACAACAGGGTAAAACATACTTGGGGGCAGACAGACAAAAGGACTGCAGAGAGGAACCCTCCTTCTGTCCTCCCCAAGTGTCACAGTTGGGAAATGTCATGTTATTCAGGAGGACTGCAATGCTAGGAAGCTGAGACAGGCTTTCCAGGATGGCTTGCTCACTAATAGATTAAGAAATCTTAAGCAAGTCGTTTGTCTCTGTGTTGGTAGGCACACAGCACAGGGGTAATAAGTGCAGAGCTCTTTTTAAGCACTAAGACTCCATCTCCGTGGAACATGATACCCAGAAGAATAGATTTCTAAATCTAGCTGGAGTCTTCTCTTGACCTTATAGAGCCATTTTTATATTTATTGCAATATTCATTTCTCTTTTAAAAAAGGAATTATTTTTTATTTATGAGAAAGACACAGGGGGCGGGGGGGGGCAGAGAAACAGAGACAGAGACTGAGAGACTATGCCACAGTGTGTGGATACTCCAAAAGTCCATAGTGTCAGGTCTCCCAGAGCTAGATTTACAGATGGAGGAGTGTCTCCAGGTGTGGGTGCTGAGAACTAAATGCAGGTACTCTGGAAGAACAGTAAGTGTTCTAAACCTTGTGCTGTTTCTCATATCAAGTTCTCAATACACATGTTCACTTATGTGCGTGCGTACCTCTGTGTGTGTGTGAGGGGGACGTGTTTGGGTGTGGGTGTGTATTGTGTGTATTTTTTGGGGGGTGGAGAGGGTCAGTGAGTATATGTGTCAGTGTGTGCGTGTGCTAGTGTGTGTGCCTGTGTGTGTCTATGTGTATGTATATCTGTGTGTGTGTGTGTGTGCACACACACGCATGCGTGCGTACACATGTACACAAATGAGTGGCTGTGAGTACCCATGAATACATACTGAAGCCAGAAGGGGAAATCAAGTGTCTTGTTCTATCACTCTCCCTTTCAGCCCCTCAATACAGAATCTCTTGCTAAACTTTGACCTCAGTACTAGAGCTGGTCTGGCTGGTCTGACTGGCAGCACTGGTGAACCTCTTGTCTTCAGCCCTAATGTGCCTCTGTTACATCACCAGACTCAGCTTTTACATGGGTTCTAGTGGACCAAATTCAAGTTGCATATTTTGTTCAGCAAGCACAGATCAATGTCCCTAGACTCTTTCCCACTAATCTCTGTCCTGATCCTTACTGAAATAAAGTACAATGGAAAACTAACTACTGATGAATAAAAGCAGACCAGACTTTGGATAAGCCTGAGGATTGGGTAGCCATAATACGCCTGAGCCATAAAGTACCAGAGTCTTCAGGCAGAGGATGCAAGCTTCATAAAAATGTTGGGCAGTCCTCAACATAAACACTACATTCTTTGACCACAAAACATACAAGACAGGTAGTATTAGACAGAGAAGAAGACAGTAGGAAATATGAAAAGTTAACTCAAGTAACAAAATACTCTCACCTTTTTTTTTCTCATTGGAGGAACCCAGGGACAAGGCCTTGAGGGTTAAATTCAACAAATCATACTGAGCATTGGCTTAAGAGACAGACACTGCTCTAAGTACACAGACAAATCCCAAGAACATGATGGTAAGAAAAGCAGAGTGTCAACATCACATGACAACTGTCATGGTTCAGCTAGAGCCAGAGTGCTAGGCGGTGCTGGCAAAGCAGCCTGCCACGCCTATGCACCACCCTGCCTCCATTTCCCAGGCACTGCCAGGGAGAGTTTACAAATACATCCTCATAAAACACAGACTTGCATAAGATAGGTGTGGTGGTGATCCTTAAAAGTGAAATGAAGAGAAGAGTGCCTGTCGATTCAGATTTGCACGATGAATCTGTGAAGGACCAGAAGGAGCTGTGAAGGAGAACAGGGTTGATGGGGAAAGTCAGACGGATACATCAACCATGCCTTAAAGAAGGACATGCAAATTGAGACTAAAGGAGGAAAATGTTCCACCCAGCAGAGGAATAGAGCAAGGATGTGGGGTAGTTTCTTTTTTTTCTTTAAATAATATGATGACTCAATTTTGTTGGAGCTGGATTAATCAAGAAGAAATCCTTCAATTTTTCCTTGTCAGAAGCAAGGAGTCACAGAGGACACGGAGTCACAATCACAGGATCAGTGGGGTCAACAGGTGACTTTAAAGAGATATGAGGCATTAGAGTGATATAAGTTGACATGACACTGGTTGAGGAAGAAATGAAAAGCGAAGTGTTGTGTGCCACTTTCTGGCCTCTGGAGCCATTTACCAATGAAGAAATCTAGATTTGCTATAAAATTGATTTTCAGTGTGACATGTCATCGACATGAGACATGTTAATCCTGAAGATACTCAAATGTGGGATATTCAAAAGGAGCAGATGCTGGCCTGAATCCTAGGGAGCAGACAGATCTGCAGGGAGTGGAGGGTACTGCAGATTTCATAGTGAATGACACTGTGCAGGGAAAATACACCGGGTGACAGGGAGGAGCAGAGGAAGAGCAGAGCTAGCGGGGTTGGAGAGTTGTTGGGGGACACGGTCCTTTAAGTCTGGAATGGCTACTCATGTCTTGAAATCAGAATAGCTGCAATTATCACATAAAACCCTCACAAGAGAGGGCCCACTAACATTCCCCTGTGGAGAGGAGGTGTATGAAGCCGGCTCTAGTGGGGCCATAAACAGTTAATATTTGGTAAGGGGGGGGTTCCTCCTACATGTCACCACCTATAAATTGCCCATAATCCTCAGTGGGGGTCCTGCAAGCAACCCCAGTGAAACTTACTGTTCACGAAGGTAACTTGAATGCAATTAGTTATTTGATCTGTCATGGTGCTCTATCTGGAATGAGCAGAAATTTGTGTAAGTCTCCCCAGGAAAATTCACACTAGAGCAGTTAATAAGAACAAAAAAAAAATGAGGAAAGAGAGGTACAATGAAAGGAAAAGAAAGAAGAAAAAATGTTTGAAGATGTATGCCAGGTACTCTGGCCAGAGAAATTCCAGGGATGTGATGGAAATTCTAGGTGAATAGCCGAGACAGGGAATGACTGAAAACAGACAAAACAGAGGCCATCTATCTGCCTATGGAAGAAGAATGAGAAATGTAAAAGAATAAGCAACTGACAAAAGATCTTAAACACACACTCACATGCATGCATACATACATGCATGCACACACACGTTCGCAAGCATAAACACAACATACATGTTCATATGCATGTACACAAAACACACATGCTCACATGTATACACACATAATTCGTATCCAATGAATTCACATGTAACACACAACACACACTATCACATGCACACAGATGTTCACATGCATGCGCATAGAACACACACTCCCACGTGCGCACATACACATATTTCTAAGTAGGAACTCATCTCTGGTCACTATACTCTGGAAGAGTTCAGATAGAATCGGAGTGACTTCTTCTGGAGTGCATGGAAAGCATTCACTGACAAGAAGTGGGCTACCACAGGAAGACAGGCATCTCCTGCTTTGAAGTAGAGGGAACCTGCTGAGTCTGAGGTTCAGGTGAGCCTGTAGTGAGTAAAGGGTAGAAAGACCTTGAGGAAAAGCTGGTGGCCTTTTCTGTCTTTGTAGAATGACAGAATGAGAGAGGAGCTACTGTGTAAAACGGGAGCAGACAGGTCTGCTTGTCTTCCTAACTCGTTGTTATGTTAGGAAGACTGAATTCCACAGAACTCAAAAAATGTGTCAGAGGAGTGTGGGGCGCAGATGCTCTGCTCAGACTCTAAGGATTCCATGTAGACCCAAGACCTCATGTGTGTAATGAGAACAATTTTAAGTCCATCAAGGTTTCTTTAGTAGTGTCAACTCCTGGAATAGACAGAAGTTGAAAGTACAATATGGATCTATGATTTAGAAAGCAGGGACACCAGACAATGAGGTGGCCACTGTGAACAAGGAATCAACGCATAGAGAAGCACAGAGAACAATCTTTGGTAGGTAGATACATAGGCAGATGATAGATGACAAAGTGATGATGGCAGACAGACAGGTGAAAAACATATGGATGGATGATGAATGATATTAGATATATAGATGATTATGAAAATGGATGCTAGGCCAATAGCTGATAGATTTTCAGCTTTATAGATAATTGGGTTCAAGAGCCAAGAGTTCCAGATTTATCATTTTAGGGTGTGGTTTTTATTTTTATTCATGTGGTTCTGTGTGTATTTGTACTAGTATCTGTGTGCGTGTGTGAGAATACCCCTGGAAAGCAGAAGGTGTCAGCTGGAGTTGCTGATAGCTGACTGCTCCCTAACATGGGTTTTGGGATTTGAACCCTGTCCTCTACAAGAACACGGAATGGTATTAATCACTGGGTTACTTTTTTTTCTTCTGTCCTCAGACAGACTTCTAAAAGTGTTTTATTTCCTTTTATAAGCAACATAAAAGGAGAATCACTTGATTAAAAGAAAAGTTGACACTCCCCCTTATGAGTCTAGCACACAGGCTGACCTATGGTTAATACCCATTTACTCAGAGGCAGCCATGTGAGTGGCGTGCCCTAACATTGGCTTACAGTTTCACTGGAAACTCTCCCAAGAGTCCACAAACAGCTGGTCTCAGCAGTTATCTACCACAGGTATGGAAACACTCTTTTTAAAATCACCTCTCTATTGTCATTCCAAAATGCAATTTCTGCCTCACTCACTGAGCATAATTATTAGGAAAAGAAATAAACTTCAACTTCTTGTGTCAAGTTTAAATGATGTTATGCTATTGGGATATTATTTCCCCAAGAGGTCCGCATCCTTCAGACTGATTTCCCCAGAGAAGTCAAGGAAGAAACTTAGGCAGGCTTAATATGTCTCTGGAAAACTGTGTATTAATTTATTTTATTCTTTTCTTTCAATTATCTTCACATTTCCCCAAACTCTTGATTTTTCAGTCTTCTAAGCAACAATAATATTTGCTTGTGTTCTTTCATTTCCCTTCGAAACTAGCATATTATTTTCTAATGACCCTACGCTGCTTCTCCAATTGCCTCCCACTCCTCTTCTGACCACATTCTCAATTTCCCTCCAGTGATGTCAGCGCAAGGAATGCCAATACCAATTCCCCCATGCTCTGGAAGGACCTAAGGCCACACACACTACACACCAGTTGAGATCAAGTGTGAAGATTTGACTAACAGCTCAGAAATGAATATATTGCCAGTCTATGGACATGAAGTTTCCCCTATTTTCTCTTGTACTTATCTATAAAGAGTTAAATAATGATAGCTCAAAACAAATCATACAAACACAAAATACTCAATGTCTCCTTTCTGCTACGACCTGGCATTGCTAAGTATGTGTTAATAAAAATATGACTTGAAAATATAAGCATAATGGTAACACTTAGAAATTTTCTATTTACTGTAGTGTTTTTAAGGAGACCATCTGCGTGTGTCCTTTAGTATCTCTTCAGTTTACTTGGAATTTCTACAAAAGCTATTTGAAGTCTTTTTGTCCCCTGCCCAAACACAGTTAATATAAATTTACAATACACAGATGTACAAAAACAAATAATTTTGATTACAAAAGATATTTAGGACAGTAAGGAGGTAAAAGCATGTGTGTCCATATTGTTTCCTGTTCGCTCTTTGTTTTTGATGTGTCATGGGAAAACATTTTTAAATCTGTGAATGAAAATACACAGAATTTTAGAGATAATGAATGATGGTAAATTACTTATACTATTAAAAGGAAAGGTAGACCAAATACGTGGAATCTTGTAAATACAAGGAAGATCTAGTAGCAATCAAATAGCTACTGTAATTTCAGAATAATTAAGGTAAGCAACATTCATGATTTATACAACTGTTATACAAAATGAAAATTCTAGCGATAAGTTCACAGGTGCTACAAACGCTACAGATATTTATTAAAGAATTTATAACTGAGGAAAATATTCAATTCAATACAAATTTTAGAGGTTGAAGAAACTCTTGCTCCCCCCCCCCCATCTATGTAATGACCTTCTCACCAGCATTATCACCACAATCAACAAGGATTAAGATCCCTTCACCAAAGGTACATGGATGATGCTTCCAAATAACATTCTAGCATATTCATCTTAGTACCACCCCCCCACACACACACACCAATACACCATGAACAATACTGTGATACTCTTTTTCTCACTGAATATGTTTTACAAACAGTAGAACACTCGTGAGCCACCAACCAGTTTTTGTCAGAAGATTCAATGCATCTTGCACATTCTAGATCTCCTCTCAAAGCCATCCTCCCTAAATCCAGTGCCACTGATACCACTATGAAACAACTTTCAGAACTCGGTTCTACAATGTTCAGAATCAGAATCATTTAGCACATTTGACTTAGCACCAAATCATAATATATTTTCTTCAGTAGATGGTCTCCAAATTACATGTTCAGTATGGAATAATCTATAGGCTGTTTCAAAGATTTCCAGTTAAGAGAAAATGTCTTATATGTTTAAGCCTTGACATAATGTAAGTGCTATAATAATGTTCTCAAAACAGGACAACTTTTGTAATGATCTAAAATCTGATAGGTTTAATATTAACACACACACACAGAGAGAGAGCGAGAGAGAGAGAGAGAGAGAGAGAGAGAGAGAGAGAGATTGAGAGAGAGAGAGAGAGAGAGAGAGAGAGAGAGAGAGAGAGCAGCAACCCAGTATGTCATGAAGCCATGAACCACTTGCCCTTCGGCTCTCCCCATCTTGACATTATGCACCATCAATGCTTCCCTTTATTAAATGACTTTGCCAATCAATACATTCTATTCCTAAAATGTTCATCTCTGGCCTCCAGGTCTTTTACGATGTTTCTTTAAAAAATCACCTTGGGAGGAATTAACTAATTTTCAATCTTTTATTTTTCTGTCTAAATTCCACAAAACATGCACACTGCCCCCTAAAAAGACCAAAAACTATGACTATCACTGTGACTGTGGTTAATCTTCACTGTCAGTTTGTGTAGATTTAGAATGATTGAAAAAACACACTTCTGCCGGGCGGTGGTGGCGCACGCCTTTAATCCCAGCACTTTGGAGGCAGAAGCAAGCAAATTTCTGAGTTTGAGACCAGCGTGGTCTACAAAGTGAGTTCCAGGACAGCCAGGGCTACACAGAGAAACCCTGTCTTGAAAAAAAAAGCAAAAAAGAAAAAAAAAAGAAAGGAAGGAAGGAAGGAAGGAAGGAAGGAAGGAAGGAAGGAAGGAAGGAAGGAAGGAAGGAAGGAAGGAAAAAAAGAAAACACACACTTCGGATTGTGCTTATGAGGATGTTTCTAGAAAGGTTTATACGAGCAGAGAAGACTCACAGTCAATGTGGACAGTCCACTAATGGAGTAGAATCCTGAGCTGAATAAAGAGGAAAATTAGCTGAACGCCAGCATTAATCTTTTATACTGCTGACTGAAGATGCAGTGTGCCCACCTAGTACACATTTCTGTCACACCATAACTTCTCTGTTCTCAAAACATGACCATCCTTTTTTTAATGATCTAAAGTCTCACACACGCACACATACACACACTTACAGCACAGTGCTACGTTATGAATCCACTCCAGACTCACTCAGCTTCATCATCACGCACCATCACAGAATGTAACCTTGAACAGTGAGCCAAGATAAATCAGTGCGAAATTGATTTTGTCAGGTATGTTGTCATAGCAACAAGAAGAGCAACTGATACAGGTACCACTGATGCCCTCCACGAATAAGTCTCATTCATCCTACTGGACTTCCATGTGCATGTATCATGTAAATACTTATTCCATTTTAAAACACTTTCTTCAGCCAAACTGGCTATTGTTTTTTGATAAATGTCTACTCAATTGTACTTTTTTCCCCAGTTCTTTTTCATTTGCTGTCTTCTACATAATGAAGCAGCTGCTCAAGGCTGTGTTCTTGAGATATTTCTGTACTTTTCCTCCTTGGCAGAATTCATATTAGACTTAAATGGAAAGTTTCCAAAGGATGCTGGCTCCTTGGACAAAATGAATCACAACAAACCCCACACTTATAGTCTGTTCCATGTTCCCATCATCTTAGATTATGATGACTCCGGCATTATATACACTACACCCTCATGTCCCATAGAATATATTTCAAACTGCAGGCCTTTCTTCTGAACTCCACCTTCCTGAATTACTACACATTGCAAACCACTAGTCATATAAATTATGGGAACTCAAATCCAACAACACCAAAAACCAAACTGTTTTCTATCTCTAGTATCTCATTTAGTTAGTGATGACGTCATTCTTCCTCTGGCCTAAACAATGGGAGTCATCCTTTAACCCTTTCATCTCTCCTATTGAAATCATACTCTTCACCAAAGTGTATTCTACAGTCAGTGAATATCCACATGCAACTACATCTCATGGGCTCCAGAAATACCACTCAGATGCTAACTCATGACTTACCCTCTGAATCATGGCAAGAGCTCTTATACAAAGCCTTTCTCTGGCTTTTTTGTACTAGTAACCTATACTCATCAGATAAGACAAGGTGATGTTAAAAAGCAGTGAATCTAGATCATGTCAGCACAGTTTGCTAAATACCTGCTCCAGACTTCCTGTCTTAAAATTAAAACCGGCCACAGTGGTTGATTAAATCCTACCATCATTTCAGTTCTTAGAAACACTTGATTTTTAAATAAGATATCTACATATATCTAACATCTTCAGTTACCTCAAGAATGCCACAAGAACTAGCAAGATTTTTTTACCCTTCCTTAAATCTTAGTAAAAAAGAAATGACTTTAATCAAATTTTCAAATTAATCCATTAAACCAAACATGACCAGTAACTGCATAAGACACAATCACAATTAATTACAGCTCACAATTACAATTTAAATCTCAACCTTTTCAAATCTATGCTATGATGTTAATTTATGAAGAGTAGACAAAATTAAATGACACCTTTGCTTTCCTGTGTGACCCTTTTCTTCAAGATTAAAATACCCACACTTCAAGGAAGATCCTAAAACTCAAAGTATAAACAACTCAATAGATTCAGAAAGTTTTCTTCAAAACTGACTAGATTCACTAGGACCCTCCTTCCCAAGTGCATGTAAGCTCAGCAGGAGAGCTGAGCTACCAGAAGAAGCAGAGAGCATCTAAACTAAGTAGAGGAGGTAGAACCCAAACTGAGCTGACTGGATAGGATGCTCTTGAGAGAAACTCTTCGGCTGTTTGTGTGTAGTGGAGTATGCAAAAGGCTTCTACTGTGATCTGTCACCTGTCATGCTGGGATGGGCTTCTGAAGTACAGCTTCTTTTAAGATATTTCTACTCCTAAAAGTAACCCTTCACACATATTCTTGTAAGTAACTCTAATAAAACTGACTAGATCACTAAGTTGGGCTTTGGTTTGTCATTAATTCCCTAAATCCCATAAATCCCTGGGATGAGTAACAATTGTTCATACCTCCTCAGGAAAAGTATCAGACAACATCTTTAAACATATATTAAAATCATCATATTGAGTAGTTAGTCTGAATTTCAGTGGTTTGCTGACTCATCCCTCCTATACACATTCTAATGCCATAACTCTTTGTTCACCACTTAGTGCCTTGCTTTATTGCTATTGCTTTTGTAAAACTGTGAGTAAATTGAACTCAGGGCCCTGTGAATGTCAGTTACAAGAAACTATCAAGTACCATGAATCTGTGGACCAAGACACAAAAGTCAGGAGTGTGAAACTCATAAGACTCTTTTAATTCCTTCTGTTCAAATGGTATTGGTATTTTAAAACAGGAGTGTTGACTTGAAAAGAGAAGCTTTTCAATCAGCTCCGCTTCAAATCATGTCATTCCATAAAAATGACTCAGAAGACTTTGGATTAACCAAGCACACATCACATACAGAGCAGAGCCCCTGAGGTCAGTACCTCACCAAATGATAATATGTCTGCTCAATGCTGTTGCTTTGATATGGTTTGTATATTCATTTAGCCTAGTGTATGGAACTAAAGATCTAAACTCTAAAGAAACTATGTGCTGGTTTGTGAAAAAGTCATCCTAAGATAATTACCTTCTCTCTAATGGATCCTTCCTTCCTTCCTTCCTTCCTTCCTTCCTTCCTTCCTTCCTTCCTTCCTTCCTTCCTTCCTTCCTTCCTTCCTTTCTTTCTCTCTTTCTTTTTTTTTCTTTCTTTCTTCTTTCTTTCTTTCTTTCTTTCTTTCTTTCTTTCTTTCTTTCTTTCTTTCTTTCTTTCTTTCTGATTTTCATTCTTATCTTTTATTATTTTACAATATATTTCAAATCTGCCATTATAGTTGCCTTGAGTTCTCTGAGAGTCCTAGAAGAATACCTAGACACACACAAACATCAATCTGAAATACCAACTGACCTGGACCATCACTACCAAATAGGCTATAGCTTTTAAATAAATGTGTGACAGTGGAAAAGAAAATAAAAACCTGTTGAAACAGAAAGCAAAGGTTGCTTTAGTGGATATAGAAAGGAGGTGATTTGTTGTTTTGTTTTTGACACATCTGGTTCTGGAAGTAAAATAGCTTAGCAATGTGCCCTGAAAACACCTGCTTTCTGCTTGTACAAAGTGCACTTAAATCAGAGACCAGACATGGGGAAGATGCTCTAAATGCCTCAATGCCTCCTTCCAGAAAGCCAAAACATTCATGAACTTAATGGTCTCATGGGCCGTAGAATTGTAAGGTTATTTCTCCCCAGCAAGACTGGATAGCTTCAATCAACTCTAAGAAAGAACCCTGATCTTCTTCATCCAAATGTAAACATACTCAAATCTTTCCCATCTCGGACAAAAACTAAAAACAATATAAACTCATTAAAATCAGTTCTCTCCATATCACTTCTGCCCTGGCCTTTTTGTTTGTTGTTTTGATTTGGATATTTTTCTTTTTCTTTTTCTTTTTCTTTTTCTTTTTCTTTTGTTTTTGTCTTGTTTTGTTTTGTGTGTGTGTGTGTGTGTGTGTGTGTTACAAGAGTTCTACCTTGTGTTTTCCTAGTTACTAAATCTATTATTTGAGGGCTAATCTTATTTTAACCAACAAACAAAACTTGGTACAACCAGATGTGGTCACCTTCATGTTCTTAGAGATTTTGTTCTCTGTACTCTTGACAATAGGCTACTGAGTTTGTATTCTCACCTCTCCTATTTCCTCCCAATGAAATGGTCTTGCACTTTTCTCTGACTCTGACTTCTTCCAGGCTACCTTGTGAGTGTGGCATTACTCACACTTGCTTTCCATCTGATTTTGAATCTTGAAAAAGTCTGACATTGCTCTGTTTCTCTCCTAAGACTCCAGCACTTACACACCTATGGCACTAAATTGGCCAGCCTCCAGGGATCTGATCCCAACCACCTGATCTTCACTTGGAAAACGCTACTTAAGAACAGACCATTCACAGTTTCACATATTTTCTAGTAAGAATAAATATTAGTGGGCATTCTTGGTCCTAAACTCTCTCTCAAGCCTCATGGATGTGTTTCCAGATGCGTTTTGGAAATTCCCACTTGAATTATTTCTACTGATCCCCTATAAGACCAGCCATAACCAGCTGCCAACTACATTCAGTTATTCCTCTTGATTTTTCTAATTTCTAGTCATGTAGCCTCAGACCAAGACCAAGACCTGTCTGTCTATCTGGAACCCATGTGAAAAACCTCAGGGCTTCTACTGTCCACAGATGGCAAAACTTGGATTTGAGAACAGAACTTCCAATATTCTTTCTCACTTCCCCTATAGAGTACAAATTGGTCTCATAACAAAAGAAAGCAAAATGTAAAGAGACACCAGACAGACAGACAGACAGACAGACACACACACACACACACACACACACACACACACACACCCCTAGAGTTTTAAACAACTGTACTAAAAGAAAAATATGCTAAAAAGCATGTGTGCAAACAGGGCCATGGGTCTACTCAGTTCGTTTTATTTCAGTTAGCTCTGAATAACCTCTTCTCCCAAGTACCCCACACCCTAAAGCTTCCTGGCCAATCTGTCTGTATCTCCATTGTCTGATTTCCTCCCCACCCATCTCCTGAGTGGATGCTGAGCTAATTTCAATGGTTAGATCAGTTGCCTGATACAAATTGACTACAAAACCAAAAGCCAGAAATTCCAATGGGAAAGTTCATGCATAGCTGACAGCTTTTAACATCATTCCAGATAACCTATGAAGATATTGATTATTTTAACAAAGGGTCAATGGGTGGACTCTGAGAATTGAGGAATGTTTTCAATATGTTGTTATCTGTGTGCTTTCATGTTTCAAAACGTTGTTAAATCTTTTCTATTTTCCCTAAATTCTAAATAAAATTTATTTATTTGTTGTAAAGTTACTAATAATTACTATAATTTTTAAACATTTATTTATTTCAAGTAAATATAATGTAATGACTTACTTTGCAACACACACACAAACACATACACACACACACACACACACACACACACACACACAGTACTTGCTGTTCTATTTAGTGTTCTGAATGTGCAGTGAACTCCTGTTCTCCAGAGTACTGACAAATATTGCACTGGAAAGCAGAATTCTAAACCATTCACTCTGAGTGTTATTCTGCCATGCACTGGAAAACACTGTGCCTGATAAAATAGAACACAAGCAATCAAATGTTACTCAGGCAAATTAAGTACTTTGAGGAATGCCATGACATATTTTCCCCAAGTCATCGAAAATGTGTCTCTGGAAACTCCAACTGGAACACTGTACTGATACTATATATCCTGATTATTATCCATCCACACCAAGATACTGGTCTGCTACTTCTACGATTACAGGCAAAATCTTTTCATAGGGGAAAACAATCTTTTAAAGTGTTATGAAATTTAGAATGAGTAACTTAACCTAAATGTTGATACTTCACACCAGATTTTAAAAGTTTAGATGTGTAAGATATAAATAAGATAAATAAGATATAAATAATATAAAAAACAGAATAAAATAAAATAACAATAATAAAACACTGGTCAGGCTGGCAGCAGTTTCTGTGAGCCAACTGGCAGCCTGTTTCTTGTTGGCAAGAGGATGGATGCTCAACCCTCTAGTATATAATAAAAAACAGAACAAAACAAAATGAACAAAAAACCAGTATGAATGCCCAGAAAAGTACACAGAAAAGGAGGAAGAGTCTAAAAAGGAACAAAGAGACGATCAGAGTCAGAATCTCGTAGAACAGTGTAAAGAAGAGTGACAGAAGGAAGGACCATAGAGACTGGGCTTTAATCCATCCACAGGTCTAGAGGACTCGACTGGAGCCTCTTAGCTGCTTAAGTCTACCATGTCTCAACCCTCTTACTCTCTGACTTACAGCAACAGTTCATCACCAAAGAGCAGAAAGGCTGTGTGAGAGTCGGCGTAAACACACTGCACATACTGCAGTGCGGACGCCAAGGAAGAAGGTGCCCAAGCACATACAAGAACAACCAAGGGAGTTCTGAACAACGGAACGAAAATACAACACGAATCAATGTGGCTGACACAGTGATGTCCCTCAGCACGTCACAGCGAATGCAGATCCATCTTCAGAAAAGACATCCCGGATGCAGGTGGAATGTCCGCTCCCTATTCATTCAGTATCTTGTCTCCTGTGCCAGCTTATCCACAGATCAAACTGTTTAGGTAATCTGAACACAATACTAATTCATAAAGCTTCTTGTACCCTTGTAATGCCTCCAACTTGATGGCTAATTAAACGGCTAGCTTGACACAGTATAAAACCACCTGACAAGAGAGTCTTCATGAGGAACTGTTTAGTTCAGAAGGGCCAGTAGACTGGGGACTGTCTTGATTGCATCAGTAGCTGTGGGAAAACTGAGTCCATGTGGGCAACAACCAGTCCCTGGGTTTGCGTTCTAAATAGTATAGTGGTGGGGAAAGTGGGCGGAGCATTAAGCCAGCATGCATTCATGTCTCTTTGGCCTCAACTACTGATGTGACGTGACTTTTTAAAGTTCCAGCTGCCTTGACTTCCTGGCTATGGTGGACTCTAATTTTTAATTGTGAGCTAAAATAAACCTTTTTCCTCTTATCAGAGTATTTGATCACGGCAATAGAAAAAAAATTAGGACAGCTTACCTTTAACCATCTAACTCAGTTCTACCTTACCTTTTAAGTCCCCACCTAACCCCCTTTCCAGGAAGCATACCTTCCTGCCACCCACCTCAGTAATGATGACCACAAAGCTACTCAACCTCACTGAGTATTTAAAATAATCCTATGGCATAGGTACGTATAAAATCCCCTAATTCCAGATAATCAAACAGGCTGCTAATTCACCCTCAGATGAATAATGGTCAAGGGCAGAGCTGGTAAGCAGACCCAAGCAGAGAGGTTCCATGCTGTATGTTCTACACATCAGTCTACACCACTTCCATGTGATTAAATGTGAGCTACCTCCAGCTATTGCTACAGAGCCAGTGCTTTTCAGTCTTTCCAAGCACTGATGTTCACTGAGATGCTGAAATCCAATGTGTATCTCTTACAAATACTGACTCTTGAGTATCAAGTGTGGAGTGCAAGTAAATTGCCAAACATCCCTAAAGAGAATAGAAGTTCTTTAACAATATTTTTGTTGAAACCTAATTTTTACAAAAAATATAACTATAACTGGCATACCTAAAACATATTAGTTAGCATTTACCATCCCTATGAAAGAAAAAGTGTCTTCAAGACTAATGAAAACCCTTGGCAATTTGAATATTAGATGATACTAAATTACACTATAATTATTTCAAAGGTCAAGAATCTTACACATTTAGTATTAAAACTCTCCACCTGGGTGATGCAATCAGAAAATTTAAGAATGTATGAAAATATTTAATTATACAAAACAGGAAGAAATCTACTAATTTAATAACCTTTAAGTAAAATGTTCTGTCTTCCCACATAAGTACTTTTTCCATCTCTGCTGCAAAAAAAAATGAACATTTTAGAAATATATGAGCTAGGTTAATTTCAAGGAAAAGTGAGAGACCATGGTTTGAAATCAGTTGACACACTACTCATGAATACTTGGGAAACCATAAGACTGCAGGCACCAGGGAAATCCTAACAGAGTCAGCACCACCCACAGGTCTTGAGAATTCAGTCTCTTAGTGGAGGAAAACCAATACAGAGCTCAGGTGTGATAGCTGCTCCTAAAATCTCAGAAGGAATGGATTTAAGGAGATACATGCTCACTGAAATGGCACTCCATGACTCCACCTCAGATGGACAGCCATTCACACTGAAGTCATATTGGAATGCTGGATAAACTGACTTTAGTTCAGACTATTTAGCTATTTGGTTGGTCAGTTAGCTCGATTCTTTGAGGTCATATCTCATTATGCAAAGCAAATTCGTCTTGAATTATGCCTGGTATCCTCAGGGGCCAGAATTGGGCATAGGATTCTCAGGAACTGGGTTACAGACAATTGTGAGCATACTCAATTATGGGTTGTGAACTGAACCCAGGTCACATGGAACAACAGCCAATGTTCTTAACTGCTGGGCCACCTCTCCAGTGTCTTGATTACATCATTTTAAGAGGCACATTTGTCTTCAAGTCTTTGAGTGCCTTTTTACAGCCAAGCTATTTCAGATGCAGGACAGTCCTTCTTGTGGAATGTGGAGAAAAGTGAGGCATTCCCAAAAGGACAGGGCCATAGCTGGAATGGACTGGCTCTACTGGAATTGTCTCTGGCTGCAGAAGGCCTATAGCCCATGCAACTGTAGTATATACAATAGCGGATATTGAATGGTTTGGTTACTTGTGTAAATAAACATGCAGAGAATTTGTTTTTTAAAGCAATTGCAATGGAAGTTTTTAATCAATAGACTTAAAAAAACTCCCTCTGTTTCTTTGTTTGGGGGATATTTTCTTTTGTTGATTTTGGTAGACAGGGCCTTTCTATGATGTAGCCCTGGATTATCTAAAACTAGCTTTGTGGATACATCAGAACTGTGACGCACTTTGTATATTACAGGTGTGCAGTCTTTCTGGCTCAAATGAAAAAATTGATATATGGGCAATATGCAGTGATTCATTACAAAGATGAAGGGCTTCCACTGACTCAATACGGGAGACATTTTTAGGGGCAGGGCATTGTCCAGGTGAGGCCTGGACGCCAGCATGGCTGTGTGTGTGGAGTGCTGCGGCAGAGCTGACTGCACACAGGAGGCAGTCCATCAGCCTCTTCCATCTGTGTTGTCTCATCTAGGTAAAGCATACTTCCTCCGTACCAGAAACCGTGTACCTGCCTCATGCATAGGGACTCCTATGCTTGCCAGCCACACTATTGGTCTGTGACTTGCATAGAATTATCAAACTATAAATGAGGAAACAGGTACAGAGGGGTTTAGAGGAAACACCGAAGTCAACAGGTTCAAGGCAAAAGTGAGCTTCAAAACTAGACGCTCTCTTTCCACAGCTTGACCTATATGATATTTGTCTTATTCACCTTCTCTGACGTCAAAAGAGTCATTTGCATGACTGTAATCGTGAGGCAAATTTTAAGGGTACAATCTTAAATGAGAATTAAATTCATGAAGATCTCTAACGATGAGAACGTAAGAACTAGGATAATGAAATGTTAATCAAGATTCAAAAACAGATCACAAAATATGACCTAAATTCTAGACGCTAAGACAGAAGACATGGAGGGGTCTCTGCAACACATTTCATACTTTCCTTGCTGTTTCATTCTTCTCATGCTACCAACTTGGTCTCAAATGCTATTTTGTAAGAACTGTAGTTTTTCTAGCTTAAAGACTGCCCACATCCAAATATTTGTGTTCAATTCTAAGTAGAGACTGGAGGGCAGAGAAGTAAATTGCAAAACAGAGAAATTAGGAGAAAACCATGGGAGAGAGCTGTAGTTTCATTCGTATACATCGACTTTTCTCCTCCGTGTTTCTTCCAAAGCTGCATTCTTGCATTTCAAATAAATTCAAACACAATTAAAAAGCAAAAACTACAAACATGCTCCATAGGCTATTTCCAGTTTGGCTGATATGCCCATGCTATCACTTTTTAATATTAAAACAAGTAAGTGCCAACTGGAAAATAAAGGCTTAAGAACATAATAAATAAATTCACAAGTATAAAACAAGTAGATTTCAATTGCATTCAATTATTTCACCCAATCACCTCGAAGTAAAGATCCTCCAAAGAAAATTGCATTGCCTTCTCAACTCCTTGGAGAGCCAGTTTAGTTAACAGCCTACCTATACTTCAGAGATGACCATGCAGCTTACATGTCAAACTCATTTTCAAATGTCAATCATGTCCTTTTCAATCTAATTAGTTTGGAAAGTAGGGTCACTGACCTGGAACTATGCAGACCATTTATTATCATATCATTTGATCAACCTAACACTTTGCCTCAGTTGAGTTTAAGACATCTGTAGCCAAAATGTAATATCCTTTCTCCTACTCATTACTGGGAACTCTCAACAAAATTCCCTATTTACGGCTCAATTTATCACTGTGAGTAGGTATAGCTAACTTTACAGAGGCATTCCAGAGCCTTTTATTTAAGATTTCAGGGAAATTGAAATAGAAAGGTAAAGGAAATATGCACAGATAGTGAAATATATGTGTCTATATTCATATATACATAATACATTTTTACTAGTACCAAATATATATGGCAGATTCAGTATTTTAGATAAGGAATTGCAAATAGGAAAAGGAGGAAGAACAGAAGGCTATACACAGGCTGGGAGTAATTTACAACCCTAATCACACAGATTGAGCTTTTTCTTTCCTTTAATATGACACAACGTAACATACAAAGAGAGTCTACAGGTTTCATCATATTGGGTTTGCTTTATAAAAAAAAAAAAAAAAAAAAGCTGTCCTGGGCTCATAGTAACCTGATTTCAAGCTGGTTAAGGGCAGACAAGGTACCATTGAAGAAAAAATAATAACTAGCTCTCTTGAGGTCATAGAGCATTGGCAAAGAGTCTCTGAGAGCAGAGCAAAAGGGTTGGGCAGGGCTGGAGTGGGCGGTGTGTGCTATGTGCTGGCAACAAGGGAGCAGGAAGATGGCTCACAAAGTAGATACCCATCACCTGGCAAGACCAGGGAATTTATATGATCTTTTCCCTATTTCAGCTTTGCATATTACGAATGAATTTGCTAGACAAAAAACAATGCAAGTAGGTAATCTTATCTCTACTGCACAGAGTGACATGTTACACCAAGGAGGGAAAGAAGAGAGGCACTCCGATACTCCCCCAAATGGAATATTTATATTTTTAACTGTGGCATTTAAAAAATGGCACCTGTTATATTTAAAGTAATGAGTAGTCACTCTAGGATGGCAATCTAAAAGCAGAGTGCTGGCTGCCCGGTCTCCCTTGTTAATCCTGGACTTTTGTTGGAGAAACTTAAGTGGATTTTACCAAAATGTCTGTTTGTTTGATGGAAAGGCAAAAATGTTCCTGGTGTTTTCTGGATCGATTTACTATGACTGGATAATTTTACATAAGGATTTTTTTAAACAAACAAACAAACAAACAAAGGTGCACATCTACGTCACACTTACCTTCGGGTGAGGAAGCTGATTTTTGGGAAAAGACAGCATTTACTTTACTCTTCTTACTGATATCATTGTTTACAGACAGGCTGGACTGAATTTTCCTGTGCATCTTCTGAGCAACTGGAGCTGACGCTCTGTGATTGTCCACGGATGCAGGCTTGGCTCCGTGATGAATGCCATTCCCACTGCTCACGCCTGTGACTGTGAGGCCGCCCTTCTTTAGCCTGCCTGTTTCCTCCTCGCTGGCTTCCTGTCCTGATGTCTGCAGCTGAGGCAGACGCTCAGGCTGGGCTGAGGTAAAACAAAAACAAACAAACAAGAACAGTTCATCTGGTTAAGCAGAGAAGTTATTCTACAATAATGAAAATGTAGATTTGAAAATATAAATACAAAAATACAGACTTGAGATCTAACCCATGATGAGAAAACTAAAGGAAAAGGTGGAGGGAGAGGAAGAAGACAAACGAGAAAGGGTAGAAGAGGAATGCTCCAGAAGGAAAGAAGGAAAAAGGAAGGAAGGAACGGGGAAGGGAGGAAGGAAGGAAGGGGGAAGGGAGGAAAGAAGGAAGGGGGAAAGAAGGAAGGAAGGGAGGGAGGGAGGGAGGGAGGAAGGAAGAAAGGTAAATATAGCTCAGAAGATTAAAATGTAAATAAATTCAAGAAAAAGCAATTCATACAGAAATACTAAACTAGCGAAATAAATTGAACTTTTTGGTAATTTAAAATAATACTTAAAATATGTAAAAAAAAAAAAGGTAATTAAACACTGGTTCAGGGAAAGCTGTTCTTGGTTTGTCTTTTGCGTTTTTTTATTTTGTTTTTGTTTTTTTCTCTCCTAAATGCTATACATAAAATACCAGTATCTCATTACTAAACACACCAATTATATTTTGTAATGAAAGGATTAACGAATTCAGACATTCAAAGCTGGACAGTAATCAAAGTTTTTTAAAAAATAGTTTTAAATCTGGGAGAAAATCTTTACTGTGTTAATTCTTTCAGTTTCATTTCAAGGAAAAATGACTTCAATCTGATCTAGGGCAGCTGTCAAAGGCGAATATGAACGCTTCAGAACACCCCCCATTTGAGGCTGACCAGTAAAGGAGCTCACCTTCACTCCCCCCTCTCAGACAATGCTACATCCGAAGCTCCAAGAAAAGAAATAAGTGAAAAATTAAGAAAACTGTCAGAGTTCTAGAAAGGAGAACACAAACTTGTGGAGCTGTACACACAAATGAATGAACAATCTAAGTTGCTAAAGGTTAAGAATTAAGGAAATGCATTTAGAATAAACTGTATAAAATAAACAGAATTCCAGCATGCCAATGGTAACCAATTAACAACTGAATAAAGAAAAATTAGCTTTTCATCATAGGGTAAAAAACAAAGTCCCAAACCACCCTTTAAAACACTAATAGAGGTCCAGAGCTAAAGCGGGAAGAGCGGGCAGATATTCATATAGGCATCAAAAACGTGGCAAAATATTATTGAAAAGCATGACAGAGTCCAAATACTGGGCATAAAAAAAGTTAAGAAAGAAACTCTTTTTAGTTTAAAGTGGAAAGGTAGAATGTGTTAATTGCACTGAGAGGAGCTAATGAATTTAATACTTTTGATAATGCATCATGAACCACTGGGTGATAATCTCTGTTGACCAGCATTTCTAAACAGCTGCATGCAACCCACAGGATCAGTCTCTTAAACGGGAGGTCCCTTCTTGGGAACACGCCGTCATGTGATTTAGAGACTCGTATGCTCCTGCTTCGTGGAGCAACCAGAAATGACATCCTAATGGCAGCCACTGGACCCACAGTTAATGACACAGATACATTTTAGAAGATGCCAAAAAAGACAGCTAAACCCGCTTCAGTGTCTTTTATAGAGCACTTTCTAGTAATCTCTCCAAATAAATGGAATGTCTGAGCTACTTCTTCTCTTACAACTAACAAGTCAAGCAACCTGAGAGCTTAGTTAAGTTGAAATGTCACTGACCAAGGCTGGGCAACACCTCATCAATCAGTCAAAAATGTCTTCTCTTACTCTAGGCCAAGATAACCTAAGAATTACTATGTAACAGTTTAGCTGTCTCATTAAATAAAAAGACAGTGGTAGAAGATGACTGTCCTGCCTCCAAATTCTAAACAATGAGAGATTTGACCTTTTTGCAGCCTAACAGAACCGACTCTGAAAATTATGGGTTACTGTTCAAGTGATACTTTAATGCATCTTTAACAATTTATCTACATTTCAATCTTCAAACTGCACCTATTTCAGAGGGCAGTAAAATGATAGTACTTTTATTTTTTGTTTCACTGTCACCTAATTATTTTTTCTGTGGTTTCTGAATTACAATTAAATAACCAAATATTAAACTCTTCACTTCCATATTTTTTAGACATTAAAACACTTTTTTTTTTAGTTGAGTGATTTTTGCCGTATGTGTGCCATACACGAAATCAAAACTGGATACACTTTCTCTTACGGATCTCAATAATTAGGAAATGTAACTTCACTTGTTGTTTTTCACGGCTATGATTTCAATCGTATGGTCAAGGTGCAATTAAAACTAAACAGGAAACACGATTTTATTTTCAAATGAAGAATGAAACTGCCTGCCTGATTTTTATCACAACTATTTGGTTTATAATAGATTTCTTCTTATTGTGTACAAATCATGTATAGCTCTAAAAAAAAAAAAACCGCATGCTAATATGGAGATGACACAATGCTTCTTAAAACACAGGCGACGCCTGGGGACCCTCACTCTAGCTTTAATGATGCACTGTTCTCATTCAGCTGTCTCTCTTTTTTCAAATCTTTACATATGTGACAGCTCTCAAAAGTAGACCATAGACCATCTGGCATTTTCCGAGGTGTAACTTGTGCAAGTTCAGCTCTATTGGGAGTACACCGCTATCTTCTGCCTGTGTTATAAAGGGACAATAGAATGTAGAACTTAGGGGTTGTTTTGAATTATTCATATTTTTTGCCTGTATATTCAAGAAATTTTTTTACAAACTCTGCATTTTGTACTACATAATCACATGCGTTAAAGGTACAAAGAAACTTTTTGACACCTCTTTTCTACAGAAAGCTGGCGTTTTGTTTGATATGTGAACATTCAGCATCTGCTATATCACTCCAAACAGGATGGGTGCTGCTACAAAAGACCCCATTTTAAATTTACTCTCCATGAGCAAAAAAAATGTATTCTCCATATTCAGAAACGAATGCAATACATGTCAAAATTTCAAATATCAGGTATTAGAACATTCAGCATCTTCAAACCTGGACAGCATCGGTCACCTGATCACCATATGTGTAGGGATTTTTTTTTTTAACCATGGTTCATACAATGCAGCATGATTGTAATTTTAATATCTGTGATGAATAGTTACAAATGTCTTAAGAAATACTGTACTTTCTAGGTTCAAATGTTTTCAATCAGAGAGGAAACCGCTAGAATTAGGTCTAGCAGGTCTCAATGGGAATAATAAACATGGGGGTAAAGGAGTCAATAGCATGAACCTCTTTGGATAATTTTAAAAAAAAGAAAGAAAGAAAACCTCAGTGATATTGTAGCTAGCTATACTTGAAACTGCAGCTGCTGGAGTAGCAAAAAAAGCCATGTTTTAGTCCACCATACACTCAATCAGCACGAGCAAATCATTATTGCTGATCTCCACCAAAGCTATATTTAATAAAATTACAAGAGTTCTCATGTACTTAGTTAATTGAATCAGTTGATGTACACATAAAAATCACACTAAATTCCAAGTTACTTTCTTAAAGAAAGCTGTAGGGTTCTTAGTGGATATCTAGTACCACATGATAAATATAGAACAGACAGACAGACAGACAGACACACACACACACCACACACACACACACACATACAAACACAGGAACACACACAGTAATGATAGAGATGCTTTATATGCAATACTACACATGGATCTATGTGTATAATACAGCATATTAAATATGTTATTAAGAGATAGTGCTAGTCCTAACACTTTCTATGCATTGGTGTCCTTAAGAGGGAGATGAAATGTTTTTCAATATGACTTGTGACAAATCTATACTAGTCTTCGGTTTGTTTGCTTGTTTGGCTTTTTTTACTACATAATGTGAATTTTGGTAAAATCCAAAGGTGACAATCCTGTCTTTTTGATCAGCCAGGGTTAAGACTTTCTTTCTGTGCAGAGGATATGTGCATACTTCCCCTAAACCCTGCCTGGCCAGAGACTCTATAATACCCTCCAAGGGCTTCTGGAAATCTTTTATTTTACCTCCTCTTTTTATTTACCTATAGAGTTTCTAGACTCTTTTGGTCACATATCCTATTTTCTATCTTCACTGCATCTAATGTATACTTTTAATATATTAAAAAGTTATATTTTGGAAATCTTATGTGTTTTGGAACATTCATATATTTCTGATCCCAGTCAGGTGCTGTGGCTCCCAGGATGTGAGTTCACAAGATGGAGACTACTCTTGAGTCTGGTGCATTGTAATTTATGTTAAAAGAGTAAATCAATTGTGAAATAAATCACCCGATGACAGTGGGAAGTAGTACCATTCAAAATAAAAGAGACCACATGTTCAAAATTGCTTAGAGAATGGTTACTGCATTTCAAAAAGAACATTTATCACATAATTAAGCATATTTAACACCTGGAGGCAGATAACTTCTGGCAAATGCATTTCAGTGTTGTGCAAGGCCGGTATCTACTCCTGTGAAGAATCTTCCCTTAAAGCCAGATTCAGCCATTCACCCGTGTTCTCAGAGACAGACTTGTTACTACACCCTCCTCCCAGGCCTGGCCCTGAGGCGTTGGGTGTGACCTCCCTTACTGTGACTGGGAGCCACCAAGCTTTAACCATAGCTGAGGAGCATAACTTAGGGATGTTGAAAGACTCAAATACCAGGAATCTTCTTGGCAGCAGTGGGAAGACTGACTTCCCAGTCTCACTACATCAGGTCCTTCCCTCAACCTCCCTTGCTGAGTTTCCCCCACATTTTAATTTTTTCTTGTTTGCCTTCTGTCTTTACATTCTGTGGTATTGCTACTAATTTTTTGTTTCTCTATCAACTATTGAAAACCTTCTGTCAAATAAATATGCAAACATAATCTTGCACTTTCTAGGAAAAAATATAATAAAAATAAATAAGTTCAGAAAAAAATTAAGGAACATAGAACATTTTTTTCAGTTAAAATGTATAATTTTTAAAAAGTCCTTAAACCATAAGTCAGTGAGAAACAAAATCCCACTACTTCTCTTTCTCTCCAGACATAGGAGATTCATATCTAGTACGTGATTTTATATTCTAATGAATGAAAAGTTAGGCCTTATATCTTACCATGCTTCATAGTCTCTAGTTAACTCATCTGGGTAAAGAGGACATTATTCATGAATTTAAAAAGTTTATATTGCCAGGTCTGTTTATAAAGTATCATCTACAAGCTTTATGTATGTGATTAAAATAGTATTCTTCCTGGATAATTTGCTATCTTATCTTTGTTTACTGACTCAAGAGATACTTCTATCACTATCAATCACTGAATCAACTCATAAAAATGACTGCCATCTATAATTATTAATACTTATTATATTATAGATATACCTACAAAATTAATGCATATACATTTATACATAATTTACAGAAAAGAAGTTGCTAAAATATGCTTTATATTATAAAATAACTCAAAACAATTATTGTAAAGGTATGATCTTTCTAAAAGCTATTTTTAGATACTGAAGTTTGTATAAGATGGCAGAGAGCTTTACAAGGAGCAAGGAATTCATCTCTTCAAGGAATCACTCCTAATTTGCTAATAGACACATTTAGTATCAATATATCTGTGATTTTCATAAGATATACAACACATTACTTGAATGTTTTAAAAAGAATTAACTGATGGGCAATTAGAAGTGTGAGACCTTATCTATATTCTGCTTCTTCAAACAGAAGCTTTGCTGAGAAATCACCAGACAACAGCCAAGAAGTGACTCCAGAAAGGTTACTACTTAATACTTCAACAGCCAGATGATAAGTGAAACATTTTCCACTTTTGGTGAAGTTTCTCCACAAAGGATTTAAAGATATGTATCTTAAATTATTCTTTGAAGGGTTTGTTTTTCCATAATCATTGTAAAGGCACCCTGTAGTCTATATAAGAGAATAGGATATACTTACATATAACCTTTTTTTAAATTAATGCTTTAGAGCCATATCACTCAACCACATTGAACATCCACAAACGTGCAATGCATATTACAAGGGACTTAGGGTGAATAATAATGATTATTAGTGGATGACCGTAGGCACAAGCCCAAAATTTCAAGCTACTAAATCCTCAGACTTCACCTAGAGGCTGTCCACACTAATTAAAACATCCAATGACCAGGAAGCGTACAAGATCTCCTTTCAGGAAGCCTAGAACACTCCTGAGCTTTATCCTAATAGAAACCCAGAGATTTAAACAAATGTAGAACCTATCGGTTATAAAATGCCTAGACCCAAGCTCTTCCTTATTGTCAATTATCCTTCTTTATGACTTATAGACTCATAGGTAAGGAGTGAAAACACAAATCAAAAAGCTTTAAACTAAGAATCCTGATCCAGAATCAAAACCTGCATCAGGAGTCACTTTTTGACAGACACAGCTAGTAACTGGAAGTAAAACTGGGAGAAAGGACATCACGCACTCATGCCAAAACTTAGCAGTCAGTAATAAATATTAATGAGAGGTAAGTTGCAAAAGTTTCCATTAGTTCTCGAGATAGAAAGCTTATGCTGATTAATGATGTAGACTTATGGCATTGTGTATGGGACTTCTCCTGGACGGAGGCAGGTATAAGGAACATAACAGATACCGACACCCTCGTCTCTGGACACTCTAGAGTTAAAATATCAAAATGATATTGGGCTGTGAACACCCACTAGAAAACTCAGGTAGCTTTATTAAGAGCTGATTCCCCTATAAGCAACCAGCAAAATTTGCATATTTTTAGCAATATGCAAATAAATTGGCTGCTGTACAAATCAAGAGGAGTGTACCCCTGTATAGAGACAAATTTCAAAAAGCCTCTTAAGCTAGAGGTTAGGTAACCTTTGGGGAGCAGAGGAAAGGCTACCTTTGAGCCATCATCCCAAGATATGGGATTGCAAGGGAGATCCTGGATCTAGCTGCACTGAAGTTCAGATAAGCCTGTGAGGTAGCTAAGTTACAGCAGGCGAATTATGTGTTACTGTCTCAATTTAGTGTTGTAATTGAAGACCCTATGAAAAGGAATAGGAGATACTGAGGAGGGGGAAGAATAGCAGAAGAAGCCTGAAATGTCAGACCACCACGGCAAATTCCTCTCCGTGTCCTGCACAGGCGTACTGCAGGAGCGCATACTACCAGGAGCAAGGCCCACTACTGCTACAGGCTGGTGACAAGAAGCTGTTAAGTGAGAACTAAAAGAAAACAGAGAAGGCCAGATCTCAAAAGTAAAAGTGGCAAGGTATCACAAAGATGGGTTGGTTCTCCATAAGGAAAAGGGGGGAGGGGAGCAAGAGAGGAGGGGAGAGAAATTGGACTGCTACATAAAAATATCTTCAGGCATTTCCACTCTGAGGTAATCCCTGAACCTAAATATTTGTTATCAACTGGAGAAGAACTGCTAAGTCTCCTCCAAGGGAATCCCCTCTGCAATGGCTGTGATGGATACCAAACAAGGAAATCTTAGCAGAGCCCTCCAAACTCAGTGCATACAGCACACAGGCCTATCTAAGGCCGGGAAGAAACTCATCAGGAATGCTGTGCACAGGCTCTGCTCACGCCCTCATCCTCACCACCAAGCATTCCACAGACACACCCTGTTCTCTATCCATCTGTCCAGGGGCTGTACTGCACCACCCTCACCGTCTTAATCTACATATGGGATGAAGACAAGTTGAAGCAAATTTGATCTAGGTTGGTCTTCCAAAGAATTTCAGAGGAGGGATACATATCTATCACCCAGCAGTTTAGAGGAGAACAGGCACTAGATCGAGACGTATAACCTACATGACTAGGTTCTCATGAGGAAAGATGAAGGGCATGGGTATTTGGTAGGAGAGGGCCAATTGGGTTTCATTAAGCAAAAACGGCGTGAAATTATGTGTACAGGACAGAAAGGATCTGCCGTAGACCCAAGCATAATGTACGCTTCTGAGCTAAGGTCACTAGAGCAGACACCTACGCTTGTCTATTCAACATCTCTCTATTCCCCTGGCAACAGTGTAAATGTTAATGAGAATAGGACCTAGATTTGCTGACAGTAATTTCTGCAGCAATGAGGTGTTTTAGTTACATGCATTTTGTACACAGAACTTGACAATCCTGAGTCTTCAGTGACTCACGCTGACAGCGGAATGTTCCTTGAGGACAGGATCCCGTATTCCTAGAATTCCATCAACCTTATCAGGCACATGCATGCTGACAAAGAGCCTTGTACGATGTTCAGCACCCAGTGGACACCCAGTGAAAATTAGCTGATGATGATGAATTATACTAGCTTTTAAGCTGTCACTTGATCCCAGAATATAATAACCTTCCTGAATAAATCAAGCAACAGTTTGGTATTCAGTACCATTATAAACTTCATCTTTCACCTTCCCGAGCCTAGGAATTGCTGTAAAAGCACAATATAAGGAAGTAAGAACTGCAGTGAAGATTCAAGAAACTCTGTCTGTTATAACAAGAGAATTAAAGATTTAGCTGCAGATATCGAAGGATGTGTGGAGAAATGCATCAAAACTGCTCACCAAGGAACCTTTCTGAAAGTAGCATACAAAAAGTCATGGCCGAATTATATATCTAAGAGGTTCTTCCCTTAATAAAAGCAAACTCAACTTAGTGTGCAAGTAAAGACTTGGGCGTCCTTGAGCAAAGGGCAATGGATGTACAAAAGACGTCTTGGGTAAAAGAGATTGAGTCAGGTAGAATGCTAGCCTAAAATGCTAACCAAGCAATTTACTACATAAGAAGGAAAAGATATTTCCGATAGCCTAAATAAAATAAACCGAGAGGAAAACAAATTCCCAAAAGAAACTCCCTCAGCTTTAACCAAGCAAATGATCCCCAAGTTCACTGGAGAGTGGCTGCGATAGGAGGAACCTCAATAAGTCCCCTTAAAATGTGGCCTGAGACTAAGGAACCTATGCACTTTGTTATAAATGACATTCCTGATGAAATAATGTGAAAATTCAAGACTGAAAGTAAAGTTGGAAGAATTGACTAACACACTAATCAGGCGCTAATAATCGTATCTGACTCCTACAGAGGATACTGGCAACGGTCCTCTATAAGGAAGTAATGCAAAGTACTGCCAAATGACACATGTAGATCCTCATATGCACGTTTAAATATGTACATACATAGCAGACATATATAGCAGATTCTAGCTGATACAAAATAGGAAAAATAAATATGGAAGTGAATAAGGAAACAAAATATTGTTTGCTCATTTACAGCCCCAAGGTTAAAATCTTAACTCCTTTTATATGGTTGCATTAACTTTCCGGATCCTGATTTAGATTATTGGAGTCATCAAATTGCAGTATTACTTGACAGAATAAAATATTACTTAAAACAAAAGCATCAACAAGTGGCTACATATAGAGGGACAAAGCCATTAACCACACTTGAAGAGTCACAGATTGAGACCATTTACATAAATGGTTCCTCTCCTAATTTCTCCATTAAAATACACTAAATCTATCAAGGTCACTTTGCCTGCAAAACGACTGAAATAAGTCATTATAAAATATTTGTTATGTACTATTCTAGGGACAAAGGATCTAACAGGGAACAAATTTACCAAGAAGTCATTCACCTCCACAGAGTTTATGGATATTTATGATCTCAAGTAACAATAAATCCAGAGGACATCCCTATGAGTGTTAATTTCACATTATTGTCATTAAAGGCAAGGATTCAAAAGTAGGGAAGGTAGCTATCAAAATGGCATCACAGTTTTCCCGTGTGCCAGACTGAACAACATTCGGGTATCCTCTCACTAACTGCAATCCCTTCAATGGTTACTTGTTTTACATTTCTGCTGTCCTGTGCTCAAGGACACACTAGCTTCACTTGTACAGTAAGTTGAGTTTGCTTTTGTTATAGGAAGGGAAAAACAAAAACAAAACAAACAACAGAATCACTTTCAACTACTCAGCTTGTCCTGAGTGGCAGCATCCTCTGCAAGAGGGTGTGTGCAAATAACACACCATAGAAGCACGGTCAGGGCGCAGACACAAGCTATTTTGTTTAGATGACATGGGTTTAAATCTCTCTTAAAGAGGAAAAGCAAAGACGCAATGTCAGAAAGCAAGGGTAAAACAAAGCAATGAAGAAAAAATACAGCAGAACGGGAGATGAAAGAGGATGCAAGAGAACAAAAGAGACGATAAAGGCGGGGTTGGGGGGTGAGCAAAAGCACACCCAAAGCATCACCATCCCACGAGCGGGCTCCCTGAGGACCTCATCGCTCCTCTGCTACACCGAGTCTTGCATACAACCCTGTGTCACATGCCAACTGTGCTTAGCAGTCTTCCTCCTGCCTGGGCCCCAGCAGCCCCTGTCCTTTCTTTCTTTCTTTCTTTAGCAGCCCCTGTCCTTCCTTCCTTTCTTTCTTTCTTTCTTTCTTTCTTTCTTTCTTTCTTTCTTTCTTTCTTTCTTTCTTTCTTTCTTTCTTTCTTTCTTTCTTTCTTTCTTTCTTTCTTCCTTCCTTCCTTCCTTCCTTCCTTCCTTCCTTCCTTCCTTCCTTCCTTTCTTTCTTTCTTTCTTTCTTATTAGTTATATTCTTTATTTACATTTTAAATGTTGTCCCCTTTCCTGGTTCCCCTCCCCTGAAACTCCCATAAACCCTCTCCCCTTCCCCTGTTCCCCAATCAACCCCCTCCTGCTTCCCTGTCCTGGCATTCCCCTACATTGCTGCATGAGCCTTTCCAGGACCAAGGACCTCTCCTCCCTTTGATATCCAACAAGGCCATCCTCTGCTGCTTATGCGTCTGGAGCCATGGGTAACACCATGTGCACTAACTGGTTGATATTTTTGTCCCTGGGAGCTCTGGGAGTACCGGGTGGCTCATATCGTTGTTCCTTCTTAACGCAGTCATCAAGGCCACCTAATCAGAGCTTCAAACTAACACAATCAGAATCGACCCAGACTCTATTTGACTCAGTGTCCTGATGAAAAATTCCATGCTCATTTTTCCACCTCTAGGATAAAATCAGTACTTTATGAAACCATTCCTGGCAATGCCTTCATCTCCCACCCCACCATTTTCCTGGTCCCCAGCTATACGGAACTTGTTCCATTTCTCAAATCCGTCAGTCTTTCCAGCCATTGTGAGATTCTTTTCTATCCACAGGTACTGGGATGCCCTCCACTGCCTCCTACTTCAGATCTACAGCACGTTTCATCAGCTCTCCATCTTTGTTAAATGTTTCTCCCTAAGATGTCTGTGGCTCCTTCCTTTTGGAATGAAGAAGAACCATGTCGAAAGCCCCCCCCTCTCCACCAAACTGTGTATTCCTCCACATCAAGCATCTTGTCAGTAGTGCACTGATACAATAATTGTTTACTATGACACACATGTGTCATATGCCTACAAAGCTCTGCATGGTATCTCCTCCAGCACATAGAACAATGAACATTGCAAAAATGACAGAAATAGAAAGACAGAAGCAGTGCCTCTCTTCTGCAGCTCCCAGTTTCAATTTTTTAAATAAAGCCCTGATAACTCTATTGTGCTCTCATGGAAAATCTAAGCAGAATTGCCTTTCCCTACACTCCCTAATAGAATCTGCCTTCTTTCTTTCCCTTGGTGATGTTTGGAACGTGTGTCAAGTATCTGAATCCTCTAAATCCCCAACCACCCAGCATAGCTTGTAATTCATTAAGCCTATCATGATTTCTCATTCAAATGAATTAGGGGAAAAAATGTCAAATTTATGTATTATCATGAACTTCATATTAATTTCACATTAGTATAATATTACCACATATTCCAACGGTGGACAAGAAATTGTAAATAATTAGAGATAATAAAAAGCTAAAGAAAGCAACAAAATATTTTAGAACTTGAGGTGAACCGTTGACGCGAGCAGCTGTTGTGCAGCGAAGGGTTTGTTTGGGGGTGAGGTTGATTTTTGTCTTGCTTTCATTTGGATGCTCTGCTGCCTATTATCAAGGGCTTACTGAGTGTATTTTGAGTATCAGACATGATGCACAGGCTCTTGAAACAATGGTGAAGAGCACAAATCGTGCACAGATGAATATGTCAACTATTACACATTACACGGCAAAAAAAATACACTACTCAAAACAGTATTTTCCCAATAACAAGAAAAACTTTTCCATTTAGGAAAGCCACAAAGGCCATCTCAACAAAGAGCAGAAAGGAAAAGGGCCTGTGAAGAGAAGGAAGAGGAATCGGGCCAGATTAACAACCTGGCAAAGCCTTGAAGCCAAATAGACCTCAGGGCTTTAGCTGGCCTAAGAAGCCAGCTTCCCTAGGGAGTTCATACACTGCCCATTGGAAGATCCATTTATCACCTAAATAAAACCATAAACAATAATGAATATGCTGGAAAAAAAAGACAGGATGTGCTTCCATAACTGTTCCTGGAAACACTTTTCTGGATCTTGTACTTCTTTACCATAAGTCCATTACTACAATAAATTATTCATTTACAAGACAATTTCCATTGGCCAGAAGCTGGTGTAAATACTCTGATGTGATTCACAACACTCCCAACAAAAGGGCTCTTAGGAAGTTACTGAGAATAATCATCAACTCTCTTCAAATGTAACGTGAAACCACAACTCAGAATATCAGGCAACAGCTCCAGAACTTTTACACTTTAATTACCTTCCAAGAACAAAAGGCATATACATCCTTGCCTCGGAGATGGACTCACCAGTTTATGCTGAGATTTGGTGAAAACTGATCTGGAGTTCCATACAAGAAGAGGAAGAGCTTGATGCCTCTTTCAATGGTGAAAGGGTTTAAAGAATCACACTGCTGTTTTGAACAGATCTTAGGAGAGAGACTATTATTCCAGTTTGTTTTTAGAGTATTTGTTCCTAACCCTGTTTCCTTGATCAGTTAAAGTGCCCAAGCCTCAAGCAATAATTCTCAAACTTTGCCCAGCTCCAGAGAGCTAAGCTACATATTTACTGCATGTTACTCCTGCTCCAGGAAGTATATCATCTCTTCCAGCGTGTTCTGTGCTCACAGGACCATAGATAGACGGCTAAGCATCAGTCCTTCCTCAGAATGACCAACTACCAAAGAGTAGCTAGACAATGTAACAGTGAACTGAGTACATTTGCCTACACAGGGCTTTTAAAAATTCCTATTAGCCTTGACTAGTTGTTTCCTGTTACTATAGCTTTTTGTATCCTGAATTGTGGATTACAAATTGCAAGGGGTTAGCACATATTCTAGTCTATAAACAAAACTCATTATCAAGAATTATATACAATCCTCATTGAGCAGTTCCTTGCCTATTTCATTTAAGCCCACTCTGTCAAACGAGAAACACAGGTTACACACACCAATTCCTATGGCATCTCATTGACCCATAGTTTTCAAAAGGCATAGGCTGGATGTTCATTGTCAACAGGTAGGTACATAATATTGACATATTTGACATCTAGAAATCTAGTAGAATAGAATAAACAGTGCAACGACACATTTCTCTAGGGACGTGTAATTTTGAAAACGAAGTCATCCAAATATCTACCTCGTTGGAGAGTTGACTCAGCAGTCAAAACAGTTGTTGCTTTGGCCAAGGACCAGGGTTCGATTCCCAGCACACAGATGACGACAGTCTCAATCTCTGTAACTCTAGTCCGAGGGGATCTAATGCCCTCTTCTGACCTCCTGGGACACCAGGCACAGACGCAGTACACACTCACGTAAATGCAAGTAAGACACTCATACACATAAGATGATGAAATACATAAACCTAAAAATAAATGCTATTTGTCAATGACATTATTTAGCTTTTCCTAGAGAAAGAAGAACACTTTAACATCTTTTCCTAGGATGGATTTGGGGAGCAACACCAGCCTGCACGAGTGAAAGAAACAATCGAGTACTTTCTACATGCACCATCAAATAGCAACAGAGCAAGCGCCACGTTCCTTCTTCCCCAGGCTGATACAATGGCAAGAGCAATCAGCAGGCAGGAAGGTTATCTCTCTGCCTCTTTGTCATCGCTCTTCCAACTGGAAAAGCACTGAACAAGAGGGAATATGAAAATAACCATTTTCTATGTCTGATTCATAGCATCTGGTTCATGTGAATAAAACTTAAGGAGGGATGGGGGATAGAGCAGTATATGAGTCGCTGTGTGTACGCATCACTGTGTGGCCCTGCCTGGCCTCGCTACTCAGATAGAGATAAGTCAAACAAGCTGGCCTTGCAACTCAGAGATCTGCTTGGCTTCATCTCCCAAGTACTGAAATCAAAGGCATCCGCCACCATACATACCCAGCTTCTTGAAAATATTTTAATCTCATGTAATATGACAAAATGTTAACCCACATTACATATGAGTGGCGATACATTGGTGCTTGCACTGTCCCCGTTTTCATCCGATTAAGATGTGTCATGAATTGAAATTCAAAGTTAACCTCAACTAGACTCGTCTTACTGCAATGGCTTCCTGCCTCACCCGTTACACACAATCTGGTCAGATACATTTTCATAACTATTTTATGATCATACAGTAGAAGCCACATTAGATCTTCTGCTTGCTTCTCCTGATATGCAGAGTGATGAGTGAGGTGTGGAGTCTCTACTTGGGCCTGAAAAGGCAGTGTTTCCAGAGCGGCATAGCCTATATAGTGTGCCCACACTTCTTCCTCTAGCCCTGTTATTGAGGACTTGGACAGTGAAGAGTGTATTTAGATTTTCTTGCTTGACCAATCACCAAATGAATAATGAGAAGAGGGATTATCTCTAAGCGTAGATCAAAGTTGGCTGAACTTACAGTTTAAAGACAGAATGACTTGCCCAATGTCCCATCATGAGTAAGGTTTGTTTAGAAATAAAATCTAAACCCCAGGACCCTCGCCCTCCCTAGGCCTCAGGTTTTCTATGAACATAAAATCTTTCTCTGAATCTCAGTGTTGTGTGCTGCCTGCACCCTTGCTTTTCATCCTACTCTTGTCAAAAATAGTGCTTGCTACTAGCAAATTAAATTCGGGCCATTACTGCATTTTCAAGCTAATTGACTAATGGTATGTGTATTTTCTCTTTTTATATAAATACTGTGCTGCATTTATCGGTCAATGGTGGCGTCTCCACTTCTTTCAAAGTCTTCATATGTTAACCTTAGATGATAGGCACTTCCAGCACACCCATCAGGTGGACAATGGATGGAATTATAAAAGTAAGGCCTGTGCATAAGAAACCATCATTGGAACATGTAACAGTCAGAGGCCTGTGTTTTAATGTGGTGGGCCGAAAGGCTATCACAGAGGTGCATTTAGAATAGGGATTCATATGGTGATAAGCTGATCATCCGAAGGGACTGCCCACACATATTGTCACTTTTCTTACTTGTATGCAAAGACACAAAAATGACATGACAGTGTCAGTTAAGAGGGAGGAGGAGGAGGAGAAGGAGGACGGGGAAGAGGAGGAGGAGGACGAGGAGGAGGAGGAGAGAGGGCCATCCATAAAGGATGTCTCCAACTCTGAGAAGTGCTATTCGAAAACTACAAACTGCCCATTTTTCAATTCACTGTAATTTAGTGTTTCACACACTAAAATGGACACAAAAATCTGTCATTATTACTGACCAGGCTGTAATTGTTCCCTCTCAGTCCTGCCAAAGCTCTAGATTCTGACTTTGAGAGCCTGGGCGTTTAGGCTCAAAATGTGGTGTGGTTAGCCTTTGTTTTTAATTTAAAAAAAAAAAGACATAACTACAGAAAATGAGCACTCCCACATGGGATTTGCACATTAAACATCTACTCTGGGAACTGTACCCTTCAAATGTTTTCACCCTAACACAGTGGATAGTATGAGGAAAACAGACTAATTTAAAGGCTTCTTCCCAAGCAGTGTTATACTAAGCCCTTGTTTTCCTCGAAGTGTAATGAACCAAGGCTTATCAAGACAAGCAAACCTGAGAAAAATGAGAATCAAAGGGTAAAGGGTAGAGCAATGTCATGAGCTCCATTGTTCAAAAAGAAAGGTTGCATTATTTAAATCATGATGATCATGCGCACTACCTTCAGGATATACATTTCAAAAGCTCAAAGCACTAAAGCTACACAGACCTTTAATCCCACCACTTAGGAGGCAGAGACAGTCTGAACTCTATGAGGTCCCGATCAACCTGATCAAAATAGGAAATTCCAGGGCAGCTAGAGCTACCTACTGAGACCCTGTATGAAAAGAACCAAAAGGAGTATAGATTTCATTTTGGGGGGATTTTTACTCTTTCTACGGAAAATGCAGAAATGTGAGCATTTGTGACACTGTGCTCTATATTACTTTTTTTTTTTGGCTAGGTGGTATTTATTATATATTAGGACTATGCCATGACTACGCCATATTTATACCATGAATTATTTTACCCTAAGGGGCCTCTTGAGTCATTTTAAGTTTTTGTCAGTTAGTAAGGATGTTGCTTTGAATGCATATAATAAAAGTTGCAACCAACTTAGGGAGGTATGATATTTTGTCTGTGAGCCTCTTTTAAAAGGAGGAGCAAGTGGAAAACTGTGTATGCATATAGTTCTCTGTGTTATGCATATTGTGATCTCAGTTGCTTCCATGATGAAAATGAAGTGTTCATAGAGCCTTCCTCCACATGAGGATGATGGGAAAAATCCTACCAGAACAAGCAAATTCTAGTTTAGTATATGCAGTCCGTGCAACCAATCAGCTCCTTGCAGAGAGGCCCTTCTTCCTCTTTCACCTTAGACACCCTATCTATTCCTCTATTCCTCTCTTACTCGCTGTTTATTTCATGATTCCACATCTTCTTATTCGATGAATGCCGACTTTTCGATGTTGTTCATTAGCAAAGAAAACCTCGTGGTAATTTAAATAGCCAAGCCCTATGTAGTTGATAAATATTGTCATACCATGGCTCACATACAAACACGTGGTCATTATTAGTTCACTGACTACAATGACACCAGACAGTATAGAGAAGCTGTGTTCTCCCAGAGGCTCTAAACACTGGCTATCATCCTTGTTTTACTTTCTATCTTAAATAAGCAAACTATGAACTTTTATATCATAAGAAAGGTTTAAAATCCGCACCTAATAAATCTTCTCAGACTTCCTCGGTATTTCCATACCATTGAAAGAAATGGCTGATATTGCACAAAGTTTTGAAATACACTGTTCTCCAAAGTATGTGCTTCATCAGCAATTTATTTTAACATCCACATCTCCTTCTCAAAGGGAATTGAAACTAATTATGTATTGTCCCAAATGCCTTGATACCACTGATACCATATGGATTCATATATTATTCAAAAAGCTGATTTTTTTCCTCTTATTAATATGGCTTCTCCTTGGTAAACCCTATCTCTATTACAGAAGACTTCGCTTTCCTCCAAGAACAAACTCTAGATGCAATAGTTAAGATATTCTTTCCAATTTATCTACAAACACTTGATTAGAGACTGCTCAGTCTAGGCGGTTTTAAACTGAAAGAGAAAGCTTACTCCAATTCAAGACACAGTATCAAAGGAAGATGAAAGAGGCAGGTGTGTGTAATTCTTCATAAAATAAGATAAAATGATCTTCATCTTTAGACTTTCACTCATATATAAGATAAACTTTGATTTTTATTTAAGGTATCAAGAATACTAAGACAATCAAATAATTCCTTAAGATTACATCTAAAAGACTCTGAAGTCCTTTCATTCTGCCATTTAACACGGCTACATGTGCAAATTAAATAGTTCTGTTTTAATATAATGAGACTGACAAGCCATGCATAGTGAAACTAAAAGTAAGAAACACGTCTGAACAACGTTTGAGAAAACAATTTCCCCAAAGGACTATGGGATTAAAAAGAAGAAAAAGCTGGTACCTACTCTACCAGTCACACAGACGGGGTGTTAGTCCTTTTATTAATTATAAGAAACTGCTTTCTTTTCATTTTTTGTTCCTTGAAGGCAAATGTTTAGCTGATAACTAACACTCAGATTATTCTACAAACGCATCTGTTCTGGGGCAGTACATTCAAGTGCAGACCTTACTGGTTTCTCTGCAGGCTGAAATTATCCAGGGAACTCAAGGATGGGTAAGTTCCACTCCCACAAGATTCCAAGTTAATTGGTTTGGGCGGGACCTGGAAAACTGTTTGTTAAGCTAACATGAAGACTGGGAGCCACTGCTCCCCACAGAGGGATGTGACCACACCATCTTGTCCCTGCCCCACCCACATCTTCAACTTCAGTCTTTTTAGATTTCTTCTTATTGAAAAAGAAATGGTGTTTTAAAAAAGAGTGGCATATGCGAAGGTTCTTACCTCTCCCTTGGAGAGAGACCAAGCTCGAAGTCATGAAAACCAAAGCAGTTTCTTTTCTAAGATGTCAAGTTTATATTAAATCCAGAAAGTGTCTTGAATTTATTACAACAAAGATGAAATATGGAAGGCATATAGGATATTGCAATTATTCCAACTTTTTCCCACAGCTCAATAGTAAGGCAGGCTACAGCCTTATGGTTAATGATGGTAAAGCAATAGGAGCTTTTGCCTAAGGTAGTGGTCTAGAATTTCGTATTGAAATACATGTTAGAGAAAAATAAATAAATAAAAAAGCTCTGGAAGACCTAAGACATCACAAAGTCCCTCCCTTCTGATAAGAAGAAAAAAAAAACTTTCCTTTATCCAACAATGAACACAGAAGAGATGAAACAACCGGAGAGTGGTCCTACCCCATGTGTACGAAGGGTGCCACAAAATTCACTGAGATGCCAACTTTGTCTTGAGGCGACCTCAGCCCAGCAGTGGATGAGCAGGTCACATGCAAGTGGACTGCAACCTCAAAACCAGTGCTGACAGCAAAGGCACTGGCCTTGCCGTTAGCTGAAAAGACAGAAGAAGCACAAAGGAAGACCAACTCTGAAAGATGAAGGAAGAAGAGCTTAGAACGGATTCATAAACAGGAGTGGTGAGATTAAAAGCAGGCCTGATGTTAGTCTCAGATTCAATCACCCAGGATCATTTCCTGAGAGTGTCCTGTGGTTCTGGAATTGGGCTAATCTCCATGACTTAGAGCCAGGTGACTGTAGGCATAGACTTGACCAAAGTCACAAATCATGGCACTGGCTAAAACAGAAAAGAGCATTGAGTGAAGAAGGATGTGGTATCTGGGAAGATATCAGGGTTGACCTAAGCTTAGAAGGAATGGTACGTTAAGCCTCACATCAGTAAGACACTCACAGGCTCCTCAAAGAAGGAAAAGCCAGGCTCACTAGAGAGGCAGACAGCAGAACTGGAGGCATAGAGGGAGGAAATGTCCACCAGGAGTCATGTTCCATCAAAGGATAAAGAAAGGATAAAGAAGGAAATCAGTCTACTGGAGTGTATCTACCAAGCACAAAAGAACCTTGAATGGTACCTCTACGATTTTCTTCTTCTGTCATCTATAGCCCTGGAAGCCATATTTACTTCTAAAGCAAAGTTGTGGAAAAAGAAGAAAGTGAATTGCGGATTTGAAAATCTTAGGTGGAACAGATTTTGGTGCTAACAAAGATGAAGGTTTTTCCATATTTGTAAAATAGCAGAAACTAAGTCACCTCTTCAAAGGGAAGATCTATGTCAACTGATGACGTTAAAAGAAGCCCTGGCTCAAGCATATACTACAGAGTCATGACTCAGATGACAAGATGCTAGTCAGAGTTCAGATGTCACCTTCGGGCTAAACCAGAGGTATGCCTGCTGGGTAAAGGGTCACAGTCATATAACACACTCTTTGATTCACTAAGCATCAGCTGTCCCCTTTCCATTGTCATCCAGAAATCTTTAACGTTAAGAATTCGGGACTGAGATGCACAACCAATGTAATATTTAAAGGCATTCAAACAATAAGATTTTAGTCAACAAGTCTTTAGTAATTTCAAACAAATTTGGAACTTAGAGAAAAGTCAGTATTATTCAAGTTATCATTTAAAGGCATATTTTAATAGTTATACATGTTTTATTTCATTGGATCATTAGCTTAGAAATTAAGCCATTTAAAAAAAATAACCATGTTACTTAAAGTTATTTAGAATGTCAACAGTTTTAATATATTATGGATCGTACAAAGAAATTGTCAACACAAGCATCAGCTGCCTTAACTCAAGTCTTAAAAATTTGAATTTAGAGGAAAATGGGTCCAACTTTGTTTCCAATAGTAAATTATTGTAGACAGAGTTGTTTGACTTCATTAAAGAAGTGGGACACGTGGCTGCCTCTGTCACTCTCTGTGACTAGGACAGCAGCTTTGTAATGTCAAAGGAATAGTGATAGGACAGCCTGCAAAGTGGGAAAGGGGGCAAGCAATGGAGGCAGCATCCAGAGACGCGCAGAATGGCCATTTTCTGGTTACACTGGCATGAATCAATTATTCATGACAATTTGAGATGGTGGGAATCTCTATTTCTTAAATTTTCCAGGCCAAGTTCTCACAAGTTCTCAAGAGCCATAGCAAATGTATTTAATTAAATAATGTTCCAAGGCAGAACACATTCTGTATCCGCTCCCGTCTCTGTTTCGCTTAATGTAATTTTCGCCCTCTAATGGCACCAGTGGAGAGCTTTAGAGCGATTTCCCCTGATTTTTGTGTATCTTGCTGCTGAACCCAAGAAACTTGGGAAGAGTTCCGCTTTTACTGGAGAACTGTGTAGCAGCGATTTGCTCCTGACTCCAGAGGACTAGTTGAAAGAAACAGGACAAGTTATAGCATTGATTCTTCCCTCTGCTGTGTGGAGAAGGGAACAGAGCTTCTGAAAGGGGTTAAAAGGAGTTTCCACAACCTCTCTCATTGTGCACACCCTCGCCCTCTGTTCTGAGTCATGGACTGAGCTGAAAGCAGTTCTCACCCTCCTGTAGGCTGTAGCTGGTGCAAATGGAGAAGCTTCACTGTGTCTCATAGACACACATGCCTATGAGACACTGTGTCTCATAGAGAGAGTCTCATAGCTCCTTCTCCCTCAGCTACACCGGCTACTCAGTGTTGGTAACTAAGAGATCAACAGATTTGCCGAATCCCAGAAAACCTCACTCACCTTGAACTGCAAGACATCAGAGGGAAGTAAATTACAAAATTAGGATGTAGTATTGTTTTATGCTTAACAAAACTAGATCCCTGATCCTTCATGACTACCACTCCATCCACACCCAACTTTACTGACATATATAACCTCTATGGATATCTACAGAGAGCCCAGTTCTTAAAAAGGCCCAGCATCGAGTTCAATGCCCTGTCTCTGCTTAAAATTCACAGTGGTTTTGCAATAAGGGTTATTCTCTGTCCCTCTTTCTGTATGTGTCTCGGTCTGTCTTTCTCTCTGTGTCTCTCATGTCTCTCTGTCTTTGTCTCTCTCTCTCTCTCCCTCCCTCCCTTCTCTCTGTCTCTCTCCCTCTCCATTTGTACTGTCACCCATCCCCCAAATTATGTGGTGGTTTCTGCTGTTTTCAAAACCTGAAAAAAAGTAAATAAATAAAATTTCCTAGCCTGCCTACAACCTGAAGCTTGGGTAGACTCTGTTGTCTCAGGAAGCAGCTCCCGAACCTTTTATTTTGGCTATGTAGGAGCACTTGGGGTTTTTCGTTTGTTTGTTTGTTTTGTTTTAATATTATTGAATTACATTTAATGGAATAAAACAATTCACTTAAGGATGTGAGCAGAAATGCAGACTAGGTACACACAAAATGAACTGGATACCCTTTCCCCCTATATGTCAGTTTCACCAGACTCTCCAGTGGCCATATACCTTGTAGTAAGAAAATATATATGCAATGTTATCTATACAGGATACAGATAGCTATAAATGTTTATATCATGAAGGTGATACTCATCATGATGTATATACTTTTTCACTCCGATGTTGTATATTTACTGTACTGCATGAAAAAGAAAAAAACTGGTTAGAGTCCTATAATAATCAAGACCATCAGCTTCAAATGATCTGCATCATTTCCCACCTTTTCCGGGGATTAGTTTGGGGATATCAAGCCACTGTCCTATCTACACACAAGCAGATACAAGCACACAGCAGGCAACAGCAATATCATCTGTTGAGTATTGACACTACTGCAGGACAGTTCAGCACAGAACCCAGGTGCAGCACACAAATGGCTAAAGCCCTAGCTTTAGCCCACACTGGGTCTGTTAACAGGAAGAAACACCTGTACCTCTGCTTCCCTGCTAGACAGCATGGGACTTTTTCAAAAGTCTCCAAAGCTTTTGTTGTAGTTAGTCCTCTGAGTTCGATGAACCACCATGTCAGCGGCTCATCTCCATGACCACACGTAGACCCTGACCTCAGCTAACATGGTTCCCCCTACACGCCTTAAATCCATAGTTTCCATTATTATATTTGAGCTTGTCTTTCCATGTTTCCTATCCAGTTACAACAACTAGTCCTATCTTGATTCTGAAACAATAGAATCCTTTCTGGAATATTAATTTTTGTTCTTTTAGTTGTAAGACTTTTGATGTCTTTTTTCCCTATACCCATACCTCATCACTTGAAACCCTCTGATGATAGGTCCTTAAGTGCTTTTCCTCATTGTCCTTGCATAGCAATTAACATTTATTTGAACTAAAATCCTTGGCCTCATTCCCAGCACTGGTTTCATCTGGCTGACCTCACCTCACAAAATAATAAGCCTTGTGGATAATACCAAATGATTCACATCTGAACTCTGGAGGCTGAGGCAGGAGGGTTACCATGAGTTTGAAGCCAGCATGGGCTACATAGAGAGTTCTAAGCCAGTCTTGCCTAAAGTGAGACCCTATTGAAAGATCTGAAAGGGAGACTCTTGAGAGAAACCCACTTCTTGTTTCTTCCTACCTGGAATCCTCGGACATAATCTAGACAAAACACCTTCCTTTCTTATCTTGATTAACACAACAGTCTTATCAAGAGTTTGTTACAGACTTCAGTCCTTTTCATTTCCATTTACTTCTCAAAGTATTTCAAAAACAATCTTCCAAATAAGTCCGGATTGAAACAGCATACACCTTATCAGGTGAAAACTCCAGCCCTATCAGTCTTCACCTAAGCAAGTCTTTCCCTCTCTCCCCCTAAATCACACACGTCATACCCCAGCTTATGCAAAACTTCGACTCCATTCAGCTATTCCCTCTTTTATTTCTAGATCCAAAAGTGTTCTGTGCTTTAGACTTGTAACACACACACACACACACACACACACACACACACACACACAATTTCAGTTATCTAAACCATTTTGGTAGAATCAAAGGCATGGCCTTCCTCTGCAATGCGCTCTCTAATATCCTTCCCATGTCAGGACTTGGACTTCGCCCATGAATACACACAGTAGCCCTGCAGTTTTCCCAGAGGTATTGCTAACACAAGCAACAATCTCAGGAGAAACTGCCTCTCCCACAAGATCATAAATTTCACATGCAAAAGCTACACCTGCATGGATCATGACTCAATCCTCAATGTAACTCAGTAGTAAACAAAGCGTTCTGTCAAAGTTTTAGTTCAAGTCCTAATCCCAAAAGTTTCACATAAAAACAGTCTACAAACGAATAAAGAATGTTTGTACGAGTTCTCAGAATTTTCAGATGCAGGAAGTTTGAGGTTGGAGAACTGAAATTATCTAGACCACAGCACTTGTGGTCTTGATAATTAAATGCTATTTATTTCTTCAGAGGTTAACATTTTTTTAGATGATCTTGAAGATAATTCCCAGGCCCCAGTTCTTCTTAGAGGCTTGAAAAATTCACAAATGAGAAGCTACATCTCAGGTCAGTGGTAAGCTCTTATCCCCCTAATTCACTTCAGCCCAGCCATGTAGCTGGCAAGGAAGGATCAGAAGACTTTAGGATGATGGGGAAGCGCTTGAAAATCTGCGGCAGACAAATATATGATGAAGATTAAAAGGCAAATGCCCAGTAGGGCGGTGGTGGCACACGCCTTTAATCCCAGCACTTGGGAGGCAGAGGCAGGTGGATTTCTGAGTTCGAGGCCAGCCTGGTCTATAGAGTGAGTTCCAGGACAGCCAGGGCTACACAGAGAAACCCTGTCTCGAAAACAAACAAACAAAAGGCAAACGCCCTAGCATATGATGTCGAACATATACAAATAAATTAGAACAAAAACAGCAGCATAAGAACAATAATCACAACAGGTGTTGTCTTGTGAATAACTTGGGAAACTTTAACATACAGCCACACAATCTTCACAGAAACAACTGTGAGTTCTTAACCTGGTATTAACCTAAAGCAGCTGTTCTCAACTTTTCTAATGCTTCCATCCTTTAGTACGTTGTAACCTCATGTTATAGCAAGCCCCAACCTTAAAATTATTCCATTACCACTTCAGAACTGTAGTTTGATACTATTGTGAATCATAATTCAAATGTGTGATATGCGGGATATCTGTCAAGAGACCCCTGTGAAAGGGTTATTTGACCTCAAAAGAGGTCTTGACCCAGAGGTTGAGAACCTCTGATCTAGAAAAATAAAAATAAAATGTGTTTTGGGGAATGATAAAGAGGCATGCGTACACACACCTATTTCCATAAGTGCAACGCAGTATGTTTTTTACATTCTGTATAATGGTTTCTAAACGTCTTGCTACTTTATGACACATTAAAGCTCTTAATCAACTGAATGGAGCAAACTTGTGACCATGATATCAGGGAGTCTCAGAAAACTTAGTCTATATATCTTAGTGCTTAGCATTTGGCTCAATGGAACTACAGTGAAAAGAAAAGTATCTTAAAATTCATAGCTTAGCTCAAGGATAATACTAATAATACACACTGATGAACTAACTCACCATCCATTCCTGCAGTAAAACCCAAAGTCACTGGTATAATCCTCACAACGACACCATGGTATTAGCAGTTCCATTTAGGGAACAAAAAATAGGAGTTGACTGATGTTAGATACCTTACTCAACACCAGCAGTAATCACGCCATCAGGACCCTTTCCCTAGCAGTTCATTAACACTGGCCTTCCCACACCTAATATTAAGATGTTCGACACAAAAGATGAACAATATTTCTCTCCAGTTAAGGGAAAGAACCCAGGGTGAGCCTAGAACATTCTACCCTGAAAGCGAATTGTGTCAGGAAACTTCACCTCTGCTCTCGGATAGGGGTCTAGGTGGCTACAATTAACCGAGGAGGTAAATAGAGTGGAACATCCACAGCTGACTCACAGCTGCACACACCCCACCTGGAAACCAAGCCGCCAGCTCCATTTCGTAATAACTGATGATTAAATGTTCTGCTCTGGGACAACAAGGAAAGCAACTGCGCTACTGGGTGTAAACACTTGGTCAGCAGAGTGAAAAGCAAAGAATCTGACAGTTGCCTAGAGCAGGAGAGGACACCGAGCAGCTCAGAAGTCAGAAGGACTTGATCCTAGTACTTCTCAGAGACATGAATGAGCATGAAGTGTCAGACAGGAACTGAAATTAATACGATGCGTGGTTTTTAATAGGCTACATCTACCAGTCCTTGCAAGGTGCTACATCAGTGGGGCATAATTTTTAGTTTCATATACACCAAACCCTAAAGAAAGCCAAATGCTAGTTGTTGAAATGTGCATTGAAACAAGAGAGCTGTGGAAAACTCTTAAATCAAAACCTCTTCATTCTCTCTCTCTCTCTCTCTCTCTCTCTCTCTCTCTCTCTCATCGAAATAAGAAATGTTCTAAGTATATGACAGTATGCCCGAGCACCTGCCTTTCTTTCTGTGTTTTCCACACAGGCAGAATCCCCTGGAGTGATGGAATGGTGTTCATTAAGGGTGATCAGCTCTAAGCTGGCAGAGGCTCAGAAAAGAAATAATAGAGTTCCTAACAGCAGAGCCTGTTGATATGGAGAGGAGATTCAGAGGATGCCAAGAGGAAGGCTTCAAGTAGGGGGGTGAGTGGCATCGCAAGGAGCCGTGACTGGTAAGGGCGGGCAAGTGTGAATTAGAGAGCGGCTTGCATTCTCCTGCCAATTAAGTGCTTACTATTATGAGAGCTAAAAACTCTTCAAAATGAATAAATGGGTTAAACAGAATGGGGATTACCATTTAAGTAGAGCATTCTAACTTTGCTTCAGATCATGGGAATTCTATAAAATCACAAAGGAGAGAATTAGCTGAACCAAACAGTTTAATTTAATGGAAAATTTATTTTAGAAGACAAGCTGAGGAAAAATTCTGGAGTTAAGTAATGGCATTTAGAATTAGAAGCATTATGTACAAAGCAACGTCCATGGATAAAGTTAAGTAACAGGAATGTTCAGAAAGACCTAGAAAATCTGCAATAGAGACCTCAGGCACTTAAGCAGAGGAACAAAGGAAAATGTAAGCTCTTCATAGGAAATAACCAGGATAGTAGAATGTGACCTAAATTAAACCAAACCATTGTTGGCACATGCTATCTGCCTGTAGATAGAGGGACATGTGTGCATACATGTGCATTCACATGTAAATGCATATGCACAAACATACATGTGAACACATATGAATACATCTGCATATATACATATAAACATCCCCTCCTGTCTTATAAACCACCCAAGATCATTTCTTTTTAATTATAATTAAAATATGCTAAATATTTCTCATAGATTCATGTGTATTACAGATTAAATAGAAAAATGAATATTAACTCGGGTGTCACTTCATTGCAATGTCTATTGTATGAAGTCAGAAAACTGGTGATTACTAAAACAAAGCACTCTTAAAATGTATAGGTTCAAATTCTACAGCACACCATATATCCTCCTAAGGGGGAAAAACCGAGGTCTCCACCCATGTTCTCAGGGAAACCAAAACAAAATATTTATATAAATTCTAAAATCTGAAATAAATCCCCCCAAATTAAATTATACTCAAAAGTATTTCTCAGGATATGAGTGCTTCTTACGCATTTTAAGAATCTCTCTTTAAAATTATAAAATAGAAAGCTTTCCGATTTTAAAATTTCCTCAGAAAACTGCTATTGTGCTTTTAATTCTTTGCTAATTTAAGACTTTAAAAAAGAAATGAAAAGAAAAAACAAATGTAAGTAGCTAGAACTGTCTTTTTTTCATTTAAATTTTGTAAAAAAAAAAAAAAAGATGTTCACATGGCACATTCCTGCACTAGACTCTGTGTGACCTATTTATTCAAAGTGTTTCGTCCAATATGGGTTTCTTTTTTTTTTAAGATTTATTTAATTATTATATCTAAGTACACTGTAGCTGTCTTCAGCCAGCCCACAAGAGAGTGTCAGATCTCTTTATGGATGGTTGTGAGCCACCATGTGGTTGTTGGGATTTGAACTCAGGACCTTCGGAAGAGCAGTCGGTGCCCTTAACCACTGAGCCATCTCTCCAGACCTGGGTTTCTTCTTTTATCTATTACTTCCAGAAAGGATTTTTCTCTAATAAGTTAGCAACTTGGGGGCAACAGATTTGAAATACAAGCCTTCAAATCACAGTCCCAGGAGGGTCACTGCCATTTTCTTCTAGAAGGATTACAGAAAGAAGAGCTCAAGCTTCCTCCCAGCACAGGAACCATCTCGGTGTGAGCTATGAGCAGGTGGTCCACAGAGGTCAAGGTCAATCAAGGCTCATGGAATGAATTAGAAATAGTTCTCTGCTTGGGTCTCATCTAGGAAGCCTGAGGATACACCATTTCCAAAGCAGCCAATCCCTTGACTTTCCAGGGCTGTTTTATTCTCAGTGAAGAAAAGAGCAGACAGCCTCTCCACATTGCCAGTTATTGGTACTTCATAAAGTACCCCCTAAATGTCCAACAGAGAAGGCAGCAGGCATCCTGGACAGTGGAGACAGCCTGTGAGTCACCAGCCTGCAGAAACCACTCTCAAGAGCAGATAAAGAAAACTCAGTCAGATTCAACAGTTGCTCTTCGCACTTTTGACTTTTGCAGCTGAGCTAGCTGCATAAGAGTGGGAAAAAGAGTGGACTGTGTGCATGAAACTGTTCCCACACCCCAGCCGTCTTCTTTTTCTTTTCTTTTTCTGATGCTCTCTCTGTCCAGCCAACCTAGCACCTCAGTGGGAACGCTCACATCAGTTCTGTGGAAGCCAGCTGTCCTGTTCTTCCACGGCACACAGGGAGCCACACAGGACTCTGGAACAGGAGCGGGAGTGAGCCAGCACTGACTCATCACTGAAGTTCACTTCCAACCCTGCGGAGTTCTGAGCCACCAGCTCCCTTTCCAAGGCCTATTGTTATTACAAAAGATCTGCAGAGCTGCCACAAGGCTCTGAACTGTAAAGCAAGAAGAAAGCACCCATCTCACCTAATGTGGGAAGCAAGATGTTGACTTAGAAAGAAATAGCAAAGGACTCTGTTGGAGAAGGTCAAGAAGCGAAGGCAGGCAGACAGACAGCTTCATGGAGTACTAAATCAGGAAGATGGAGTACTAAATCAGTGAGAAGGGCTAGCTGCTGCTATCACAATAGGAGACTTCTTGATGCTGCCCTGGATGAAGTCACATTTCGCATACTCTAAGTTCTTCCACTGCCAATGTTTCTTATACATCCAACAAGATAGCCTTCATCTACAAAAGCCTAACTGGGAAACTAGCAGAAACAAGACGGCTTGGACTTTTTAATCCTCATTCTGAGTCAGATGTTCACCCACAAGTATTTGAAAATGTTTGCCAGCTCGAGTTTCCAATGGTATTACATACAGGCTATGGACATTATTTTCACAAGTCTATTTATCTGCCAAAGGTCACCGCAGCATTCTCATAGAAGGTGATAGATCTCCCTAGCTCTATATTCTTTCTGTGAACATTAGTAGCAACCTAAACACTGTTTCCCAAATGCTCCAGTGTCCCAGGGCACACACTGCATCATTATCTCAGTAAGGAAACTATTTCCTACATTATTTTTGATCCGTGTCCACTTAACCGGTAAAGACAATGGAAAGAACAATTCATGTTAAATCCTGTCTTTTCACAAGATGAATTCTGTGTCTAGGATGAGCCCTACCAAGTAACAAAAAAAACGTTAACACATTAATCCACATTCCCAAATCCTTATGCCACAGTATATTTGGAGTTTTGCCTCAAGTGATCTTATTTACAGTTTTCCTACTGTGGACCTGGGAAAGAAGACTGGAGAAATAAATCAATTAAATGAAACTCTTAAAATTCTGCTTCTACAGAGAGTGAGAGAGAGACAGAGGCAGAGACAGAGAGAGACAGAGAGACAAACAGATAGAGACAGAGAGACCGAAGGAGAGACAGGGGGAGGGGCCAAGAGGGCTACACATGTGTCCCCAGTAAGTGGAGTTTAAATTCTTTCCTTATATCCCAGTCTAGTGTCTAGGAAATCACATGCAAAGTATGCCAGCAATCCAGCAAACCTTATGTTTCCCAATTTTAGAGTTAATATTTCGATAAAAGAAGATCAATATATATTGAAGGATAATTGTTTTCTTCAGAAGCTATTTCTGTGATTCTTCGGAAAAGACTATATAAATCAACCCTGTTGGTCACTAATTTTTGCTAATTTCCTTCTTTCCTATTCTTTTCTCTGTGACAAAAGCATCTCAAACATAAAGTTAAGAGAAAGAAAACATGTTTGGTGAGCTTTTCTAGAAACAAAAACTATAAATGTCTCTTAACAATATTTTTACTATTACTGCTAATTTTCTGCCAAGTCAATGTTTTTTTAGGATTCAGTAAGGGCCAGAAACTGAGCATTCCTAGGAAAAAAGTAAAGCCAAAACTTTTGAAGAAAAAGAATATAACACACGAGGGAATCTATATTATAAATTGTCTGAAATGATGAGTTAAAATTAGATAGCATGACACTTGAATCTGAGAAATGCATTCTCTCTGCGCTCTAGCATACTAATACAGAAACAAAGTAACCATGAACAAGAATTCAAATATTTCCTTCTATGCTTTTTCAAATACGGCCATTTATACTCTTCCCGTTTCTAAATTCTTTTCAGAATTTAGAAAATGTGGCAAATGTGATTTGGGCAACCTAGAAAGACTCAGGGACTAGACATAAGTTTCACATCTAAGGCCCCACATGGAATTCACACTTTGAGCAGCCCCCAAAAGACACCACATTTCCTAACAATCTCAGAATGAAATAAATACACCATTCCTTATAAATACTCTATAAAGCCACCTCAAGGGGCAAGAGAAGTGTCAAAAAGATACAAATAGCAACATAAATACAAGCTAGGTATCAATTGCCAAAAGAAGAACAATCACAAGAGCATTTTGTGCTTTGGAGCTGATGCTGTGTACAACAGGTACTTGAGGCCACCTGACTTCCATGGGGTCCTCACTCAGGAAAATGACTAAATCTAACAGTAAAGTATAACATAAACAGGACCGTTATTCCATCTAAAGAAGATATGAAGGCTCAGAGTGATTTACATCCTAGTTTTAGCTCTGATGGTTATAGCACCCATAGAAACACTGTCAGATTCAGAGACCTGTAGCAAAATTACTTGAGAAGGTAACTGAGGGTATGCTATCATAGCCATATCTCAGAGTCGCTGCAGTTCTCTATTAAGAAATACTTACTTCTAACGAGTTCACCATCGGAAGGATTTCGCCAAATGGACTGGTCCCGCATCAGCCCGCACCTGGTGTGGCTACTGGTAGTTTGCCTTTTATCTTTCTCAGTATTGTCCTCATTACATGCTTCTGAAAAAGATTAAACATGTATTATCATCTGATGAATGCTACCTGCCTTTCTGTATTTCCGGTAGGATTTGTTTGTTTGTTTGTTTGTTTGTTTGTTTGAAGAATTTTCTGAAACAGTATCTCCTAGAACACAAGCCTGGAAATCTCTATATAGCTGATGCTGACCTTGAACTCATGATTTTCCTACCAGTATTTCCAAAGTGGTCGAATCGTACATGTGCAGCTCCACACATGCCTTAAGTTTTTCTTACTGCTTCCAAGTCTGCCATAGGTTAAGGAAATATAATTATACCATTATTGACTATTGCATATATTCTTGGCCCATTAATATTTGTTGGATACTTACTATCTTTTCATCGTTAAGGATACATGCTCCCGAGAAAATAAAACCTATCAAGATGGCAGTAAATAAGTTTTAGCGCAGCAAGTGATCTGTCATCATAGAGGAATGTAGAAAGGTTACATCAAGGATGAGAGCAAGTGATTCCATACAGGTAGGAGGCAGGTGAGACAGGAAAAGCATCAAAGGAGAAGAGACTACAAATGACCGAGGGACATGAAAGTCGGAGCACAGCTGAATGAGAAGTAACTGGGCAGTGAGGATATAGGAAACGGGTACAGAGGTCTCTCTGTAGAAACCGAAGGAAAACGTCAAAGAGTGTGCAATGCCTCCTCAGAGAGGCAAGTGTTTAGGATGAGAGGTTGGTATGTAGGATTATGAGTTCTCGGTGGAAAGACAACATGTGAGGAAATGAAATGTCTTGTCGGGAGCATAAGTCAAACAACACACAACCTATAACACAAGGTAAAAATGCATGCTATGAAAGGTCCAGAGCACTAAAGGAGTTCAAAAGACCAGAAAGAAAAAATCTCATCAGGATGCAGAGATCAAGAAAGACACTATAGAGGAAGGGAGCGTGTTGGATGGTTTCTGAAAGATGAGAAGAACTTCAAAAAGTCACATGGGAGAAAGGTGGAAGAACAGCATGGGAAAACTCCAAAAGCAGACACTTGGGCAAAGGTCCCAGCTCCAGGCTAGGAAGCTCTTTCAGAGGGACAGGAGGTGAGGCTGTGAAGTTTTGATGAAGATAGAATGTGGATATCTGAATGTCAACAGAGGAAATCTGGACTTAATTCAAAAGCAAGGGGAAGAAATCAAAGAAGTATGGAAGGTTTGTGAAATGACTAAGTGAGGCTACGTGTTAAGGAGAGTAATAAACAATCTCAATCCTAATTGATTAGGGGGCCATGATCAATAATTCTGTTTCATATAACAGACAAGGAGGTACCCTCAGAAGATCCACTTTCCCTATACCCTTTATATATTCACTGGATATGACAGAGATAGAGAGAGACAGAGAGAGACAGAGAGGCAGAGAGACAGAGAGAGACAGAGAGAGGGGGAGAGACAGAGAGAAACAGAGAAAGTCGGAAAGAAACAGAGTAAGAGATAGAGACAGAGGAAGAGGAGAGGAGAGACAGACTCAGGGAGAGAAAGAACCTGAGAGTGCCCACATAAACTCACATATGTGAACAGCTGGTCCAGGCTGATAGAACTATTTGAAAAGGTTGTGGAAATGTTACAAGGTCAAGCCTCAATGGAAGAAATGGGTCACTGGGGAAGGCCTTGAAGACTCATAGCATGTTCCACCTTCCCTGAGTGCAGAAGAAATGTAAACAGGCAACTTCCTGTTCCTGCCACAGTGCCTTCTCTTCCTGCCGCCTTGTCTTCCATGCCAGGAGGAACTACATTTCTCTACAGTAAACCTTGTCTCCCTTAATATGGTTTTTGTCGGGATATTTTATCACAGCAACAGAAAAGAAGCTAATAGAGGCTCTGAAGTAGCCAAGTTCAAGCAGACACAGAGGAGAGTTTAACTGAACAACATATCAGAAACCATGGCAGAAATGAGAAACCAAGTAAGGTTTGCACAGATAAGTGGACAGGGGTGGAAATGACCAAATTTTTCATCTAGATTTGATGGTAAAAGGTCTGAAGAATGGGTGAATAATTTATACATTATGTATGTAAAGATATATGGTGTATACAAACATTTATTCATTTTACTAGGTGATGTCCATATCTTGAAATATAACACATTTTCACCCAGCCTTCATACAGTTCATAGTCTGGAAGATGAGTTGAAAACTGAGTATCTGAGTATAAACAAAGATATAGCTAGCTAGTCTTCAGGGAGTGGGTAGTCTTGAGTAAATGTGAATTGTTGGACATGAGCCAGCCATGTCAAGGGGGAAAAGTTTTGGACCCATGGAGAACTGGCACATTCCACAGCATGTGAAGCTCAGATAGATTGCAAAACCTTCCTCTAGTCTAAGAGTGAATATTCACGGTATATGCAGAAAATATACGCCATGCCTCCTCCCTTACAACCTGAAAAAGAGCTATCCTGTCAAGAGTGCTTCTGCTGATAATAGCTAAACCTGCCTTTTTGACTCACCAGTATCCGTAAACCCTCCATGACTCAGCTGTACACTGTAAGCACTGACTTCATGACTGTGTAAAATAAACACGAGCTTCCAGCATGCTGGGCCTTCCCCATTAGAAGCCCAGTACACTTGATCCCTACTGTGCGTGTGTGTCCATGAGTTTTGTCTTCTCTTCCCTCCCTTGCTGCCTCAGTCAGGCCCATCCCTGGCTCCGTGTTGGACACACATCAGTCATTGTCCACAAATTCCACTGCTGAAGCATTTCCAATTACTGAGCTCATCGGCAGAGAGAAAAGTCTATACCATTAGAAAGGAATACAGAAACTCCATAATATCAAGCTATGGAGGCAAAGACATGAAGGAGACTCCACTCAGACAGAAGTTGTTAGTCAATCTTGTTAACATTTCCAGTAGAAGGGAGAAGAAATTTCTGCACATGCAAAAAAGTTTCATGTATCGAAGAGATTTCACAACAAATTAACAATTCTGTCACAAAGCACATTTCAACACATGAGAAATAGTTGGGTGTAAACTCAGGATGAAACCCAGAGGCTAAGAGTGCTACAAAAAGCAGGGCATGGGGGGTGGGGGTGGGGGGTTCAGACATTTTTAGACTGCAAAACTATATTCAAGCATCAGTGTAATATAAATTAAAGTATACTAAACCAATATGTTCTAGATTTATGTAACATTTATTTAGCATTATCAGAGGGAAAAATGTAATCTTCGAAAGATGTGTTAGCTTCAATTAAAATCTTAACTTTCTTAAACAATTTCAGAATTCTTTACTGCTATAGTCAACACCAGCCTTTCCGAGATTATCACTAAGAAAAGACTTTCTCCGACCTCCCTAGTTCACAGAAACTGGCTTATCAGCACTCCTACATGCTCCCACTGTTACGAAGCTGACTGCCGCCAGGTGTCATGCTAGTAGGCTTGATTCAATTAGTAACTTTAATTGAAGCTGAATGAAATTAATTATATAATTTTGAGCTGTTCAAGTTTAATTCCATTAAAATTAATTCATGAAACCGAGGCATTATGAGGCATTGCTGACTAAAAGAAAATAGGTATGAATAAACCCTCTAGACACACTTGACGCATATTTGAATCATGTCCAATATTCAAGTGCTAAGCACAGACCCTCTCAACTCCTCACAGAATAAATGGCAATGACACGTGCTCCATATACACATGGATTTATGATGATGTAACCAACTCCTGGGGGAAATGGAGTTCCTTCTACCTCGAATTCGTATTAAGAGACAGTTTATCATGCTTTTTTTTTAATGAGTGTACTTATCTGCAAACTGTAGAATAAGATGATCCCTAGTATCCTGAAGTCAAAGGGGGAAAGAAAAAGCCAACCACTCCATGCTCTTTAAATTCAAAGGGAAATAAGTCATGTGTGATTCCAACACAATCACTCAGGTGTCCAACTTTTGCCTCCTTTGAAAACTAAATGTCTTGGCTTGAAAGCTAGACTCTAGTTTGTCCTGCAATGATCTACTGCACCCAGGCCAAGGCAAGGCTCAGTAAAGGCTCCCAGTTAAAAACTTAAATTGTCTTAGGCTAATTCTTTACTTGTATAAACGAAGCTTCTGTGGTCACTTAACAGCATAAGAAAAGCCAATGTATGGACCATTTATTTGTATTTTTTTACATTTTATTTGTTTATTTTGCATTTCCTCATCTTAAAGTAATATCAGATATTAGCCTCATAAATAGTGAATATTTACACACATCCCTGAAGAAATGGAAGGAAGAGAGAAAGAGGGATTTCACTGATAGACAGTTGTAGACAATGCCCAAACAGAATCAACTTTGGCAACAGGTTTCAACCAGCTGTGTCCTTCTTCAGAGGAGTTAGGTATTAGATATTTCTCAGATGACCATTACCAATGTAGGCATGGTACAATGTTTAATAACAGATGATGGTCAACATAGGCCTGCAGCATCATATGTGCATTGGAAAGCCAAGGATTCAATTCATTGCATTCTGGATAGATGAAGATTGGTGGTTGCCATTCAGTTACCATGTGTAGGGCCTAGGGTGGGAGACCAAGTGATTTCCCTAGCATGGGACATGACGATGGACCCAACTGTACAAGTTTACACGTGCAGCCAATGGGTTCTTCTCCTCTGTGTAGTGAGTGGATTATGCTAAGTCAAGCTTCTTGGATTTGTTGATGAGGCAGAACCAAGCCGAGAACTCTTGCCTCATACAGATGCACAGACCCTAACCTTAGAGGGTCTAGTGTATGTGGCCTTGGTGAATGGAAGAGTGATGTCAAAAAAAATGTGACCAAGCAGGACAGGTAGTAAGAGCCATATCTTAGTATTCACCTCGTCAACACAGGAGTCCAAGAAATCAGAAAATGAAAGTTTACCTAATCATCTAATGAACACATACATATTCAGTTATACTTTCTTGTCAGGACAACTATGAAAGTACAAAATCTGAATGATTTATAATACTAATCAGTTCTCCCAATATAGGGGGTAAGATAAATATATTTTGGCTACCAAGAATTGAAAGTCTTTTAAAATTACCACAGGGCCAAAGGATTAGGGTGTCCTTGTAAGTGTGCCAAGCTCTCCGTTGCAGCTCCTCTACACAGCAAAGTGGAAAACAATTTGTAGATAAGCGAGGAGACCATGTCCTACAAACAAATCTCTCAGCCAGGAAGACCAACCACACTCACATGAGACAATCAAGCCCCAACAAAACAGAAGGTGGTGGAACCTGTCCAGGGTCAGTCTTCTGGCTCCAGGGCGGACAGCTGTGCGAGCAGAGCAAGGCCCTAGTCTCCTTCCTGATCCACACAGGAAAACAGAGATGTTGGGCTGCCAAGGCCATCTCACACTCAGACGGTGGAACGGGCTGCATAAGGGTAAACACTAGAACCCAAATTCCCATACACACTAAAGGATGTTCAGAGTGGAAGAAATCATAAAAATACTTCATAGGCATAGGACTTGAGTTTATTCTTAGAGAAAGTGACAAGCATGAAATATGTCAAAGAAAACTCAAAGGGGTGAAAAAATAAAGGTGATTAGTTTGAGTACATTATTGCTTCCTCCAAAATGACTAATATGATCCAATTCAGCATCAATAGTGAGAGGCAATCCTCACTAATAATCTTGACTGTTCCTGCTGAAGGCATATAGGAGATTTCAAGAAAATAGAATTTCTATTCCAGTTAAAATTCTGTTTTACCTAGCAGGTGTTATCCAAATTTCAAACTTTGATAATGTTACTTACTTATCCCAGACACCTGGGGAAATCAAGTATTGTTTCATAACAAGAAAGAAAAGTTAATAACAAGCAAAAAAAAAAAAAAAACTAAGAACATTAAATAAATTGGATAATTTACATAAAATTTATATGTGCCATATAATAGCCATTAACTCGATATGTAGTTGTTCAGTACTATTTTTTAAGAGAAAGATAAAAATGCTTTGTTTGTTGAAAGAAAAAGTTAATGAATTTTCACGATTAGAGTACTGTGGAAATTTCCTAAAGACTTTAATATATAATATTTAGTTGCTCTTCAAAACCATCAGTGATAAAATTGGGAAGAAAACAGTTCAGTTTTACATGAGAGACACATCGTGTCTCAGAGTCAGATATCCAAGTGGAAACAGGATGATAATGGAGAGCGGGCGGGGAAAGGGAACGGAGGAATCTTGTGGCCCAGCTGATTTCAGCAGAGAAAACTCACCACTCACTCAGCCCTTCTCTCAAACTCTCTGGAAGGACGCAACACGACACGGGAACATGACCTGTTCTTGGTCTGGTATGTCAGCTAGGTACTCTTGAACGTGAATGTGTCATAAGGTAATCTATATAGTTCTCTCTTTTGTAGACAAAACCAGTGAACTCAATCCCTTCTATTAGACAAATTACTTAAACTATCAAACAGGAATATTCCCACCAGTTTATACATAAACAAATGTATCATTCTAATAGCTGATGTATGTGTGTGTGTGTTATAGGTATGTGTGTACTTGAATTGTGTGTGTGTGTGTGTATGTGCTCACCTATGTGTGTGGATGGGAAGATGGGAAGCTGACAGTTTTCCTATATGATTCCTCCACTGTTTGTGTGTGTGTGTGTGTGTGTGTGTGTGTGTGTGTCTGTGTGTGTGTGTGTTTGAGACAAGTTCTCTTGCTGAGCCTAAGGCTTACTATTTTGGCTGCAGTGGATCCCAGGATGCTCCTGTGTCCACGCCGGCAGCACTCGGACAAATGTGTCCACATGCCTAGCTTTCATGTGAGTTCTGAGCATCTGAATTCGAGCCCTCACACTTGTACAGCAAACACTTTACCCACTGACCCATCTCTCCATCCCTAATAACTGAATGTTTCCAACAAACCATAGTAACAAAGCAATACACACTGTTGCTTCACAGTGACCTAGGGTTAGCAAAGTTATTGGACAAGGATGCTTGATTAAACTTTGAGACACTATAAAGTTCTGAACATACACAGCCTTCCAAGAAGTAAGGATAATGCTGCCATTTTAAATCCTAGATGTGTGCATCCTTCTCTGTCAATAAACAAGGATTACCTTTAAGATATCTAGGACAGACATAATATCCCTAATTTATACTCTGTGCTAGAGAAATATTTAGCACAGGTTTGAAATCAGTTTACCACATCAATGGGACCACTACTAATAATGTGAATCCTATAAAAAATTATTCTTTGTTAAAATTCTTCTTATCTTTAGAGTGCCATCTTTAAAATGAGAACAAAAATATACCTAGAACATAGGTTATATCACAGTAAATGAACTCATATTTAGAAAGCAGTGTCTTGTTCACAGTCAGAGCTCATACACAATAACTAGTACTATTCTTTTACATAAGCATTTTCATACTCTGCTATTAAAAATATCATTGGGAAGCTGTTGAGGTCAATAACTACTTTGTAATCACTTTCTGAAATGCCACACAAGCTACATGTCTGTGGGCTGACTAAGAAAAAGTATTGTCCTATGGGAAGTGTGGAGTTTTATCTTGTTGTCTTTCATTTTTGCTATTATTTTTGTTTACCTTTGTGGACAGTTCCAAGAGGAGGAGAATACTTTCGAGTCAAATTTATGAACAAATTTGGATGCCTGCATCTGACTTAGAAGTCTTTGGCCAGAGAGTCTGGGTTTTCCTCAGCCTTTTCTAGTATTCTGTTTAAATATATTTTTTAACGTACTATCATGTCCCCTCAAATATTGTTCTGAAATAAGCCAGGGTAAACTCACAAAGCAGTCATCAAATATGTTTTCCTGTTGTCTATGTAGTATTTGTTTACTTAGTGGATATATAAACAATGATAAAGTAAAACCTGAGTGACTGTTCAATGCACTTATATTTTTACAGAAAAGAAAATACAAATCTCTGAGCTTACATTTAGGGACGTACACAAGTTAGGCCTCGTATATGTCAATTAAGTACTAAATAATATATAACAGATACAGTTTCCAAAATATCTGTATTGTCACCTCTCTCCATCCCTATGTCCTCTATCTGTAAAACATGTCCCCTACAACGTCATTTTATTATCCATTCAAAACCCAAACAATTGTAATCTAGTTGACAACAACCTAAGAAGTCTGAGGCAAAAATCCCTAAGAAAAGTGAAAAAAATCTGTGACTACCATTTCCCAGAAGCTCAGAACAATGTGGAAATTCTGCAAATATAACCTTTAAAACCAAAAACAAAGTTAAGCCAGCTCTCAAAAAGACCCGGGGCCTGGAATTTCACTTCTTCACTGATCCAAAGGAAAACAAAACAAAAAAACAACCCTCAAGCCTAAAGACCTTTTCCAAACAACACAAATCCAACTTTGTCCATTCCTCCCAATGAATTACAATCTTTTTTTTTCCCCAAAGAGCACGTGAGATCATATAAATAACCACTGTAACACACATTTGCGGGTAAACAGGATATAGATAAAAGCCCATGACTTTATAAACAGAAAAAAGCATGTAATCACAGATATATTATGTGTTTATTGGTGGAATTGAGTGCTTAAGTCAATTCAGCTAATTTATTGTTGCCTGTATTTTGGTGAGACTTTTCAACAAGGTCTGAAATGCATTCCCTGGAAAGGAATTCACAAGTTTAAGGCCTTATTGGATTCAAAATGGAAAAAAAAAATGGAACAAAACAAAAAAAATAAACAAAGCAACTATAAATGACCCAGCTTATCTATTGAGGTGGCCAAAGGAAAATATGAATAAGCAAAATGGAAATATTTACAAAATAGATTGAATATGAACAATAAACAAAGGTATAAAATTCCTTGGTGGTTTAAAAGATGTAAAACAGATAGAGAGAGGATACTACACTATCCATGTTTCAAAAGGGGATTAGAAAGATTAGAAAGAGAAACTTGGTGAGAGAAAGAGAATGTATTATTGACATCTTAATCTCTAGTACCTTTATGCTCCGAATCTGGTGAATGTACTCTTACATCGTCTGATCCCGAGGCATGGAATTCTCAAACTTAGCAATGTTTTCTCAACCAGAAACACTCATGCTATAGCCAAACATTCAAAGGTTCGTGGAATGTAGCATTCTTGTCTTAGCATTACTCCAGAATTACTCATGACACAAACTCTGACAAAAACATCCAATACTCACCATGCCCCCAAGAATTGACAAAAGACACAGATGTTGATCGTTCAGGAGAAAAGAACCGGCTAAAGCAACTACAGTTGCCAATCACTTTTATCCAAAGACCTCCACCGTGACTAGCTAATTTCATCTCCCATATCACAAATTGATTCATTTTAGTTTGTTGTTTACAAAGTTGACAAGCAAACAAATCTACATAAATGTTTGTCCTTATCTTATGTGACTGCTGTATCTTTTAAAATGTTTCCTGTACTCTCTCCCCAGTGATAACTACCTCAATTCATTCTCTAGATTTGCATTCTAGCTGTCTTTATGGACACAGCGGTCTTACTTAATCTTACCTAGAAGACTGAATGTTGGGAAAACATTCTGTGTCACTGACTGCTGAAATCCAGACACAGTGTCCACAGTAGCTTCCTTACACTGCTGTCTATGAACACCATGTAGAACGAACTAAAATTCTGCCATCTTCCCCTGTGTCAACACGGTGGTACCCTCATCTTTAACCATGTCAAGCTCACCTTTCTTTTCTTTATTCCTCTTTTTAAAATTATTAGTGTGTAGTGCTCCTCCTACATCGTGGGCTTCCGTTGTGACATCTTTGTTCATACACATAATGTACTTTAGAATCCTTCTTTCAGTGGTCTCAGTTTTAAGCACTTTTCTGTTAGTTTGAAGTGATTTATCAGAACCAAATTCCTTTTCTGGTTCTCTGGCCAAGCAATGAACCCTTATTTGGCACTTTTACAAGAATGAAGGGCACTGGAACTCAACAATGAGCCAAAGGGGTTGTTTAATCTGTAACAGCATTTCAGAGCTCAAGACTTTGACTTTGAAGTAAATAAAAAAAGAGAAGACAGAGCAGGCCATCACAAGTTGTGGTAAGGACACAAACAAAATAATGATGTATGAATTAAAACGATATTGACTCTGACTTCTTACACTGCCGAATGATTGATAGAGATTCAATGTAAAGTCAGGAGGTAGCCTCTGCTAGTTCTCAGAAACCTAAACCAGAAGTCTCTCAAATAATCCTGTAACTCACCTTTGGGACACTCTCAGTCCCAGAGGTGCTCTCAGCCCCACTCTGGGATGCTACATTTGTTGAATTCTCCTTTAAGCCCACCAACCCACTTTTATGTAGCACCATAATCTCTATCATCTCTTTACCTTTCACCCTTTCTGCAGCTACAGGAGGACTTTGTACAGCTCCATTATCTCAGCTATCGGATAGGCCTATCATTCTTACAAAGGAAACTCAGTGACTTCCCAATCCCTCCTCTTCAATGCTTTCTGCCTATTTCCCTACCGAGGTCCGAATCTTGGGCAACGGTAGGAACAGAACCATCGGCAACTTTTATTTTCCAGTTTTCCTTGTGTCTTAAACATTAATCAGTTGCCATTTCTGCTAGTTAGGAGTTCCCACCTTCTTATAAATCTCCGTTCACTGCCCAGCCGTCCATCTGTTTCCTTCCCAAGGAGTACTTTCCTTTCAGAAAAACTCAACACAGTGTTCCTTAGATCAAGAATTACACAGAAACTGTATTTTCCGTTCTCAGATTATGCTATTTGGTTTTACACATTTTATGTGAGAATTATGTTAAACACTTGTGTGCTAAGCAAACAAACAAAATGAACTGCTGTTCACATGGCTCATTGGCCAAGAGTTCCTTTGCTATTTTCTTGTGCTTGATAAATTATCTTATTTCCTACTTAAAAGTGATATGAAACCTTTCAGAAAAAAAAACTTACTAAGGATTCTGCTTATAACTTGGGTAAAATAAAAAAGTAGGTTTATATTCATAAATGTTCTACAGGTCAGAAGCTGCTTCATCATGAAATAGTTGAGGAAAGCTATCAAGAAGGCAGAGCTGGCTCCTGACCACTCCGCCAACTGACTTCGGGTGTTTCTGACACCTGCTCTACCACAAGTTACTTCATTTTGAGTGTCAGCTCTGCACAAATTCAAACCAACCTAAACGTGTAAAGAACTAAAGCCTAAGATCTGTGTCACGCATTCTTCAACTGATGCCACCTGCAACACAAGCCCAACAAAACCAAACCCTTCTCATCACCCTTTAGAGTCTCTTCCAGTCACTACACGTTCTGAGAAGCTCCAGAATTAGTCCACAACCGCCTGAGTGACAACTGGCAGCAACTAATCTGTCACATATTCTTGTTGTAATCTTCCAGTGGTATATAAATAGGGATTGCAATTCCCTTTAGCAGACTTCACATCCTCCCTCACCAATTTGCATATGGCTATATGCCTTTTAGGTACAGTTCTATGCTCATAAGCTTTCTTAATCTTCAAGGGACCATGCATATAGCAGGTGCACAGAACACTTGGTGGGGGGGGACAGGGTCTTCCCTTTCAAATGTCAATACTAAAACGTATGTGCTAGCATAAAAGTCATTTCCAGCTCCATTCCTGAGACTACAAAAAGACTGAGCAGAAAGGCACATGTATGTGAATCATCTTTGTTCAGATCATGTGGGCGTGAATCTGAAAACAGAAGTAGACTGCAAGTAGAAACCACAAGCAAAATTAACATTTTTCGGGTTAAAATGGTAAGTTCCTGCTTACTGGCGTTTGAGTGATCGGAATTAGAATTATGAACTGGACCGCCTACTTCAGAAGCTTAAGGTTGAAGAGCTTTGCTCCTCCAGGGTATGCATGCTAAGGGGGAAAGAGTGCTGACTTTTAAATCCTTTTGGGAAGAGCTACTCTTGCTGGCAAGAGGGACAGAGCAGAAAGAGAGAGGGTGGAGAAAGAAGAAGGAAGACAGATCTAAAATACTGGTTCATATACACAACCTCTCTCTGAAATAGAAGAGCTACAACCCCTTCTTCAGTCTGCCCCAAGGGAATCACCAACATTAAAATCATCTCAAAGTCTAGAATCGGGCAGTGCACACAGTTGACTTTCAACAAAAGCAGAACACAAACACTTTGGGACAGAAACAGAAATCACCCGCTTTAGCCTCTACCTTCACACAAGAGACTATCAACGTTATCTCATGCAGTTAGATGGAATTTTTTTCCCCTGTTGTTTGTTGTTCTAAACAATTTTCCATTTTCAAATGGCCTAACTGTAGAGTAGGTTTCCTCACTTTTCCGCCACCCTTTTATTACTATGAAAATATAATACTGCTAAAATATATTACTGTTATTTGGCTTTCTTTCCATGAAATCATCTCAACCAGATCCAGGAAATAAGGTTGAAAGAAACAGGAAAAGTCCTAACACGCCCCAAAATTCCACAGCTTCCCTCGCAGCTCTGTAAAGGTCACTGGATCATATATATCAAGTCCTTGAAGCCAGACTGACCAAACAAAGCAACCCTCTCTCTGCTGGAGTCTTCACCTGCCTGTGGCAATGTTTGCTAGCTGGGAGGCTTTCCTTCCCTATCTTTCCTCCTCCTCCTCCTCCTCCTCCTCCTCCTCCTCCTCCTCCTCCTCTACCAACCTGAAATGATGACTAGTGTGTACAAAGACACTCCCCAGCCACATCTGCAGGATATTTGTCCTCTGTCCCTCTTTCTTCCATGGCTCTCTGAAACCCTGCCAATCCCCAGTCCTATGCCAATGCCACAATCCATTCTCTCTGCTTCTGTTCCCAAGCTCCCAGGATCCCTTCTGAGAAAGGCAGTCAGCCATGCTGATCCCTGTCCAGCAGAATTCATGCCACTCATTCTTAGCTAAGCCCTCTGCCTCACTGAGCAGCCCGGGGTTTGCATCAGTTTGATTCCCTCTTGAATTCGTTCCTCTTTCAACATTTCCCACAAATCTCAAATGTCTTGACTCATCCTAGCTTCCTTGCTCTTTACAAATGTTGCCATCTACTTTAGTGAGAAGAGCTGCACTTTTAATATTCTCTTTTTATCTAATTTTCTCCAGATTATAGTTGATCTTTTTCTCCCACACCATTTCAGGGGGAAACTATCCCAACTCTCTAGACCCTTTCTAGAAATTGACCTATTGTGCTCAACACAGCACAGACACCCAAATCCTGAGCTTTCTTGGCAGGAAAGTGAGAATTCTCAACCAACAGGTCTGGGAGAAGCTTTCTATGCACATCCTTTGTCCTTTACAATTGACAATTCTTACCGCTTGTAACTTCTAAATATCGCTAAATATTCAACACTTTTACCATTACATACTCCTCTTCTGTATTTTTTTTTAAGTCAATCCCAGGTACAGCCCTTCCCTCAAGATTTCATCCCCTCCCTGACTCTGGAGCCCACCATTCACCTCCACATAGGTACAAAGCCAGTTTTCAGCTACTTATTGGTGACCATGACCAATGTAAAGCATGTTACCATGCTAGTGACAGAGCAAGTCTATGGATGGCCTTAAATTCCTACCTTTGCAACAGCTTCCATATTACAAATTTCACATAAAAATGCCCATTTAATTCACCAAATCCTATGAAAACTACACTTGACTTCAAAAGAATCAACGATTAGATTAGTAAGTATCAAAGGGCCCTCAAAGATAGGCAAGGGTCATCCTATTTTTCCTGCTGTTCTTAAATATGTTTCATCAGTGTCCCCTGCGCTGGCGCTGTCCCTGATCTTCTACTGTTTTCCAGGCTACTGTAGTGACCCTCCAGATAATTGCCAAAATGACTTGATTGTTTCCATGGTCATTTTGTACTCTTTCATGAAGCCCACACAGATAATTATCTGTCTGGAGGACCCAACCTTCTGTAATCTACCCTCGCCAGTGAGTCATGCTTTCTACCGTCTCAGCAATGAGTCCTATAACCATGCTTCCTAGCCTGTGCCATATTAAATCTTTCTAAAGACTTGCCCAAACTAGAGATGATTGGTATCTTCCAATTTCTGTCATTGAACTTTCTTCATGCCTCTATTTTGGTATTTAAGTGTGTTTGTGTGTGTATGTGTGTGTGTGTGTTGTTTATATGTGTATACACATACATGTATGTAAATATATTTAACATGCTAGTAGACCGCCCAGTTCTTCTGGACTAAACAGATTTTTCCTACTGCTCAATCCAGGCAACTCGAATGCTCCAAATACTTAAATCAGTGCATAGGTTGATCAGTTTTAACTCACTCTTTCTCCTTCCTGCTTTCCTTCCTTCCTTCCCTTTCCTTCTGTACCCTTGTTATTAAAATTCTCCAGTTTGCATTCTTCAACTCATTTGATCCTTAGCCCAAGGAGGAAAAATACAGTGCTATCAAGCCTTGCCCTCATGGAGCTAATCTTATAAACTGAACATTACTCCCTTCATACTTATGAATGAGTTAGGATTTTGGCTTTCAATGTGCCTAAAAATGTCCCCACATCCCCTTTAAATCCTGACAACTCTCTATTCTCCTAATTATCTCTGTCCTTCCTTAAGCATAGATATGAGAGAAGTGTTTTAAGTCAACTTCTAATGGGTTTATTTTTATTATTTCTTACTTTTCTGTGGCTACCAGAGTTGTAATAGTATATTGTCTGGGATTTATCAAAAAAAAAAAAAGAAGAAGAAAGTTTCAATAAAATTTACTTCCAACAATCTTGGTATATTTTTTTAAGGATCTAAATATAATTTACTACTGTTTCTAGGCAAAAATATATAATCCAGGCACCAAGAGTCCAACATATAAATGAACAGGACTCATGTGAAAGATGAGCGGCATCCCTGGGTCTTGCTGCACAGTAGCATCTCCAAGAAGCTATGAAAGGATGCAGGGCAAGAATCTCTACTGAGGCGGCGAAGGGAATGTCGGAATCCTATTCTCTGTGGCATGCCTTCGATTTTCCCCTCTTATCTCTTTTACACTTGTCTAAGACATACTTTATTTTAGAATATATGGTTTCTAAGCTCAGATTGAATTGAAATATAAAAAAAAAATTGGAGGGACATCAGTAGAGAGTTTTCATGGGCTAATAAAACTTAAAGTTAGAGTTGTTTTTACACCGTTTTGAAGAGTCTCTGTTGCACTTTGACTCCCTTCTACTCCTCCCAGCATAAAAAGAAAGGACTATTTGCTACTTAAAAGTCAATAAAATGGGTATTTTTGTGGATAAAGGCTCTAAATTAAAAAACCTTAGACAGAATCAAGTACCACCCGGACCTTGTGAAGATGCAGATTCTCTAATTTTTCTACCTAGAGAATCTTACTATGCATCTTAGTAAGAATAAATTCCTGTTGATGCGCAAGAAATAAGGACAGGAGGTTCTTCTGTCTAAGCAGTATTGAGTTTTTTGGGCCAGGCTCTTTATTAGTTTGGGACTGTGCTATCTTATGCCCTAGAGGATGCTGAGCAATATCCCTGCCCCTCTGCTCACCAAATGTTGGTAACATACCCTGCCATGCTGGGACCACCTAACATGTCTCCAGATGTAGTCAAAAAATCTTCCTGGGGCCAAAATCATCTCCCGTTTAGAACCAATGACAGAAGCTGTCCAAAGATGATAAATTTTGAGAAATGCCATCGTTAGAAGAGATAAAACAGCATGAAAAACGTAAAGAAATTTAGATCTGTAAGGCTTACGTTATATAAATTGAAACAAACAGGCTTCCCCAAAAGGAAATCTGATTAGCTCTATAAACTCCTGACAACTCAGCTAAGCCTCTAAGTCAGAGCTCCTAGTAAGCAGTTTCAACTTGAAGAGCCTCTCCCTCGCTTCTATTTTAGATTAGTTTTAATTAACTTCACTGGCATTTTGCATCCTGCTATGAAAAGTCCGCCTAATAGTCTCAGAGGACTCTCCCTAGAGACAAGTACATTAAATCACACATTATCACATTAAAGTATATACCAGCGCTGAGTCCAACAGTGTACGTCTTGGCAAGTGCACTGGGGTGGGGGTTGGGATGGAAACGGGCTCCAGTGATTCACACTATCCAAAGCCTATTAACGTCAGTGCATCTCCCCATGTGACAAGGTGGTATTGATTGACTACTGTAACCACATTTATCCCCATGGCATACATTTTACAATGTGTGCTCCACCTGACTTCTTGTTTGTCGCTCTATGTGGGGCAATCGCTGCATTGAGCAAGCCCCTGACATTCTTTGGGAGTCCTTTCCCTCATCTAAAAACATAACCAATTGGAATAAATCTAAAGATTCCGCTATGTATAAATCACAAACTTGTGAATGTAGCACTTAATGAAAAGGCTCTTTCAATTGCAGAACTGCGTGATAGCAGAAAGAGCATTCAGATGATTAATCCAAAAGAAAAGGAAATGGCAAGGAGAGGAATCATATCTACAAGCCCATTTTCTTTTGAGAACTAGTGTGGCCCAAATGGCCTTTCACCTCTCAAGGTATTTCTACAGGAATTTTGCACGAGAACAAACTCAATATTTCAGAAGTTGGCTATAAACAGGAAAATCATTTTAAAACACGGTTACTTTGTTTGCAAAAGCAGAGAGAACAAATCAGAAGCCCAGAGATCATATCCAACCTCCAGGTGTGATTCGTTCTTTGCCACAGGGAGGGGGGAAAACCCACTCAATTAGTTACTATAAAATGATGAAACAATATGCATATGCATCTAGATTTCCAGTAGCCCTTAAGACATCAGAAGACATGAATCCACATGATAGAACTAAGTCGTGCTATCTCCTGGCCCACTTCCTTTCCTGGACTCTGAATCCCAGATACCTTGCCTGCCACTTTCCTGGTCCCCATTTACAGCTCGTAGCATGCAAGCACCTTACTCTGTAACACCACTGTAGATATTAGGACTATAATATCTATAATGCTCCCAAAGCAATAGAATAGATCACAGAAACACAACAGAAAGGTAAATTTTCTGGGCTGTCCTCTCTGTAAAGAAAACCTTCCCAACTCAATGTTGAAAAAGCAGTAGACTATTCTGCTACATTTCCCAACACCACCTTAAAGGTTATAAAACCTATCCCAGAATTTGATTAGGAGGTTCAAACTAGATTTTTAAAAATCCCTAAAATTATTTCCAATTTTTAAGAATTACAACTTGGGTTCACCTAGTGAATAGTTCATCACAACATACTAAGAGTGGTCTTTACAAATATTAAGTGCACATACAATAAGTATGTTTAACTCTTCGGAAGATATGGCTCACATTCCTTTTTTTATTCTTTTACAAAATATCTTCCGTAAATGTCCCTAAAGTGTTATATTTTCCTCACTAAATTTGGCATGCAGAGTTTTAAAACTAAACTTTGATTAACTGAACACCCATGTCCTACTCCACTCAGACACTATGTTTTGTTTTCTTAGAGAGGACAACAAAAACACAGTGATGGAGTAAGAAGGTATTTGAGGAAGGTGGCGTCCAGTTACTTGAGGACATTGATTTTCTACAGAGAGATATGCATGTTGGATACAGCCAGCATTTAACCTGGGGCCCTATTAGAAGACTTACTTCCTGTGCTCAGATCACCTGACACCAAGCAGCTTTGTACTGCACAGGTACACTAGGTTTCATGGCAAGTTTTTCCAGGAGATTTTAAACATTCCTGCCATTAACACTGAATTTTGTGCACATTGACTATTTCCAAATCAAATCATCTTAACGGGAGTGTTTTCTGCTGATTTTTGGCATAAGCGTTGTTTTGCAGCAGTGATTGATTGATTGGTTGATTGATTGATTGATTAAAAGGGGGAGTATAAAGAGCCTATCCACGGGTGGCTATGACTGTGGCAGGCATGGCTAAGGACAGGGAAATGACAATGTTGACAATACCGTGTGTGTAAGACGGGCTGCTTCTGAGAAAACGTGTGTTTATCAGTCTGGTTCTGTGCTTTTCTACAGCTAATCACTTGGATTCTTTCTGTTTAGGAAAAGAAATGAGTCACTCTCCTAAAACAAAATGATAAACATAACATTTCAATTTCAGCATGGACGTTTTCTGCTTTTATCTACTCTGGTTAGAACAGCAACTTCTTTTCCATTTTTTTTTCTGCATTAAAAAAAAAAGAGAAAAACTTAAGGCAGTATATATATTGGGGTACTGGGAGACAAGATTTTAGACATGCTTAAAATCTAAAATTTTGGAGACCTGGAAAGTTATCTGGTGTCTGCCAACCAGAACTCTCCTCATTTGAATTGTCCTTACTGAAAAGGGGTCAGAGAAATGTTAACAGTCTGGTTCTGTCACCAAAGAGCACCTGAAGTCTATTACCTTTAAAGAATTTTAAAATGTGGTTATGGAAGCTTCCCAGAAGCAAAAAATGTTGTTTTCCCTTTGGAAAAACTCAAAAGAGTTAATTCATTCTTGGAACATGTTTATTTCAAAACAAAAGTTATTGAAAACATATGCAGGAGCCATTCCAAAAGAAACTGGTCTCAGAAACCTGGATGCTCATCCTGGGGGGTCAGAGTATCCCCAAAGATCCAGAAAGATGAAGAGAACCCACCTTTGCTCAGAGCAGAGACAGCCCTGCATGAGAAAAGAATGGAAGAACTTAAGAGAACCAGACAAGGGTTGGAGACCTCACACCCCTCCTGAGCCTCAGGCCAAGAACTGTTTAGGCAGAAGGTAAAAGCTATCTAGTCATCCTGTTTCTCGCAAGGAAGGGGCAGTAGAGGGACCAAGGACCCCGCCCTCCTATCCGGTTGTTGATCTGGGGCAAGGATCCTCCAGCAGACTTGTTTAAGTAACACCAAGTGTGCAAAAGTTCACAACTATGAAGTTGGAGCCCAGTCTTCGCAGTCCCCCACCCCCTTAACCCCAACCATAAGTGTGCCAGCACGTCCCAGAAACTCGCAACTCGCTAGCACTCGTTACTCACCGTGGGCCGGGGAGCTCAGCCGGCCTCCGCCCGCCTCGGCCGGGCACAGCTGCCCCGCGGGCCCGAGAGCAAGGGCTTCACCCGCGCCGGACATGGGCCACGCTCCGAGCCCGCGCCGTCCCTGCGGGGTGCACCGACCCCGGCGGCTTAGGTGCTGGGTGCAGGAAACGGCCTGCCTCTGGCGGGAAAAGCAAAGAGGACAGCGGGATCAACTGTTTTTAGAGCGCTGCACGCCACCGCGCCGGGGCCATTCCCTCCCCCTCCGCGTCCCTCCTCCAACTCCACCCCGGGGAAGTTAGGATTTGAAAGCAGCCTAGGGGGACGCTGCGAGCGGGATGCGCGCGCTGGGAGGGGACGCGCAGGAACCCCGGCGGCAGAGAGACCTAAGGGACCTCCACTTACCTCGGCATCCCCCCACCCAACGCGAGCTGTTCAAAGTCCCTTCCTCCCGCCGCCGGTCGTCAGAGAGGCTCCGGCTGCGGCCCCATCACGTCCCGGCAGCCCGACCAAGTCCCGCCGCCCCCGGGAGTGGTGGCGATGGTGGCAGCCGCCCGCGCTGACTCTGCACACTCTGTCCTGTCCCTCCGGGCAGCCCCTCTCCGGGAAGGACTTTAGGATCCACTTGTGTCTCGTTCACCCTCGCGCTGCCACTCCTACACTCTTCAAACACTTCTCTCTCTGTGGCTCCCTTTCATCATATCCGGATTGGGGTGGCCTTGAACTCTTGGCAGGCAGCCCCGAGGCTGGGGGCGGCGCGACCTAGGTTTGGCCCTGCACTCCCTTCCAGAGGGAGCTGTCTGGGTCAGGAGGCCAGAACTGGACAGGCCAGATGCAGGCTCCACAGCCCAGGCCCAGCCTTTCTGGGAAAGTCCCCCCAAAAACCACTTTCAATTCTGCCTTCCAAAGGACTATTAAATCTTGAAGAATGCCCCGGGAAAACTTTTGAAAACAGTGATGGGTGTGTGTGTGTGTGTGTGTGTGTGTGTGCGCGCGCGCGCGCGCGCGCGCGCACGCGCGTGTGTGTGTGTACATAACGTATATATGATCACACACACTCTGACTTCCTGGTACCATGAAAACATGTATTTAAAACCTTGTTCCTGGGTCCCAAGTACTCATTTAATCTCTTCATCTTTGCCTTTTTTTTTTTTAACTTCTGTCAGGATTCCTGATCTGGTTAAACCAGTTGCTGAGCACTGAAACCGCCCAGGTGTGCAAGGTTAGCATTCTGGAGAGCATCTGTCCTACTACAGGGCTGAGTGCTTCCCTGACCCTGTGACATCTGGGAGAAGTTATACTGTGGTCAGAAGTAAAAAGCTCATCAGTTGTGGCTTTCTAAATGTATTGTTCTGATTAGCCGACTCTAAAGGGCCAAGAGCAAGTGTACCTGGTTGTAAAGTACTTTTATATATCTGGCTGATGTTTGTTCCCTGTTTGAGTGAAATGCAGAAGTCAGTTAAGTACACACACCATCTGTGGAAGGACTGTCTAGTATGTGAGGAGTCAGACACGTTATCAAAACTAAAGAAAGAGTGGATTTGCCTTCTCACTAGTCATTACTAATAATACATCAGGAAAGTGAGCATTCAAGGTCTTTTCGACTCTATTTCTTACCTCCAAAGAAGCAGTGTGCTCAAACTTGATTTCATCTGCTCTGAGAAATCAACCTTCAAAGGTTCTGAAGAAAGGTATTTGGATTCCATGGAAAATGACATTTTACTCGATGACCTATAGCTAATAGATAGCCCCCCCTTTTTAAATTAAATTTGTAGATTCACAGATTGCATTGTAAAAGGTGCCTTAACTCTCTTAAGAATGTGTCAAGAGTCTCGACTGTACAGAACCTGCTTCTTGGGACCAGGTCAATTGTGGGAAAGGCTTCTAAGCATTAAAAAACACACACGGGGAAACTCAGGTTCTACAAAGCACACACAGCCTTTACTTATAAGAGTTAGTGAGAAAGTTCTGGAAAGTTCTTCTTTATCCCCTTACTGTTTATCTCCTCGTTCAGTTTGTTCATTCTGTCACAAGCATATGAAGAGTCTGGATATGGAGGAATTACAGCTTTCTTCTAAAAAGTCGTAGTGATTTTTTTTTCCTTCTTTGGTTGAGCAAGTTTGTGTGCCAAGATGCCCTTGCTGAGGTGCGGGGGTGGCCTCTGTCCGCCAGTCCTTACCTTTCACCTTGTTTGAACAGGACATCCCACTCCCACCCCCCAACTCCCCCCACCCACCACCCTACCCCCACATTATTCCTAGCTGCTCACACCAGGATAGCCAACTCCTGAATTTCCAGCTATTTACAAGTCTCTAACACCCATCCTCCTGTAGGAACGCCAGAATTATAGTCTCAACTTCCAGTTCTCCCAACTCAGCTTCCCAGGCTTGCACACAAGCCATCCTCCCACAGAGCCATCTCCCCCACCAAATATTTGTTCATCAGATTGCACGCCATATTTCATTTTTACACCTGGCATACAATACCTAACTTCTCTGATAAGATGAGCATAAGAAATCTTGATCTTCTTTCACTATGGTAAGTGTGCTGGAGAGCCAGCCAAGGTTCCCAAAATGGGTGGAGTTCTGCAGGAGTGAGGGGTGGAGAGTGAGGGCAGGGAGGGGCCTGAGGATAAAGGAGAGAGACCTCTGAGGATCTTACTTAGTGTTACAGATCATTTGGGCAAATGCCTTCTATGAGTATCTTCAATGAAACAGCTCTTTGACTGATTTTAGGTTGGGTGAATACTTCTGGGCAGGGGTGAACCAAGGGTATATATGGACCTTGGAGAGTGATAAGGAGCTTTTCTGGTAAGTAAAAATCATTGGCTAGAGTTTTAAAGTTCTGTGAATACCTCATTTGCATGGAGAGGCATTCCTGGAATCCCAGGTACTTGCTGGGTGGGTTCTTATTGGGAAAAGAGCAAAAGGAAAACAGGAAATTGAACTTGTAGATCTGCCAAGGACTACTGGAACCAGGTAGAGCACAAGGGGATTCAGGCTTCCCAGACAAGGTCAGAGAAGGGGAAGCGCTGGTAAAGGGAGTCCGCCATTTTGTGCTGAGCTCAAAGAAGCTATCTGGTCATAGTAGACTGTGGCCTTAATCAGCAGGGTTTCACCATATTCCACTACTTCTTGAATTAAATATAAGCATCTTACTCTGGTGGGGGAAGAACTAAAATTCAAATAAAAAAAAATATTAGGAACCAAGCCGAAGACCGTGTCACCAAGTTGGTCAAAAGCTGCATCTTGCTGACTTGGAGACTGTCAGTCAAACACTCTGCAGTGGTTGCCTCATAATGGGGAGAATAATGAGTTTCTCTATGAGGACTCAATAAGGTTATATCCCTATAGCAGTTGGAAAAGTGCCAGGTGTGTGAGAAATTCTCCACATTATTAACTATTGCTCTCCTAAGAGAGTAGAGTCATGAGTAGCAGAAAGAAAGGTGAGGGAGGGAGTGGGGGAGGGGCATCCAGATAGGAGGAGTAACTTTATAATGCTGTAGATCACACTATATCAAATCAGGTCGACAACAATTACTTATAGATGTGAAAGAGCAGACAGAGAGGATCTCCCAAGGTAAAGGGATGAAAATGTACAACTACTATGCATTAAATAAAAATTAACACTTTTAATATTAATGCACCTCTCTGGCACTGTGGAAGCATTTTTCCCTAATAAAAAAATAACAACAAGCGGGAGATATTTCCACCAGTGAAATGAGTCAATCCGAGGCAGATTAGAGTAGACTAAACACAGGTTTATTGGGAAGCTGTTTTCAGGCGAGTTAACTGGGCCCAAGGACTGAGGCTAGGGGAGCTGTCATGGGAAGGGAAAGAGAGGGAAGGGAGAAGAGAAAGAGAGAAAGAGCAAAAGAGAGAGAACGGAATGAGAAGAAGGGGGCAAGCTCAAAATGTGTGGATTGTATAGAAAAGAGCCTCTGGGGAAAGGGCAGCCCAACTCCTAGGCTGGAAAGTTCATGGTCGGGGGCGGGGTACACCAGGTAGGGACTGAGGGATGCTGGGAGAACCTCTAGTCCAGATCTGCTTTGCTAGAGAAAATATGCATCTCACCCCTTGCCCAGGAGCCTCAAACTAAACAGCTCCGTCAGGTCCACATCAAAACAATGGGTAACGGCTCAGCTGGTGAGTTCGATCACTAGAACACATGTTCAAAGGACACGCATGGGGGCATGCTCTTGTAATCCCAGTGCTGTGGAGGCAGGCTTTTGCTATGTACTGGACAGACAGACAACACAGCTGAATTACAGGAGACCCTGACCAATGAAAAAACCCTATCTCAAAATCTCTCTGTGTGTGTGTGTGTGTGTGTGTGTGTGTGTGTGTGTGTGTGTGTGTGTTGGGGTGGGAGGAGGGGGAGGGTTGGAGCCTCTGGTCTCTGTTTTTCATATACATACACACTCTAAGTAATGATGTCATGTACTTTACAGCAAATTACAGAAAAAAAAAAAAAAAAAAACTCACACTAGCCTAGCCGGGGTTCAAGCTCAGTTTTGTAAACTGGGATCTTCTCTCCTCAGAACCTTGGCTTATTTAGGGTTTTACTACTGTGAACAAACACCATGACCAAGGCAAGTCTTATAAAGGATGTAATTGGAGCCGGCTTACAGGTTCAGAGGTTCAGTCCATTATCATGAAGGCAGAAACGTGGCAGCATCCATGGTGCATGAGAAGCTGACAGTTCTACATCTAGTAGAATCCAGGCAGCTAGGATAAGGGTCTTAAAGCCCAAGCCCACAGTGACATACCTACTCCAACAGGGCCACACCTTCTAATCATGCCACTCCCTGGGCCAAGCCTATAGAAACCTGGTGTCTGAACTGGAGTGAGATGTGCATTCCTGGGACGATGTCCCTAGGATTCCATCTCCCTCTTCTTGCTGCATTTGCTTATTCTGACTACTGAGCTTGGCTCTTGCTGAGCCATCCCATACCTACATTTCATTCTTTCATTCTGTGTCATGGGGTGTTTATGTTTCCCTTACAATTCATATGTTGAAATCCTAATTTCCAGTGTGACAGTATTATCAGAAGCAATTAGGTCATGACATTTGTGCCCTTATAGAAAGACATAGCAGCTTGTTTTGTCAAGACAATAACTAATCACCTTCTCAAGTCACCCCACCCTCCACCCTATGATCCAATGCCTTGATGATTAGCATTCAGTAAAAGAAACTGGGAATAGCACACGCATTCAGACGAGAGCACGGGCTTGCACTATGTAAATTATGATCTTATGACATTTCTGTGTTTGGGGGTCTAGCAGTGTGTGCATTCACATGTTCAAAGAGCATTGTGGAGGTCAGAGGACCTGTTCCACCATGTGGGGCTGTGGAGGGAAATTCAGGTGTCAAAACTTGGTGGCAAGGTCTTTTAGCTTCTGAGCCCTCTCCCCGGCCCTAGAGTGTTTGAAAACCTACCCTGGTGTGCTGTCTAAAATAGTTTGGAAGCACTGGGATGCTCAATTAGGAGATCAGAAGTGATGCAGGGGATAAGAATGGGGCCAAAGAATCAGAGGTAAAGATGTGAAGACTAGAGAATTCAAAGGTTTCTGTGTCTAAGAGAAGGGGGAGGAGCACACCATCTAGAGAGATGAAACCTTATCCAGACAAGAGACTTAGTTAGCGACTCGAATAACATGGGGTCTACAAAGCACTGAGTGGGAACTATGCAGGGGCTGCTGGGTATGCATCTGCAATGCCAGCACACTGCTGGTGTTGGTGCTTTACTAGCTGGGCAGTTACAAGGGTGCCCGAGGTTAGTTTGCAGACTCATACCAGAGGGCCTACGTAGATGTGCTTTCAATTCAAACGTGTCCCTGTTGGTTTATTGGTTTGTTTCTCCACCCCTACGCCCACCACTTATTGGCAGGCTTAGAAAATCACAAGTAGCTAGGCACCCCTGGTATTACTATACCACCTGCTGTTCTAAATATCTCAGGTTGATACTACGCCTGAGTTTTTCATTTTGTACTTCACAGTAATTTGAATGGGTAGAAGCATTCTGTGGAGGTCAGCCTTCTGGTAGAATTGAATGCTTCAATCCTAGATCAAAGCCCTTTGCCCTAAACTTCCCAGTGTTCTCTGTAACCATTCCTCCTGAGTGATACAAACATCTAATGATAGATGTGGAAAGGTGTTCTTGAGTTAGGACAATGGCACTATAAAGCATCCTATGGGCTACTTAATCCTCACCATTTATTCATTACATGTGTACGAGGCATTTCTCTACGCCTTGGTTATTTGTGAGACTCTGGAAATAAGTTTGATGTTTAAAAATCAGTTCTTCCACAGAGTGTACTCTGCCCACCTCATATCAAAGTTATGCAACTCACATAGATATCTAAACCAGAGTTCAGTAGCTTGGGTATTTTCCTTGCATATGCATTCCAGGGGAGTGCAATATGAACAGAATGACCTTAAAATATGTGTGTACGCTTGTTTTTACATGATCATATATTGAGTATTATAGAGCACAAGATGTGCAAACTTCTATAATCACTTGTGTATGATTTATGAATTAAGGCTCAATGAGGGTTTATATTCCAATATTTCATTAGTTGCTTTTAAAACCAAGTGACTTTGAGCAGCTGAGATGACTTAGTAATGTTGCCACACAGCCATATTGACCTGAATTCAATCTCTACAACCAGAAGAGAAGTGACTGCTGTAAGCCGTCTTTTAGTGTGCACGCATGGTGTGGCATGTGTGTGGTCCCCCTTTCTTTTAAATAATAATGATGACTATTGTTATTATATATTTGTTTTCAGAATAAGTGACTTAAATGTTTTAAGTCCCTTCAGGAACATTCAATGAGTTATCACCAGATGGTACAAATATGTTTTTTTTTTTCCTAGAAAATGTATGTATCAGGTTTATGTAAATCCATGACTTAAGAAATCTCCAAACCTAAGGATGTAGAAACTAGAAATTAATACCCACAATCCTTTTCACAACTAGCCACATACATTCAAGTTCTGGTTCTTCTTCTTTTCTGAGGGCAGACCAACCAAACAAACTTTATTATCTATTGTTTTCACTCTCAATATTTTGGAAGAGGAAAATTTAGGATGTGGGACTTTAAGGAGGGAGTAGCTAAGGGAGTTATTAGGTCAGTGAAATGACAGCCAGAGGAATGGCATTGGACAGACAGGGAAGACACAGGAAAATAGACATGTCAGAACAATGCCTTAGTGAATTCAGCATCGTGGAGGCAGGGTTCCTAATGGGGACCAGAGTCATTAAGGAAGGAGTCGCTGATGGAGTGTTCTATTCCATTGTTCAGGAAAACAGGACATTATTTTTATATCTGAGGGGAAAAATTCATTGGAACAAAACAAAAGTTAAAATTAAAAACTAAAGTATTGTTACTGACAGTTGTAAATTCCACACAATGACACATGCACACACAGACGCACATACACACACACACACTAAGACAGAGTGGCATTTTTAAGCAGAAAAAAAAATGGTTTTTTCCAGATTTTAAAAGATCCAAATCACAGATGTTGACCATTCTTTCTTTTCCCAGGTAGAGAAATAGAAGATGTATACTTCCTTCATTTAGCAACCCCATGGCAGTGCAAATGTGTACAGAAAATCCTTTTTTATATTTCCTGGAACTTCTAGGCAAAGGAGAGGCAGGGGAAGACAACAGAGTAGGAAAGTAAAGACTTGCCATTAAGGTAACACAGAAAGTCACAGAAAGCGCCATCTAAATGCTCAGGCGTGGGTGGGGGGTCTCGGAGGCTCTGTCTTAGAGGAAAAGGTGCCAAGCCAACGCTTCTGATGAGTAAAATATGACTGTCAAAGAGGTCAGGGAATTCCAGTTATAAGAGAAAACTGCCCAAAAGCACAGACAGCAGAAAGCACCAGAGAAGCTAAATGACTTTGCAAAGGCGTTTAGATACCAGAACTAGTACTAGAGGCCCCGTTTCTCTCCACACAGTCTCCCTCCAGTTCTCCTAGAACATGCATAAATGAACCCATGATTTCCACACAACAGTGAAGCAAACACTCACCTGATGTTATAATTTGGAGTTTCAAAGACTTTGTTGTTGTTTTTGTGAATAGGTGGGCAGAGACTGCAGAAGACAAAATCTTCTGTAGTTAGCGAGCCTGACTTGTCTAAGGAGCTACACAGTCTCTTTCCGCTGACTACCTTTTCGGGACTGGAACACAGGCTTTCACAGTCTCTTCTTGCTTTACTTGCCTACTTGTGTTCTACAGAAAGAGATAGGAAGCATGTGGTGGCCCTTGTCACATAAGGAGAGCATGCCTGAAGATCAAACGAAAATGGGATTAATGGATGCAATGAAGAGTAAACAGATCTTTGATTCATATACAGAAAGTGAGCCAGAGCTTCAGGAAGGAGACTGGTGTGGCCGAGAAGTCCGGAAAATGGCAGCTGGACAGCTGGCCTTCTGAGGCTGCTCTGGTAACCTTAGCATGATATTCATGGTCACATATTGCAAATGACAGAGGAGATGGAACTTAAGAGTAAAGAGAACATATGTTATATCTGACATTTAAATTAGTAAATTTTCCCAAAATTCTAAATTAAAAAAAACAAACAGTAAACAAAATGTATAAGAGTGTAACTAAACTATATAGCTCACCTCCTCCAGACACTGGTGTTGCTCAAGACTACACGTGTAGAACATGAAATCTCCCAGGACTCATAGGTTGAATGCTTGGACTCAAGTACAATGTTCAGAGGTAGGACTATGAAAAAAAAGAGTGGATCAAAAGGGAGGTAAGTGATCAGTGAGATACTCAGTTGATAGATGTTCAATTCAGCGGCTCTCTTAGAATGAAGTAGAAACTAGAAAAGGAAGCATAGTTGAAGGAAGAAGATCCTTAGAGACATTCGTTAAGCTTTGACTCTATGATGATATGAATGAGAATAGTCCACTTTTTCACGTATTTGAATACTTGGTCCCCAATTCATGACAATTTGTAAAGGATTTGGAGATGTGAAAGAGGTATGTCATTGGGGGAGTGGTTGAAGATTTCCAAAGATTTGTGTGATTTCCAGTGTTCTCTCTCTCTCTGTCTGTCTCTCTGTCTCTCTCCCTCTCTCCTCTCTCTCTCTCTCTCTCTCTCTCTCTCTCTCTCTCTCTCTCTCTCTCTCTCTCTCTCTCTCTCTCTCTCTCTGACTCATGCTTGTGAATCAAGATGTGAACTCTCCACTGTTCCTTTCTGTTTGTCACTCTAGAGGCAGTGGGACCTCGGAGAATGGAGCCCATAAATGTGGTGGACTAAAGTCACGTGCAACAGCCAACTTTATTCAGAGTATCAGACAATTTATACTCAGAGGGTTAGGAGAGTCACATAAGTAAAGTATACAATCACCAGAGCAAGCTACACTTGGCAGGCAAGCCACACATGACAAAATCTGTTTTTCTATAAAGACATATAAAGAAATAACAATAGCAAGGTGTCATGAATAATCTGAACTAAACTCAGTCTTATCAACTTTTTGAGGAGCCCAAAAGCATAATCCAAGAACAATTCCATGGTTTTTGGGGAAACTGAAGTCACAAGACCTGTTTGTTTTCTCAATGTTTTCTTACTGTCACAAGCACTCAGAATTCTTCGCATAGGACTTCCTTCTTGGATCATATTCTGACACCTTCCCTCTACCATCATGGACTCTAACCTTAGCTAAATTAAATACTTTCTGTTAAATATTGCCCAGGTCATGGTGTTTCATTTCAGTAATAAAGAAGTAACATAAAAAAGCCCATTCTCCTTGCTGCCTGCCCACAATGAGGTGAACAGTGTTGCTTTTCCATACTTTCTCCCCCGTGAGGTACTACGTCACGGCTCAAGCTTAGGAAGTCAGACAATATTGGCTTGAAGCCTCAGAATGGGAAGCCCTGAGCCAAATCCTTTTAACATTGTTTGCTCCAGCATTTTATCACAACAGGAGAGAATTGATTGCCACAGAGGCTTACCCGATGTTCTCCATTCTAAACTCTGAGCAAATCTGTGCCAAGCTTTACATAGAATGAATTTGACTGCTCACATTCATTGCAGGTATGATCTTTACTCCAGGAGACACAATTCTACCCCTGTGCCCACTGCCCCTCCAAAATGATTTGGGTTCACAATGGGACCTGTAAATCTATTTACTTCAGTGTTAATATTAACACTACTAGTAGTAACAATCACAACAAGAAAATTTCTTCAGTTTCAGACAATGAGATATACTTATGAGAAAAAAAAAGATACTGTAAAGGTATATGGGAGAAGGTACCTTATACACATCCCAACAATTACCAGAGAGATCATCATAACATTTTTGTTTCTCTTAGATCAGCAAAATCATACCATTATAATTGAACTATACAATCTGTGAAAAGGCATAATTCCCCTTATCCAAGCTATGAAGAACATTGTAGCCAGCTGAATGGCAACCCTTTAAAAGATAGTCAGCCTCTTAGTAGCTAGAAGTTGTGCATATCACCTTATTTAGTAAGAGTCCTTGCAAGTGTAACTAAGTTGCATATGTTGAGATGTGGAGAACACCCAGTATTATCCATGTTATGCCGGAGAACTTTATGTTAATCTGATATAAGGTAGAGTCATACAAGAGCAGGAGACCTCAATTCAGAAAATAGCTTCATATGACTGGCCTGTAAGGAAAAATTCTTAATTAGTGATGAATGTAGGAGGACCTAACCCATTGTGGGCAGTGCATCCCTTGCTTGTCCTGAATGCTATAAGAAGGTAGTCCAATCATGTCACACAGAACAAGCCTGTAAGCAGCATCCCTCCATGCCCTTTGCATGAGTTCGTGCCTCTGTGTTCCTGCCCTGTTCTAGTTCTTCCTTTGACTTTCTTTGGAGATGAATAGTGATATGGAAACATAAGCCAAATACACTGTTTCCTCCACAGTTGCTTTTGGTCATAATGTTTCATCACAGCAATAGTAACCCTAACTAAGACACACAGATCTGGATTTCATTGGTAAGTATCCTTGTAATAGACACACAGAGATGACAGTGATAGTGGAGAAATTATTGTGACGAAGGAAATTGAGACTGAAGCAAAATGGCCCCAAGCCAAGGAATCTGGCAACCATCAGAAGCTAGAAAAGGCAGAGGCCCATGTCCCTAGAGACCCAGGATACAGTGTGGCCCTGTCATCACGTTCCTTTTAAACTATGGCTTCAAACATTGAGATGTAAAACACTGATGTTTTAGTCTACTGATGTGAGGGTAATTTGTTACAGTGATAAATAAAGAAAGAAATAAACACGTGTTTTTAGAAATATTAAATTCAGAGCATTTGGGTTAAGTGCATTTGAATTATTTGAATTGAATTGAATTATTTAAAATTGACCCTTCTCTTATCATTAAAATAGAAAACTATGAACTAAATTTGTGAAGGACCTCAAACTTCCCACAAAACTCATTTTCTCAGTCTGATGTGTGCCTTCCCTAACACCTTGGCACTTCTTAACATTAGTTAGAATGATGTGTATTAGGTGGATTAGAATACACATATTTTGTTCTACTCATTTCAATTTTACCACCATATATCACTCTTTATCAGATATTAATGCATTTCTATCCACATTCTATACATTGAAAAAAGCTTGGATTTTATGTGAACTTAGTAGCTAATTAGTAATCAAATACTATTGAGAGTATATTCTACATCAGACCTCTGGTTAGTTCCTGGAAATAGAGAATGTATGTTTCAAGCACAAGATGTTAGATAATTTTCTGAATGTAAAATATAATGGAAAATAAAGAAAATGAATATTTGGTTTTGTAAAGCTTAGTCTTTGGGCATATAATAATAAAGCAAACACAGGTAACAAGATGTAAGCATAAACAGTGATGTATGATGAAAATCATCAAATGGTATAAGAATGTAAAGTGTGAGCATATAATTATACACACAGACACTACTCTCCAAGATCTTCCAAAGTGTGGCAAGGGGGCCGTAAATAGAAGGTTGAAATGTAATAGGGTTTGTATGAGGCTACATGAGTGAAGACATGTGGCAAGACAGATGACGAAGCTTGGAAGCCACTTTGAGGTGATGTCCTGGGTGAGGGGAAGTTGGCGGAAGGATCGGCTAGTGCAAGTTGCAGATGAAAGTGGCAGGAAGCCCATAGGAGCCCCCAAACTCCAGGCCCATCACATGGCGTGTCTCGCAGCATGTGTGCTTCCCTTGTGCATCCCACAGCCTGTGGTTATCTCAGAACTCCGTTAGTACATTCTCTATACTGACCTTTCTTCATTCTAACAATAAGATCATTTATAACAAGACCACCCATTTGAAATGTACTTAAAAAGGTTGGTAGCCATTTGATATTAGTCATTATCCCCTTCCTGGCCGTCCCTTTGACAGTTCCCCATCCAATACCTCCTACTCCCATCTCCAAGAGAATATCCTTACCCACCCCCACTCCATAGGGGCCTCAAGCTTCTTAAGGGTTAAGTGTATCTTCTCTCACTGAGGCCAGACCAGGCAGTCCTTTGCTGTATATGTGTCAGGGGCCTCTTACCAGCTGGTGTATGCTGCGTAGTTGGTGGTTCAGTGTCTGAGAGATCTCAGGGGTTCAGGTTAGTTGAGACTGTACCTATAGTTGGTACTCCTATAGGGTCGCCCTCCTCCTCAGGTTTGCCCCAATTCAAGCACAGGTGTCTCCAGCTTCTGTCCATTAGTTGGGTGCAAGTATCTGCATCTGACTCTTTCAACTCCTTGTTGGGCCTTTTAGAGGGCAGCCATGTCTGCAAGCATACTACAGTATCAGTAACAGTGTCAGGCCCCAGGGCCTCTCCTGGAGCTGGATTCCAATTTGGGTCTGTCTTTGTATCTCCTTTCCCTCAGGCTCTTCTCCATTTTTGTCACTTCGGTTCCTTCAAACAGGAACAATTCTGAGTCAGAGCTTTTGACAGTGGGATAGCAACCCTATCCCTTGGCTTGATGCCCTGTCTTTCTACTGGAGCTGGAAAGTTCTACAAGTTGCACCTCCCCACTGTAGGGCATTTCATCCAGGGTCCCTTACTTTGAGTCCTGAGAGTCTCTCACCTCCCAGGTTTCTGGTACATTCTAGAGGGTTCCCCACCTTCTACCTCCAGAGGTTGCCTTTTTTCATGCTTTCTGCTGGCCCTCAGGGCTTCAGTCCTGTTCCCCCACCCCAATATCTGATCATGTTCCCCCTTTCCCTCCCAGTTTCCTCACCAACCAGGTCCCTCCCTCCCTCCCTCTGTCCCCTAGTGATTGCTTTCTTCTCCTTCCCATATGGGATCACCAACTTGTCTGCTCCTCTGAAGACACCACAGTCTGAAGGCCCTCCAGGAGGTCCACTGCAAGGAGGGCAACTAGCAAGGGACCCTTCCTAATAGACATAGTCTCTGGGATTAAAGCATTCTTATACATATACATATCCATTCTTATACATCCATACTCATGGAGCAGACCCATGATTCCCCTGTAGCCCTTCTCACGCAGTAATGCCACCATCTCTATTCCTTAGTGACTTCCTACTGACTCCAAATGTGCTCTCTTCTCAAGGACACCAGAGTAACCATTCTCAGCAGGGTCCTAAGGAAGCTACCAGAGCCCTCGGGACCTAGAGTCCTGCCTCTGCAACCCACTTCAGCTCCCGCTCTAATAGAGCAAAGGAGAATCCATACTGGAAGATGTATTGACTTGATAAACTCTATGAAAAACAGTTCAAACGAAGTACTGCGGTATTCTTACATTTTAAAATTTCACAGAAGTAAATTGAGATACACGAGTCTTTTTAATAAAAATTCAAAAACAAATGTTACTCAATGGAGCCAACACTAAACCTAGTTGAATCAATATATTAATAATTGTTTATTATTGACCATGAAGTCTAACAAATATAATACAAATGGAAGTTAAAGGATAACTTCAGACATGTCTGTGGTGACAAGTAAAAACCCTTTTTTTTTTTTTTGCTGTAATTAGATGGTTTATGAGGAGCTATGAAACATACCACATGCTCATGTTGAGGAGAAGATCATTTTTAATATGAAATTTTTTTCTAAATTGGCAATAAGACACTAGAAATGAAAATGAGAATTTATAAATTCCTCAATTCCCTTTTCTCCTTTTTGTGCCAACCTCTGACCACAGCACTTTAGAGGAGAGAGGGGTTGTTTGTTTAATTGGTTGGTTGGTTGGTTGGTTGGTTGGTAGGTTGGTTGGTTGGTTGGTTGGTAGGTTGGTTGGTTGGTTAGCTGGTTGGTTGGTAGATTGGTTGGTTGGTTGATTGGTTGGTTGGTTGGTTGGTTGGTTGGTTGGTTGGTTGATTGGTTGATTGATTTGTTGGTTGGTTGGTTGGTTGGTTTGTGTTGCGGCTTAAAAGAATATGATCCATGACAATGGGAAGGTGTGAGGCATTCCTTCACATTTCATTCTGAGTCAGGAATCAGAGAGAGACTCACGCTGCTGTCTGCTGGTGTCTTCCTGTTCTTTTTATTCAGTCAGAGATTACAGCCTATGGAACTGTTCCATTTACAATCCAAGGTGAGGGGCTGGAGAGATGGCACAGCAGTTAAGAGCATTGACTGCTCCTCCAGAGGTCCTGAGTTCAATTCCCCATAGCCACATGATGACTCACAACCATTTGTAATAATAATAATAACAACAACAATATATGAATAATTATATATATATATGAATATATAAATATATACGGATACAAATGAGTCTTCTCTTCTCAGTTAAACATCTCTGGAAACATCCTCAGAGATACATCCAGAGGTCTGTCTCCTAGGTGTTCTAAATCCAGCTGAAAGTTGAAATTTAAGATAGGCTACCACAAAGAGGATCCACTGCTCCTCCTCTATAGTGGCCAGTGTTATTCAGTTGCTAGAAATAAATTCAACAAGATACCTGTCTTGGAAAGAAATTTTGTTTAAAAGTCATAAAGTGGTCTAGCAGTGTGTTTATGACCTTAAATGACAAGTTGCACTATGATAACACCATTTCTATTAAAAAGGATTACTACATTAAATGTAACTCTTACAGTTTTAGTTTTTTTAATTTTCTATTTATTTTGGGGGCAAAAATCATCTCTTATTTAATGTTGAGGATAAGCTTTCTAAGAATAGCTGTACCTGTCTACTCCCTGCCTCACCAAAAAAGTATAAGATAAAAAGAACTTTGGTTTTGACTGAAGTTGGCTTGCCTTATTAGTTAGTAGACTATTTCTCAACGGTAATAAAACCAACATACTATTGCCAAGAAAATAAACCAAAAGATTAAGAAATTATATGTATGTAAGGCGCATACATATTTCAAGTATTTTGTCTCTATGATTCCATCTGAAAATACAGTTATTTACTAAATAAATGATTCTGATGTAGTAAACTATTGTGATGATTAACCTCAGCTGTCAACTTGATATGATTTGGAAGTGACTAAAAGACAAGAGTTTGATGAAGAATTGTGTTGGTTTAATTAATTTAACTGGAAGAACCTGCATTAACAGTGTGTGGTGAGCCATCGAAAGTGAAAAGGCTTGGTTAGTACAGCACCTGCCACCAAGCCCATGCAGTGGAACCTGAGTCCAACTCACAGGACCCATGTGGTAGAAAGAGAGAACTGACTCCCCAAACTAGTCCTGCAACCAAACACAGGCTGTGTCAAGTGTGACCCCATCCTACAAAGAAATGCAATATGAAATGCAGAATTTGTTTAGGAATATAAATATAAAAGTTTAAGTGATATAAATGTAATTATTATGGTTCTATATATGAATGTAAATACAAATATAAATATAAATGTGTGTGTATATTTTAAACAGCAATTTTTAAAAAGAGGTCATAAATTTAAGAACAAGTAAGAGTACATGAGAGGGATTGGAGGAGAGGGAAATGATGATTCCAAAAAGGGGTTGCAAGTGGGGGAAATTATGCAATAAATAATTTCAAAAAGTGAAAAATAAATAAATTATAAAAGATGAAATGAGTCTAGAATGGAATGGAATGCAATACAATACAATAGTTTAAAATCTTCAAAAATGTTAAATTATTAATTAAAATCTTAATTAAAAAATTAAGATTATTAAAAGTGAGTGGCACCATGGCCTGAGCTCATGTCCTGGACTGTATAGATAGGAGAAAGCAAGCTGTGAGTGAACAACCCCCCTTCCCTGCTTTCTGACTCAGACATGCTGAGACCAGCCTCCTCTAGTCCTTGTCACTACTATTCACCCTCAGTGCTCACTGCGACCCACTCAGCCATCATACCACATAAAGCTCTTCTCTCTGACGTTGCTTTGCTCAAAGTATTTTATAACAACAATAAGAAAATAACCAAGACTTTTTCAAAAAGCTATTTGGAAAATGATAAACATAATTCTTTAAACTGTAAACACAGATCTCTTACAAAGTTCATGTCAACTTGGCACAAGTTAGAGTCATTTGGGAAGTGGAACTACAACTGAGAAATGGTTCCCCAAGATTGGCTTGTGGACAAGCCTGTAGTGAATTTACTTAGGTAGTGACTGGTGTGGGAGGAGGAGACCCTATTGGACAGCACTATCCCTGGGCTGGAGGTCCTGGTTGGTATAAGAAAGCAGGCTAAGCAAATCTTCAGGAGCAATCTAGTCAGCAACATTCCCCCATGGCCTCTGCATCAGCTATTGCCTCCATGTTCCCACCTTGAGTTTCTGCTCTGACTTTGTTCAGTAATGACCTGCAATATAAATGTAAAACTAAACATTTGATTGCCAAATAAGATGGTCTACTAACTTTAAGCATAACAAAAATAAATACAAGCCTTCTTACTATGTCAGAAAACTAGAATGTTTTTATGCCAACTATAACTTTCCACCAAAATATAATTTTTCTGACTAAATGAGGTTACGTGTACCATGTTGTTTATGGCACTATTGTACTTGGAGAACAGAAATAGAAATAATGTGGCTAATAATTCAATTAAATGTATTATATCACAGTCCACATTACATATTAGTATGCAGTCACTAAAGAAAAAGAATTAAAGTTCAGTTGAAACAATTCCCATGGATGTTGTTAAGCTACAAAAACAAAATGCAAAGACATGCATCTAGCATAGCATTTTACAGAACACAGACCAAAACAAACAAGAGAATATTAGGTACGGATGTGAATAAATACTCATGCTTGTGTATTATGTAACTTCAGGGCCTCTAGTTGCCCAAGGGAAGCAGTTACAATATGCCAGTGATACACACCTGTGCAGCTGTTTGCAACATGGATGAGGTGTGCTTTGGGGTGTAAACGCAGATGCAAATATACACAAAGATAAAAATAAACGTAGTTATAACAGGTTGTATGGAAAGACAAAGATATGTGCAGTCCAGGTTACTGTCACTGATTACTCTGGGCAGCAAAAAACACACGTAACAAAACACTTTAGTGAAAGAATATTGGAGAAGGGGAGAAAAAGAAACATAAAACGACTACAATTGTATTGACACCTAAGAGGTATGCTAGACCTATGTAGCCATATATAAATACTAAATAATTACACACTCACTATTTCTAAAATAAATTTGACCAGTAATATTTATTGAGCTTTTTTATTTCATGCCTACTACTTGCTTATTACTTCACCAGGACCAACTCATGCGAGTGATCCTGAGTGTCTACGCAAATTTAATTCATACGCTTCTTTTTTCTCAAGCCTCCTCAATGTTTCTTAAAAATTGAAGTGTTAGTTTGTTTATTGGTCATTTACTCATTTTCATATGGATGTTATTCATTTCTTGCTTATTGTAGCAGGGTCTACATGCTTCTCGATTTACCCATTTTTTAACATGGATTGAAGTGTGGTCCCTATTGTTTTATAAAGTTATCCTAATTTTGATGGTATAAAAACATTAACATTTATGAGGATCATGTTTGGAGGTTAAGAAACAGAACATGACCCACATGTGTCTTCTGGCTTTGGGTTTCTCAAAAGATAACAATAGGCAACCATCACTCAGATGAATGGAAAGAACTCGGTTCCTAACTCACCCGTGGTATTAATAACCGAATTCCATACCTGGTGTGTGCTTGGGCTGCGGGTCTCTGTGTAAGATGTGTCGTAGTATGACAACTAACCAACAGGCAGCAAAGGACAACAGAGACTGCCAGGAGGACAGAGTTCAAGACAGCATAGCCTTCTGGAACCTAATTACAACAGTACCATCAGTCACAGTGCTATACTCTAGTGGAATTGTCACTTTTCTGGGTCAACGCTTCACTGGAGACTGTGAACTTCCCCAGGGAGGAGCATTCGAATCCACTGGGAGGCTCATTGGAAGCCAGCAGACAGTGTATTCGGGCTGTTGTGACATTGATGATGTGGTACTCTTCACATCCACTATTTGCCAGTGGCAGGTGCTTCAGGACTTTACAGCTGTGTTTTTAGGAAATGACAGTAATATGTTTCCCATATTTGTACCTTAACAACTTTAGTGTGATGGAGTTATTTTTGTGTGTATTCTTTTGACAAAAATAAAATCTCTGCTCAACCCAGATCACAGACTTTCTGTTTTGTCAGTTAATTTTAAGTAAATTGTATTTTAATTAATTAAACATTATCACATATGAATATTTTTAATTTTGTTATATTTTTAATATCTGGAAGATATTCTTTAACAATCCATCACTAATTTTCTGTCTTGCTTGTCATGATCCATATAGCTAAAATCATATCAGTTATTTTTATACTTTTAAGGAAACAGTATTTAATTAAAATATATTAACTATTTGTCTGATTAAGTGATTTCTAGTATTGTTTTTCTATGAATATTGGAGTTACTTTTTTCTACTTTTCCTAGGTTTTTAAATTACATCGTTGAGTCAGAACTTTCTTCTTTTTATTATTTTAGACTCATTCTTCCTCTCTCTCTCTCTCTCTCTCTCTCTCTCTCTCTCTCCTTCTCCCTCTCCCTCTCCTTCTCCCCATCCCCTCTCCTCCCCCTCCCCTCCCCTCCCCTCCCCCTCCCCTTCCCTCCCCTCCCCTCCTCTCCTTTCCCTTCCCCCCTCCCCTCCCCTCCCCCTCCTCTCTCCTGCCCTCCCCTCCCCTCCCCTCCCCTCCCCTCCCCTCCCCTCCCCTCCCCTCTCCTCCCCTCCCCTCTCCTCTCCTCTCCTCTCCTCTCCTCTCCTCTCCTCTTCTTATGATCTCCTCTAACTTGCTCTCTAGACAAAGCCTTCCTTAAATCCTGCTCCTTCCTCTGCTCTCAAGTTCTCGTATACATATAAAGACTCCAAGTAATTTCCTTTTCTTGAAACACTGCTTTAGTTTCCTATCATGGTAGTTGATATATTGTTCAATTAATTTATTTTCTTTTTCAATTGCTATATTGTGTAAATGATTTTAAAGTAACGTGTTGGAATACCAATGTTTACTGTCTCCTAGCTATGCTATTTTAAAGTTTATAATAATTATACATTATTCCATTTTTAAACAATATGGAATATTGTAAAATAATTTTTCATGTACATTGTATTGGTAAAGATATACTCTTTGATGAATATAATGTTCTGAAGCTATCAGTTGCCTAAATTTGCATTATTCTTCCAATATTCTTTGTGTTTATTTGTATTGTTCCTAGTTTTTCTGTAGCATTAACATTCTCATTAGTGAATGCAATTCTTCTGTATTCCTATATTTAGCTGGATGCAGCATAACTCTGAAATCCTTTTTACAAACCTTATTCATCTCTTTTATGGTTAGTTCCACTGTTAACCTTTTGAGGTGAACTACTGCTCCTAGACTCCAGAAAGTCAGCATTTCCATGTTCGCTACATGTTACAGAAACACAAGATTCTTCAAAGTCAATATTCTGATATCTTTGCTCATGCCTTAAGGTCTGTCTATGAGACTTGGGGCAAGGTGAAATAATTTAAGAATGGAATGCCTTGTGGGCTTTGCTACGAAATATAAAGTTCTTTTGATCTGATCCAGGAATCCTGTATTTTCAACTAACGTTTGGGAAACAATATCTGGCTAATTTAATGTTCTGCAAAGGGGAAAAGTTAAATTACAGACACTATATTTTTCTTCTATAGTGATGAAGTTATTTGTTTCTTCTCATAATTCTATCAATTCTGTATTCTATAAGAAGCCACATTATAGTCCAAGTAGAAAGGACAGGCAGGTGGCCTATAAGAGACTACATCATGAGCTCTATGTTCTGACTTCCCAAATTAGAAAGACCACATAATTTTTTTGGAGCTTTACCTTTCGACTCTTAATTGAACTGTACTCACAGCTCAGGAGATCTGTGGGTACCCTTCTAACCTCCGTGGGTACCTGCATGCATATTGGCATACACACACATAATAAAAGCACAATTACAATAAAATTTTAAATAAACACTTTCTCAGCATGAGTTAAAGTTTTTTTTTTTTTTTTTTTTTTTTTTTTATTCTTTTAAGTCCTGTAACAGTTGTCAGAGCTGGGATAACTTTCCCAAAGTTCCTAAGTTCTATAAGTTCTATAAAATGAAGTTTTAGAAATTTAACCAAGTAGATACAATCAGAGTTCCATCAACTATGAGAATACAAAATGATCTAAATTCACAATGGTAGCACAACATACCCTACAGTTTTCTGAGAAATACAAAACAACAACAACAACAACAACAACAACAACAACAACAAAAACTCAGATCAGTTTCTTACTGAGAAAATCAGAAGAATTATTTGTGCTATTTCATGTGTTTTGGTATTATTATAGAGCTATCCAGAAAATGTGTATGATATTACGATAAGCAGCAGTGTCTCTGACTCCAGCAATTTGCATAAGTCCTACACAGTTTTAAACCAGATAGGGTCCTAGCACTGAGAGGGGAAAGTGTAGAGAGGGCTTGAACTCCTAATCAAGAAGCTATCTGCCATTGGTATCCACTGGCAGAGAGAAAAGAAGAATCCGTTTTTACTAATGGAGTTCACTGGGTATATAAACCACACTCTAGTCCAAACTCCATGCCTAGCAAGAGCTGGCCAGTAAAAATGACTCCAATGATTCTTTTCATAATTTTTTTTTTCATTTTTTTCTATGTTTGGACTTTGGGTTTGTTGTCGTCTGTTTGTTTTGCTTTACTGGTCTTTTGCCTATTTGTTTGATTTTCATTTTTTGTGGTTTTGTCACATTTCTAAAAGGAGAGAACAGGAGAGTGTTTAGGGTTCATTGGCACAATCGAATCAAATTTTACAATAGAGTGGCATAAAAGCCACCGACTTTTATACCCAAGACTTACAGTTAATAAGATCAGGCACTCAACAGCATCTACTCTACTGTGTACAGTCCTCATCGTCCTCATGTTCTCTTCGTATTCCTTCTTCTGTTCCTACCTTTTAATCTCTTCCTTCTTCCTCTTCCTTTTTTTCTTAGTCTTCTCCTTTTTTCCTTGAGCTGATGATTGATTCCAGGGCATACATTTTATCATATATGTGCTCTATCACCACATTCTAAAGTCATTTCACAACCAAGCTTGCATCACTCTTGCTAGTTACACTATTCGTGTGATTAATAATTATAAAAATAGTATACATTTAATTCTCATGCAAATGTAAAACAGTACCAATGTGAAATAAACCTATGACATTATTTTAAAAGAAAATCCTTATTCTGTTAAGTGAAAAGTATTTACATCTGAGGAAAGGAGTTCTTTCTTTAACAAGCTATCTGACTCTTTGAAAAATGATTTGCAATGCCCATGGGTATTAATGTTGAGAAAAAAAACTAGACAAAGAATAAGAAGTGTTTTGTATACAATTTGCGTTTTAAAGAAAAGTATTCATAATTACAAACAGTCGGTGACATATTCTTTCTTTACTCCAAATGTTCTGATTCTATATGTTACTCAATTTTATGAAATCATTTCTAGACCTTTTTCTTTAAATATAATATTTTCCCAGACCAGGTACAAAATATAAGTAAAAAGTTACTTCTTTTGATTTTTCATACTGATTTGCAGAAATCTTCTTCGGCTTTTTACATCGTCCATCTGTGAAGATGGACGGCTTAAAGAAGCACGCTGAAATACAAGGCACACGTTAGTCAGCCTTTAGGGTTTGAGAGCCATGCACATGCTACACCTTGGAGTTCTTTCTATTCCTTGAAAGGTACCTGGTTTGTAATGGAAACACCAAACATTTTTGATTGGAAAATAAGTGAATGTCCTTAAAGGTTCATTATGCTGCTTTTTGTGTAGATAATTTCATATATTAGGAAAGCTATGAAAATAAAAGTACACATACAGAATAAAATTGTGGAGTAAATTTTTCCCAGAAAAATGGTATCAAACACCAAACATGGTGTCAAGTCAAAGTTTCCCATCTAGATCAAAGTCACAAATTTCGAACAGATTCAATGTCCTTTCCTTACCTTTGAATGCTGTCACTTCTGTGCCAGCATTGCCTAATCTTGAAACCTCCCCATACCAAATCCTTTAACTCTAAAGTTCTCTCTAATGATAAAATTCATATAATGGTTAAGTCTTTTTTTTAATTAATATTTTTATTTTCTATATTCTTTGTTGACATTCCAAATGATTTCCCCTTTCCCGAATTCCCCCTCCCCATATGTCCCATAAACCTTCTTCTCTCCATCCCTTCTCCAATCACCTCCCTCCTTTTTTTCTCTGTCCTTATAATAATAGTTAAGTCTTAAATGTTACAAAATCTTTCTTAGTTGATGATAAAACACATACCAAAACTATTTGTTCTGAACTAAACACAGTGTTGATATATGTTGACCAAATGGACCCACCAAACAAGCATTCCAGTCACATAGCTTCCTTTGAATTCATCATCTCTTGTCATTTTAGTATTTAATTACACTATTGAATTTCATCTTCCTTTCAACAGAAATGGAAAGACAAAGGGAAGGAAGAAAGTAGAAATGACAAAGAGACAGAAGCATGTCTCCCAACTCCTACAAAAATTGTCAAGTTTCCCCTCTCAATGAAGAATGATGACATTCTAAAAACTACAGAGATACAAATGTTCTTTGAAAGTTGAAACCCACCAGACAAATGAGAATTGAGATCAGGTTGACATTATGTGACATGAAAGTTAATTCTTAAGAGTAAGTAGGATTTTTAACTTTCTTTCAGTCATTTCTAAAAATTATTTTAGTATTGAACCAATGTTTCAGATAACACATAATTTAAAAAGTCAGAAAACAAGTTAACTTTCATAATATATAGTTCCATTATTTCATATAAAATGTATTTATACACAGCATTAATTCATTTAACTTGATTCATTAAAGAGCTAGGAAAATATATACTATAATTTGGGAAATGAACTAAGCAGTAGAAAGAATTTCAAAGAAAATGAGTCTGCCTTAAATATTTTAACAATAAAGTAAAACTAACAGGAAGTAGAGGTTGTAAGACAGATAAAGCTGACAATATGAAATGTTCTGTGCAAGCATATAGCATACTGAGATATCTCAGAAACAACCATGCAGAAAAACAGAACAGGGAGCCAGCCGTGCTGTGAGACACAGCTACATTTTACTCAAAAGCTTGTTTCCACCTGGCCATTCTCTCTTGGCTCAATCATTAGTTTTGCAGAAAATGAGTTTTATTTCATCACCAGCTTCACACCTGCTAATCTGCTTCATATTCTTTCAGGATGAATCTTCTCATGCTGTCTGTGGCTAATAGCAACAAAAAGATTAATATAGCATAATACATTCATAATTTTGGCCCTTGGAAGTAAAGGAAGGAGGATGTCATCATGAGTTCAAGAACTTATGGTCTACATAATGAGGTTTTGTCCCCTTCTGTACCCCCAAATGAAACAAGATGAAAAATTATTTTTCTAAAGAGCCACTAAATGATATCCTGATAATATATCCTTTCTGCTACATACCAGGCTCTTTTTGCTTTGTCTTCTGTCTTCTAACCTTTCTCCTAATAGAGAATCTGAGAAGCTACCATAAACATCTGGCCTCTACTTTATGTCTTCTTTCTGAGGACTCAGATCTCTATGGGAGAAATGTTTCATGGGAATAAAAGTACAGCGAAATTTGGGGAAACCTTCAATAAAGAAATAAGATCAAAAAATAGTTGAGGGAGGGAGGATAATGGTTTTGCTGGGGAAATTGAAGCTGATGCACCTCCACACTGGTACTGTGCCTTCCCCAGGTACATGCCATCTTTACAGATTCTTTCCTCATAAGAAATGATTCAAATGACCCATGTCACCCCACAATTCTCTTTCTCTATTTCCTGTCCCCTTACCAAAGAGCCATGGAAGAACACAAATGTTTGAAAAATCCACAGTCCTCTGTTCTCTAGTTTGTAAGACTTGACAGGAAGGATCACAAAACTGGACACCGTCACATCTTCTCACTAGGAAAGTTCTATACCATAAATTATGATGTGATGTCATGGGCAATGAAATTACAACAAGGCCCAGTTTTTAGTTTTCAGTTCTTAGTGTTAAGTAAGTGAAAAGAAACTTATATCAAGAGAGCATACAGATTTGACAAAGAAGGGGAATATGGGCTGTGGACTTTCCCAGTGGTCTTGACTAATCTATGACTTATCACCTCCTAGGAAGAAAAATGAAGCCTTCCCAGGGCTCAGATCTGTAAATGAACATAGTTTCTTTTTCATCCTCCCTTCTCCCAGCACATGCCAATCACTTGTTATTGAATACATTGATATTGCACTAGTTGAGGTTTCCTGTGTGTTTTTTCTTTGCCCAGCAATTAGAGCACCAAACACATGTCTTCTTGATACTTCAAAGTATGGCAAGTCCATTTAGGAATGTCCTGTCTAATGGTTCATTCAAGATAGATTTCAAACCCTTCAATCTGTTATTTAAGCCTCCAATCTCACTGTGCTCATTCACTTGAGGTTTTCTCTAGCTCAGGGTGGTTTCTGTCTTTGTACTGGCATTCTGCTCATTGTCCGGTGGTAGCAGGCTCATGAAACATCTCTGCCAAGGATTGTCTTTTACAAGATGATTAGAAGATGGAAGACAAAGAAAAAAGGGCCTGGTGCATAGGAGAAAGGATATATTATCAAGATATCATTTAAAAGTTGATGGCTTTAGCATATAGACTCAAATCATCTAAGAAATATCTCTGAGGTCTCAGATGCCAGAGCCAACACGTATACATTCTTGTTTTGCTTAAGCCAATCCGAGTTGGGCTTTTAGTCATTTGTTCCACTAGTCATGGTTGATACATGGTTAATACCCAATGGCAACAATGTATGTTACAGGTAACAGGCAAGTAAAGATAGAAAGGAGCCTGTTACCATTTAACTGCAAAGACTTTATGAGAGATTTCCCAGTGTAGGGGAATTGAACCTGGGGAGGTAGAAGTGGGTAGGTGGAGGAACACCCTCATAGAAGCAGGGAGAGGGGAGATAGGAAATGGGGTTTCCAGGAGAGGGGGAAACTGGATATGGGGATAACTCTTGAAATATAAATTTAAAATTAAAAAAAAGAAGAAAATTGATGATCAATAAAAATAAAAAATAAAAATAAAAATGTTGTTCAAATATATAAAAATAAAAAGAAAGGAGATGGTAAATATAAATTAAATGTGGGTTTTAGTTTAGGTTAAGTCTGACTATTATTCAGTGACTAGGAAGCAGTTCTGATTAGCATTGTCATGTCATACATGACATAAAGTTGTATGTGATCAGAAAATAATGTTTTTGTATGGGAAACACGCATCCATAAAACTCTTTCTCATAGACTAAAGAACTGTGAACCAAGTCACATGGAGCTGAATGACAACGCTAACCCTAGCTAAGATTTGGAAGGCACCCCAACTGGGAAAGGTATAACCTATAGCAGCATGGAGGTTAGGACTCTTACACATTATAAGAAACAAAACATATTTTAACTTATATTAAAACTACTTGGCAACTCTTTTCTCTTTTAAGATTGTCTTTTAAAAGACAGATTTTTTTTTTATGTGAGTTCTTTTGCTGGAGGTGCTGCAATTAATCAGTGCATTACTCTCTGGGACTGAGCAGGAATTCCTTTCTCACACTTAGGACATTTTTATTTTTCCTTAAGAAACTGATGACTCAAAACTAGGCTAATGTGCAAATGTAATAATATCTTCTAATAAGACATTTTGTAGCCTGGATCCAAATCTAAATCAGGGGGCACAGAATGTTTTCATTTTGTAAATGAGAGCTAATGATTGTCATCCCTTTTAGTGACCTCCACGAGGAAGTCCCTGGGACCATGAGCATGGAATATTTATATTCTCTGGTCATTATCTACAGATTGTATACCTTGAGTATGGAAAACTCCATTTCAGAGCCAGAAAGAATGGTTTTTCATTGTTCATTAGATTTATATTGTGCTATTAGGCATAATACATTTTGATTGAGTTTTATAAGATGAATACAACAGTAGCAATGAGTTTACTAAAGGGGGTTACTAGTCACTAGGAATTTGTGTTTAAAGACATGTATCTCTGATAGCAAGATGCCTGCTTTGATTTCTTCTTAAGAAAATACCTGGTTAAATTCGTTATAGCTTATCTAATTGAAGTGAGAGGAAAGAAGCTGAGGAAACACTCTCCAAAACATAAATAAAACAAATTATTTCTTATAGCAACTGCTCCAGGGCTCATATGAATCTTTCATAGTTTCTGTAAATATGCAGTTGATTGCTTACAGACCTCTTTAGTTTTAAGCCCTTCTTCAGAAACATTTAATTTGCAAATAACACAAGATACAAGGTAGAAGAGTCTCAGTAAAAGAAGAAACAGAAATTCCCCTACAGGATAAGTAGTCTCTCTTCTGTAATTATAGAAAAAGGAACCATAATTTATTTTTCAGCATAGAAAACCAATAAACTCAAAAGTTTCAGTATTTAACTAAATGTATAAAATTCCATAAAGTTTATATAAATCAGTTCTTCAAGTTTCCAAAATGAAGTCACCTAAGTACTTTCCCAACAATGTAGAATATAGTATAGTAGTATGCTGAAAAAGAAGTTAATTTAGAAGATAAGCACACACACACACACACACACACACACACACACACACACACACACACACATGGTTGATTACATTTTTGCAAATTTGACACAATTTAGTCATCTGGAAAGAGAGTGTGTCAGTCGAGGAACTACCTCTATCCTTTTGGCCTGTATGCAAGCCTGTATGACATTTTCTTGCTGGTTCTGACACAATCTCAGGGATAGCTAATTGCTAAATAAAATTGTGGATGAAAATGGAATGTTTCCATGTTTTCCTGGATTTCTTTCTGTATATTTTGTATTGAAAAAAAAGAAAAAAAAAACCTTTTTATAACTTTCCCAGTCACGCAATTTTAACAAGTACAAAATTTTACTGCAAAATTATTTTCTGATATATTTAATTGTAGGGGTATGTATGACATGTCATGGTTTAGATGTGAACTGTTCATCATGGACTCATATGTTTGAATATTTGGTTCCCACCTTGTGGATGTTTGAGAAGGTTATGGGACCTTTAGGAGATGGCACATTGATGGATAGAGTGCGTATTTTATTTTTATCATCCCCAGATCCCAAGCAAATTTTGTGTACTGTTTGGCCCATCAAGATGTGAGTAAACCAAGCCACAAGTCTAATCAATGTGGAAAGCAGGATGCTCCAGCTACTCCAGTTGTAAACTTTCCCTTTCCTTGAAGCTCTAATGTTTCCAAACTATCATGAGCAAGGGAAATAAACTGTCTTCCCGGAAGTCACTTTTATCAAGTGTTTTGTCACAGAGACAAAAAAGCTGAGTAATGCAGTGTAATGACAAGAAAAAAAAAAAGATTAACATATTTTAACTCCTTAAAGAAAGATCTCTCCCAGAACTTGGGAGGCAGAGGCAGGTGGATCTCTGTGATATCTAAGTTGGCATAGTCTATGTAGCATGTTTCAGGCCAGGAAAACTGTAGTTAAGACCCCATCTCAAAAATCTAAACAAAACACAAAGGAAAATAGAGAACATTAGTCTATTTAAGTTTGAGAAAAAAGGAAACATAATATATAAAGTTATGGTGAGATATATACCTTAATTCAATAATGAGGGCATATGTAGGAGAGAAAAGTAGAGAAGGAAGTGGAGGAAGAAGAAGAAAAAAGAAGAAAAAGAAAAAATGAGAAAAAATGAAAGAAAAAGAAGAAAATAAGAAGAAAATGAAGAAAAAGAAGAAAGAGAAGAAAAAAAGAAGGTGATGAGACAGAGAGACAGAGACAGAGAGAGAGGATGGGTGAGTATGGGCATGCTCCTACCGGAGCACATTTAACTTGGACTTTTGGATAATGCTATAGTTGTTTAAAATATGGGCAATTTTTTTTCTTTTTAAAAAAATATTATATGTAAATACACTGGAACTGTCTTCAGACACTCTAGAAGAGGGCATCAGATCTTGTTACAGATGGTTGTGAGCCATCATGTGGTTGCTAGGATTTGAACTCAGGACCTTCCGAAGAGCAGTCAGTTCTCTTAACTGCTGAGCCATCTCTCCAGCCCCAAATATGGGGACTCTTAATAGATGGGCCGAATGTATCTTAGAGCTGAAATGGACATGAGACTTACAGATCCAGGAACTTAATACTGCAGTTTGGACATAAACTGTCACCCAAACAGTTTATGTAGTGATGTCATGAGCCCCTGATTTATGTTACAAGTCTGGGGAGGCTCTGAGAATTTTAGGTGACTTTTGTCTGTATCCCCAGCATTGAAGGAACAGAGACAAGTAAATTCCTGAAGCTCATTGGCTAGGCCACCTACCAAATCAGTGGCTCCTAAGTTCAGTGAGAAATTCTGTATCAGGAATACTGTTGGGAACCAGAGAGCTTGACTCAACACCCCCAACTGAGCTTTTTGCACAGGTTTCTTGAGAGCAAAACATCCCATGGCTTAGCTTGATTCCTGCCTTCCTGCCCGGTGTGGTACGGACTTCCCAGGTGCCTGACCTATGACTATAATTTTTTCCTGTTCCCTTCCCTGACCTCTAGTATATATATTGCTGGTCTCTCAGTAAAGCTTTGGCATTCTCCTTGCAGAATGACCCGAATCTGTGTTTTTTGTTAATCCCCCAGGCCTACGCCCAATACTCGGTACTGTGGCAGTGTGGGCGCTGTCAAATGGAGGTCCCACCGAGATCGGGAAAGAGAGGAGCACCTGATGGGATCTTTCCAAGGAAAGCTAGTCGGAGAAAGGAAGAAGAACGTATTGGGGAATATATGTTGCAAGAAACAAAGTAAAAGTGAGTTCAGGATGGTGCCATGGGGATAACAAGTTCCACCTTAAAATTGGTGGATCAACTGGTGGTTCTGTTTAGGTAACAGGTAACAGGTATTGGGTTCAAGGTTAAAACAGCTAGGGTGTGACAGCAAATTGGGATGGTGAATTTTATTAGGCAAATTGTCAGCAGTCTAAAACTGCATCAGGCAAGAGGAATGGGGCATAAAATAAAATAAAATAAAATAAAATAAAATAAAAAGAGTAAAAGATAAAAAACAGATTTTAGAACCATGGAAGAGAAAGAAAAAGAGAAGGAAAATGGATTCAAAATTATCTTAGGGACAAGGGGAAACATGGAGACGTCCTGTTTCCTCTGTGGATCCTACTGGAGATATTATTAGTACTGGTCACAAGTGCACTTTCCTCTCTATGTATTGTCTTTGGTGCACCAATTTGTCCACATGTGTCTGTCCTTGTTTTGTTGTTTTAATGATTGTCCTATGTTTCATGTTGAAAAGTAGAAGTGGTAAAAACTTTATTTCATGTTGAAAAGAAAGATTGGTAAAAACTTTATCTACTGGAGGTCCATCTCTTGATCCAGTCTCAGTTTACACAGCAGAGGCTGATTTAAGCTGCCCTGTATTTATCTAGAAGTCCAGCACAGCTAGAGAAAAGCTGCTTTTAAAAGGGCCAGCAGCTTCTCAAGTTCTAGGGCAAGTAAGCTGATGGTTATTTCTCCTATTGGGTACAAAGTGCTTTTTCTCTTGAAATTGCAGCTAGAAAAACAATTTGGTTTAAATTTACAAGATTCGTGTAATTGCTTCATTTTTGTTTCTGATTGGTCTTAAAGGTATAAGTACAGTGGCCCCTTTCTATGGAGAAAATGGAGGCAGCTCATCACCTAGTACAAGAACAACTTCAGGCGGGACAATATTACCTTAAATCTTATATTAGAGAATAGTTTATGCTAGATAGAACTTCATTTCTTGACTCCTGTCTTGTGCTTTGCAATGGTTCCTTGAATACTAAACCATGTGTTTTAGTCCCATTCTTCTGTAGTTTGAAAAGTCTCATGAACAGAAAGACAAGAAGAAATTGAATTGTTCTAGCAGATTGTATGTACTGACAAACTACTGAGAGTATGAAGATGCTGCTGTGGTTGAAGAGTTCCTGGAATTGTATCTGTGCCTCTAAATAATGAAGGGAGATTCCCTGTCACCTTGTATTACCATCAGAGAGACTTTGGCATTATTGCCACCCCTGATTAAATAAGGTCTGGGTCTACGGCACTTGGTTTTTTAGCTTGTGGAGCTGCCACATTGGGATTGTTCCTGCTAAACTGTATGTGCAAACAGCAAAACCAGTCCAGAGCAGTAATTGAACAAGTGCTTAGGCACAGGATAATGCATCTGCTCAAATTTGGCTCAGCCTGTAACGAGAATAGTCTATGATGGGCAACTCCTTTGCAGTCCACACCAACCTAAGACAGGGGCTCTGGGACTGGCAGAGATTCCCAGAGATGAATAATGGGAGTTGGATGGAAGGTGTCCTAAGACAGATGCTATTCATTCTTAAAAAACTAAAAAAGGGGAAGTTGTTGGGAACCAGAGAGCTTGGCTCAACACCCCCAGCTGAGCTTTTTGCACAGGTTTCTTGAGAGCAAAACATCCCGTGGGTTAGCTTGATTCCTACCTTCCTGCCCGATGTGGTACGGACTTCCCAGGTGCCTGACCTATGACTATAATTATTCTTGTTCCCTTCCCTGGCCTCTAGTATATATATTGCTGGTCTCTCAGTAAAGCTTTGGCATTCTCCTTGCAGAATGACCCGAATCTGTGTTTTTTGTTAATCCCCCAGGCCTACGCCTCGATACTCAGTACTGTGGCAGTGCGGGTGCTGTAAGAATACAAGGAAGACTACCTGGTAGAAGAAAATACCTGATTGTGTTGATCTCTGGTATCTGCATGAAAATACATAGAAACATACACACACACACACACACACTCATACTCACACACACACACACAGACAGACACACAGACACAGACACATACACACACAGGCACACACATACAGACACACACACACACACACACACACACACACACACACAGAGAGAGAGAGAGAGAGAGAGAGAGAGAGAGAGAGAGAGAGAGAGAGAGAGAGAGGAGCAAAATCAACAAGCATGAGTAATGGAACTTATGCATTATGAAATAAAGAGTGTATGTCTTTGGTGGAAGAAAAGGATGATAAGAGGAAAAGAAAGGAAAGGAATGGAGGTGAATTGCAGGGGGAAGTAAGAACAATGAACTCTGAAATACATGTATGACAATGTCACAAGGACGTTCCTTTGTTTTTATATTCACCAACAGTTAGGAGAAGAAAAGGATATAAGAGAAGCTCCAGCATTCATTTGTTCACTTGTCCAGTGTAGTTAAGGAAACTAGGATGTTAATGATGGACAAGATGAAGGACCTTCACTCCTTATATTTATAATAAAAAATGGGGCATTAAAACTATTAAATTTCCAAAACAGGAGAGAGAACCATGGTCCCATGATGGGACACCTCTGATGATCTTGGTCATATCTGTTTTAGTTCCAGAGTAAGATCAGAAATATTGAAATGTATGCAAATGTATACAGTTCTACTGTGACAATTAAGGGAGATCTTGACAACCAATGTCCACCTCTATCCATCTACTATTATTGAGACTCATAAATAAGTTCTTAATAGAAGTTTCTGGCTCTGGCCTCTCTGTTTTAAACTAACCCTACAAAGTCCTTGGTTGAGATTTTTGTACTATGAGCAAAAGAGAAAACAGAAAGATGTACGTCTATGTCTATGACTGTTTTAGACAATAAGTAAAATGGGTACCTCTACAGTAAACTCATATATCAAACCAAATTCAAAGGATCCTTCTCTTTTGCTAAGACTTTCTGGATTATCCTCCTAGAGAATTCTTAGAGCTATTTTTTCTGGCTATCTTTAGGCCAAGTTTTCCCATATATTGTCCCATTCATAATTTCTAAGTAGTACACTTCATTCATTACCATGAGATGAATACAGCCAAACACATGTCTACTATCTTTATTTTTGAGCTATGTCCTTGAATTGGTCACACTCAGGAATGTTCATGAATGCTCACACCTCAAAGTGTGCTTCCCTAAATAAATATGTATAGGTTCTCCAACTGAGATCACATTAACTTCTTAGTTCAAGAAAAGCATTGCGTTTAAGTAATACCAGGGCTGCTGGTGATAGTTCTTTCTCCATTAATGTATTTCCAGGTTGACCAAGTTTTGGTTTCATACTCACCAGGATGAAAATTCAGCCTATTTCACTGAATTTCTATCTTTTTGGCTGGCTGGATTGTGGTATAAACTAAGGATATAGAAGTCTTAGTCCCAAGACCTGTTGCCAATTTCAAACTGAACCAGCATTCATGGTCTCTCTGTCTTGTAGTTTATCAGGAAAAACATATGGTCTTTTCACTCTAATTCTAAATTACAATTTGTTTTATAAAACTGTAATGAAACTGTATGTAACTATCTAGGTTCATACAAAGGCAAGAGAGATGAAGGAAAGATCACAGTCTTGCTCTTTTGCATGTGTTATTTAGTAATAGGAGTACAACCCAAGTCCCCATGCACAGCAAGTGAACTCTTCTTCACTGACTTGTGTCCTCATTTAAGCCACATTGGTGTTTCAAAATACAGTGTAGTTTTCATCTAAGTCAAGGAAGAAGCCTGGAATATATACTGTTGGCATGTTTAAAATACTTCATTTGTGTGTAACCCTTTTAGTGCACTCATAAAACTCATTTGGAATGAAATGCCAAAGTAAAAGCTTTGGTGACCTTTCTTTCTTTTGGCCTTTATCTTTTAAGTTCCATTCAGAACAAACATCGAGATCACAGGACTCCTTGCCTTTGAATATTTATGGGCACTATCTGCAGTCTAGTTGTATGAGAGGTGCCCCAATATCCTATTCATGTTGCCATTTCTTACAGCCATTTTCAGTAATCCAAAGAATATGTTGTTTTGGTTTCTTAAACAAATCTCATGTTTAACTTGGTATTTTTGGAATACTAAAAATATCGACTGTTAAACTTTTCACAACTATTTTAATTTAATGGACAGAAAGAATAGGTTGACCTAGGCTGTTGGGTTATTATATCTTGCTTATTCTTCTAGCTTATTTTCCCCAAGCATTGGTTTTTAATAATCTCATCCAGGAATCCAAATGTGATTAACTTTTATATGCTTTCAATTCTTTTTGGGGAAAAGGACAAAATAGATCAGATTTTTAAAAATTGATTTATTTATCTAAGTACACTGTAGCTGTCTTCAGACACCAGAAGAGGGCATCAGATCTCAATACAGATGGTTGTGAGCCACCATGTTGTTGCTGGTATTTGAACTTAGGACCTTCAGAAGAGCAGTCAGTGCTCTTACCCACTGAGCTCTCTCTCCAGCCCCAGATGAGAATGGAATAGTCTCAAATCTCTGGCTTATTTTATTTCTCAAAATGATTATGTATGTAAATAATTTGCTTACTGTAACTATATTTATAAGCTCAAAAACCCAGAAGGTGGTAACCATTTCATATACACCAGGTTAAAGAAAACTTGATAAGTTAAGCCTTTTGAGATTAACAAGATTCGGATAACAATAATATTAATGAAATGCTTTTAAATAGTCAATTTTGTTCTGTTTGTCCATTTGTTTCAGACAGGCTTATTGTGCAGCCTAGGCTAGTCTGGCCTTGAACTTGGAATCGTCGTGCCTCTCAATCCTAAGTGCCGAGTTCCAGGGCCGCATCAAGCATGCCTACTGGCTATTTGAATACACAGTATATTAGAGTTTCCTTGAAGTGCTTTATAGTTCTGTTCTCTTGTGTCCAGATGTCTCCAATTGTACCACTGTGTGGTGCAGTGTCAGTGAACTGGAAACATTTTCCATCCCGATGTTTTAATTGCATGCAGAGACAATCATTGGCTATTAACACTGACAACTGGACAAAGGACTGGCTTTTCTGAGGGAAGGTCAATTTTAAATTGTTTTTTTCTCCGTTCACTTTTGTCTCATTTCATTTTATTCTGTAGTGTTTTATGACAAGAAAATGAAACAAAAGAGAGGGGAAGTTTACACACATTTTATTTTAAGTTACAGTTTATGGGAGCATCAAACACGAGTGTTTTATTTAATTTTTTGGGTTGATACCTTTCTGGTTTCCTGAAATATAATACGCATTAATCCCTGTTTGCAGACACCTTGAAATATTTATTGAATAATACAATACAGATTCTAAAACATAATCTTCTTTTATGAATACTGGCACAAGTTCACCCAGCTCTGTGGAAGGTTTAAGAAGAATGGCAGGGTGAGATCAGACAATGTTTACATCTCACCTCCAGCAAGATATAACTTTACTCTTGGCTGACCTTTAAGCAAAAGCAATGGTTATGTAACCACGTAAGCTAAAAACTAAACAGGAAAAGACAAGCGAGGGGTCACAGAGCTGGGAATGAACTACAAACTTACTCTATTTGTTAAACTTAGATTTTTATCATGTTGCTCAAAGAAACAGTGAAGTTTCCCAAATGGAAAAATATGACGGATATTTTATCTTGGCTATCTGAATGTATACATAAATATTTCAGCATTTAAGCAAAGTTATCTGGGAGTCTACAATAAAATGCATGGCAGGATCTTACAATATTAACTGGATTCACTATTGACAACGCAAAATTTTGGAATGAAATGCATTCTGTCATTGAATAAATATTAGTTGTAATGAAGGCCCAGGAATATTGTCTTTAAACTATTTCATCTGAAGTTGTTCTGAGAGCAAATACACTTATCTTTGGAAACTTTTAGGAACAAGATTTATAATTTTAGCATATAAATAAAATTAGTAATCGCTGAATGGATTTTTTCCTCCTAAAAAACTCTTACTGAGAATGAAATAAAATAAATCAAATAATAGCATGTAAGTACTTTCAGATATTAAAAGATGTTGATTTTTAGTAATACACAAAATGCTATTAACAAATTTAAGGATTTCTATGTGTCCTTAACACTGGATTTCCCCCACAGAATTAAGAAGTCATTTAGTATAAGTCATTAGTATGGAAGCAAGTATTCAAAACTTGCTTCCATAGCTAGTAAACCTATTTATTACAATGACTATATGCATTTTGAATATCATTTAAACAATGGAACTATAACATAATCTTCATGCAAAATACATGAAGAGAAAAGTTGTGTATGAGAGACACTGACATTGTGCTGAGTGATTCCAATAAGACATAGATTGTTTCAATCCCATAGAAAACATAAAGACATCAGGTGGACAATTAAAATGCTATATGCAAGAAGCAGTACAGGCTAATGTATCTTGAGTACTGAGAAGCAAGAAAACCCAGGGCCTGGCAAAGAGGTCTTTGGACAGGACATCTTGTTGCACAGAATGTGGCAGCGAGCCCAAAGAGCCTAGTGTATGAATAAAGATGCCGGACATGACTCGGGTTTGAGAAAAAGAAAGGTGAAGCTGAAGGACACCAAAGTTATACAACAGCTCTGAAACAGTGCTGAGGACCTCAAAAGAGAAAGAATAAAAAGTAACAGACCAAAGGGTTCTGTATGGGGTCACGGTTGTCACATGACTAACGAGATCGCATTGGCATTCTGGAATGACCAAAGTGGTTATACTTAGAGAACAAGTACAAAGTCTAAAAGAAGAGTTTCTAAAGAAGGAGTCAAGAGTTTGGAGCCTGTGGTACTAATCTAAGTGAGAAACTACAGTAACTATAGGGAAGTGGGCAAAAAGGATTGGGGGTAGTTCAGGAGGTAACTGATTGAAGGAGCTCCGCGGGGGAAATCACAGTGGTCCTGAAATATGAGCTTGCAGAGTGCCAATTGTGGAAAGATAAAATGGCAAGTACAAGTTTAGACATATTCCCTATCTGTCATAAAATCTGGATATATTTAAATAAACCCGTGTGTGTGTGTGTGTGTGTGTGTGTGTGTGTGTGTGTGTGTGTGTGTGTGTGTGTGTGGTGTGGTGTGTGCATGTTTGCATGATGAAGTCAAAGGGAGCTATCACTGTCCTGCTTTATGGCTTATTCCTTAAAGACAGCATCTCTCAGTGGAGCAGTGACTCTCTTTCCACACAGTACAAGGGTTACAAGAACAAGAGTGGCCTTATGCTGATCTTTTCATGGATTTCAGGACCTGGATTCAGGCCTTCATGATTTCAAAATCCTTACTATTTTGACTTACTCATTTCTTGTGATTCTATATAAGCAACTTTATGCACAGAAAATATGAGTAGATATCATGGAGTTTTGTACATAGCTGAACATTTTTTTTGTAATTCTTTCTAAACACATGCAACTGAGTGAGCAACACTCTCAGAGTGTTACTACTTATGATTTGTCTTAGTTTGTTTCATATTGCTCCCATAAACACAATGACAAGAAGCTGAGAAGGAAAGAGTTTATTTCAGCTTGCATGTTCTGGCAACAGTCCATCATTAAGGAATTCAGGGCAGGAACCTGGAAACAGGAACTGAAGGAGAGGCCAGAAAGGAATGCTTCTTACTGGCTTACGTCATCTGGCATGTTCAGATTGCTTTCTTATATAAATCACTTGACTGGAGATGGTGCTAACTACAGTAGGATGGATCCTCTCCCACATTAACCATCAATCAAAACAGCTCTCTTCAGACATTTACACATGTCAACCTGATGATTGAAAATTCCTCAATTTAGATTACATTTTCTTAGAGGGATTCCAGTTTGCATTAAGTTAACAATAAAAATTAAACAGCATGATGTGCATCTAGTAAGGAAATAATATTGTAATCAAAGATATGTGATTGTGGTGATTTGAGTGTGAGTGAACCTCATAATCTGATATATTTGAATGTTTGGTTCCCAGTTGGTAGAACTGTTTGGGAAGCATTGTTGCTGCCTCCAACTTTAGGATCAGCAAGGAAGGTCTCAGCTAAGGCTTTAGCACCATGCCTGCCTGCTGCCATGTTGTCCACTATGATTTCAAGGAATCTAATGCTCTGGAATTGTGAGCCCCCAAATTAAATGCTGTCTTTTATAAGTTGCTTTGGTCATGGTATCTCTTACCAGCAGTAGAGAAGTAACTAAGGCAGTGATGGAGTCAGAAAACTTTTTCCTGAGAACTGTAAAAATTAGCAAGATTCATGTTTTATAAAAAGGAATATAAATAAATGACAATAAATAAATGTAATAAGCCTAATTCCAGACAAGGCTTTTTAGAACTAAGATTCAGCCAGTTACTGTTTCTTGTTTAGTTTTTGTTATTTTGTTTGATTTTTTAAAATGAGTCTGTGTAATAAAATGATGCAGTTTTTTACAGCATTGCAAGGTGATTTGTCTTAAGAACCAGCTTTGACTATTTCCTGCAGAGGAAAGAGTCATAAATTATACTTCAGGTTATTTGTCAGTTATGTAGTTTAAAAATTCTTCGGCAGACAGGATTAAAGTATGAGAATTGATCCTGAACTCCAGCTGAGGGGCCTGTAAAATTATAAAGATAACATGTTCAGTACAACATTTCCCGCTGCCCAATTTAAAGGTTCTGGGTAGGAGGTCAGTGAGAAGAGAAGGGAGTTGGATGGCACTATTTGAGATATTTAAAATAAATGTTTTGTAAGAGACTAAAGTATCACGTTAAGGAATGGTTTTCTTCTTAAGCGCAATCGTTACATAGCCATTTGATTTATGAGTGAGAGAATTCTGAGTCTTGGGGCTTTTGGTCCATCTAGTTTTCAGAAGAACATTCTTTTCTGTGGTATGATGTCTATTGCCTTTCCTATTGATTTCAATTCAGTAAGAAAGAATCTATTATTTTATTCCTCCAATTTCTTCAAATAATATAGAAGCCAATGGGAAGAAAAATAGACGCATAAAGATTTCTGCATCAGTTCTTCATCATCTTGGATTTTATTTGCTACTCACAGTCTTGAAAAACATATAGATTTCAAGAGCAATAACTACAGCTGTGCTGTATGAATTAAAGCAACAAGAGATCTTTTCGTTTTACGAGTCAGATATCCAAAATTAAAGATTAATAGCATTGAAAACCCACAGTCAGTTGGATGCTTTGTTCCATAAAGCTTCAGATCTCAAGAATCATACTGAGTAGTAGAATAAACATAATCTCAAACTTGTAGGAAAGATGAGATAACACATGACACATGAATCAAAGGAAGATGGAGCCAAAAATATGTAAGACGACACTGAATGGATAAGGAAGTGTCACCTGCTAATGATGCACTCAAAATGTTATCTAAGCTTGCAAGTCAGCAAACTTATATTTCATTGAAAAGTTGATAAAATACTGACGTCCAACTATAGAAATCTTCCAAGCTGATTCACAACTTGTGAGGAAGAAAGAGGATGCTTTAAAAAGGGATGCATGGGAAACACATATCAATGGCAGAATAAGAAGTTCTCTACTCTGTCTAAGGGCGTTCTCATTTTTACAGTGTCTATATAATAGGGGGAATTTTGGAAATAAGGAAAACTAAATTTTAAACTACTATTATTATTTCTATCTTATAAAATGAAGATCCTCAATCCTATTCCTTATGTTTCATATTGAGAAATATCAGTATAGTGTGCAAATCTCTCTCTCACTTAGGATGATGTTCTCCAGTTCAATCCATTTGTCTAAGAATTTCATGAATTCATTGTTTCTAAAGGCTGAATAGTACTCCATTGTGTGTATATATATATACCACATTTTCTGTACCCATTCCTCTATTGAGGGGCATCTTGGTTCTTTCCAGTTTCTGGCTATTATAAATAAGGCTGCAATGAACATAATGGAGCATGTGTCCTTATTGCATTCTGGGGAATCCTCTGGGTATATGCCCAGGAGTGGTGTAGCAGGGTCCTCTGGAAGTATCATTCCCAGTTTACTGACTTCCAGAGTGGTTGTACCAGCTTGCAACCCCACCAGCAGTGGAGGAGTGTTCCCTTTTCTCCACATCCTCGCCAGCACCTGTTCAATCCTGACTTTTTGATCTTAGCCATTCTGACTGGTGTGACGTGAAATCTCAAATGAAAAGGGTGATATAACAACAGAAACTGAGGAAATCCAAAAAATTATCACACCATACTACAAAAGCCTATACTCAACAAAACTGGAAAATCTGGATGAAATGGACAATTTTCTAGACAGATACCAATTACCAAAATTTAATCAGGATCAGATAGACCATCTAAATGGACCCATAAGCCTTAAAGAACTACAAGTGGTCATTGACAGTCTCCCAAACAAAAAAAAAAAAGCAAATCTCTTTTAAAAATTTAATTAAAATATTATGACATAATTTCTCTCTTCCCTCTTTTCATTCCTATGCCTCCTATAAAAGACTCATCTCCTGCATATACAGCCTCCTCATCTTTAACCATTGTTGATATATAAAGATTTAAATGAATAGATATAGGTGTCAATCTGGGACTTCTTGAGTCTGAGCTCAGAGTTCCACCAGAACTTCAGATCAGTGCACTGATTAATTCCCGCAGAAAACCTTCTTCTCAAAGAATGTCGTAATTAGCATAGAGACTCACAACTGTACAATGTATAGAAAGTGATTTAGGAACACTGAGTTCTAAATGGGATGTCTTTATCATACCGCTTGAACATCTATGGAGAAAAGGGGGCAGCAAAATTGTAAGAGCTAGAGGTGGGAGATGACGGTAAGAAAAGAGAGTCTTCCAGATACAACAGGGCCTTTGTACATAAAAATTCACAGAAACTATAATGGCATGCACAAAATGTATACAAGTTCAAGCTTTGAGAAGGGAAAGAAAGCACAAAGTTCATCTACTAGCCTTGAAGCTATTGGCAAGTAAGAGTTTCCAGGAGAGTATGTTACTGTTTTCTCTCTCTCTCTCTCTCTCTCTCTCTCTCTCTCTCTCTCTCTCTCTCTCTCTCTCTCTCTCTCTGTGTGTGTGTGTGTGTGTGTGTGTGTGTGTGTGTATGTGTGTGTGTATTTAATTGTGGGCTCATGGTTCTAGAGTGTTGGTTCATGACCATGATGGTGGAGAACATGGTAGCAGTTAGTCAGGATTGGTGATGGAGCAATAGCTAAGAGATACATACTTATTCTAAAGTTATATGCAGAGAGAATGAAACTAGCCCTGGCATGGGTTTTTTAATTAGATATTAGCTTTATTTACATTTCAAATGGTATCCCCTTTCCTCATGACCCCCTATCCCAACACCCCTCCTCCTGCTTACTAACCCTGCTTCCACTTTCCTGACCTGGCAATCCTCTACACCAGGGCATTGAACCTTTACAGGACCAATGGCCTCTCTTCTCATTGATGCCCGAAAAGGCCATCTTCAGTGACATATGAAACAGGAGCCATGGGCCCCTTCCTGTGTACTCTTTAGTGGCTTAGTCCCTGGAAGCACTGGGGGAGTTTTTAAACCTAAAAATCCACCTCTAATGACATATCACCTGCAACAAGGCCACACCTCCAAATTCTCCTTAAACAGTTCCTTTAACTGAGAAACAAACATTCAAATAGTTGAGCTCATGGAAATCATTTTTATTTTTATTTTTATTTTATTTTATTTTATTTTATTTTATTTTTACTTCCTTCGATATATTTTTTATTTACATTTCAAATGATTTCCACTTTTCTGGTCCCCCACTCCCTGAAAGTCACATAAGCCCCCTTCCCTCCCCCTATTCTCCCACCCACCCCTTCCTAATTCCCTGTTCTGGTTTTGCCTTATACTGCTACACTGAGTCTTTCCAGAACCAGGGGCCACTCCTCCGTTCTTCTTGTACCTCATTTGATGTGTGGATTATGTTTTGGGTATTCCAGTTTTCCAGACTAATATCCACTTATTAGTGAGTGCATACTATAATTGATCTTTGAGACTGGGTTACCATATTTAGTATGATGTTCTCTAGCTCCATCTGTTTGCCTGAGAATTTCATTAATTCATTGTTTCTAATGGCTGAATAGTACTCTATTGTGTATATATACCACATTTTGCATCTATTCTTCTGTTGAGGGATAGCTGGGTTCTTTCCAGCTTCTGGCAATTATAAATAGGGCTGCTATGAACGTAGTGGAGACTGTATCCTTATTACATTCCTGGGGAATCCTCTGGGTATATGCCCAGGAGTGGTATAGCAGGATCTTTCAGAAGTGACATGCCCAGTTTTCTGAGGAACTGCCAGACTGATTTCCAGAGTGGTTGTACCAATTTGCAACCCCACCAGCAGTGGAGGAATGTTCCTCTTTCTCCACATCCTTGCCAACACCTGCTGTCTCCTGAGTTTTTAATCTTAGCCATTCCGACTGGTGTAAGTAAAATCTCAGGGTTGTTTTGATTTGCATTTCCCCGATGATTAATGAAGTTGAGCATTTTTTAAGATGTTTCTCCGTCATCTGAAGTTCTTCAGGTGAGAATTCTCTGTACCCCATTTTTTAATAGGGTTATTTGGTTTTCTGGGGTCTAACTTCTTGAGTTCTTTGTATATATTGAATATTAGCCCTCTGTCTGATGAAGGGTTGGTGAAGATCTTTCCCAATTTGTTGGTTGCCAATTTGTCCTTTTGATGGTGTCCTTTGCTTTTCAGAAACTTTGTAATTTTATGAGGTCCCATTTGTCAATTCTTGATCTTAGAGCATATTCTATTGGTGTTCTGTTCAGAAACTTTCCCCCTGTACTGATATCCTCAGTGTTCTTCCCCAGTTTCTTTTCTATTAGCTTCACAGTGTCTGGCTTTATGTGGAGGTCCTTGATCCATTTGGATTTGAGCTTAGTACAAGGAGACAAGGATGGATCAATGTGCATTCTTCTGCATGCACCTCCAGTTGAACCAGCACCATTTGTTGAAAAGGCTATCTTTTTTCCATTGTATTTTTCAGCTTCTTTGTCGAGGATCAAGTGGCCAGAGGTGTGTGGGTTCATTTCTGGATCTTCAATCCTGTTCCATTGATCTGCCTGCCTGTCACTGTACCAATACCATGCAGTTTTTAACACTATTGCTTGGTAGTATTGTTTGAGGTCAGGGATACTGATTCCCCCAGAAATTCTTTTGTTGTTGAGAATAGTTTTAGCTATCCTGGGTTTTTTGTTATTCCAGATGAATTTGAGAATTGCTCTTTCTAACTCTATGAAGAATTGAGTTGGGATTTTGATGGGTATTTCATTGAATTTGTATATTGCTTTTGGCAAAATGGCCATTTTAACTATATTAATTCTGCCAATCCATGAGAATGGGAGGTTTTTCCATTTCTTTGAGGTCTTCTTCCATTTCCTTCTTCAGAGTCTTGAAGTTCTTGTCATACAGTTCTTTCACATGTTTGGTAAGAGTCACCCCAAGGTACTTTATACTGTTTGTGGCTATTGTGAAGGGTGTCAGTTCCCTAATTTCTTTCTCAGCCTGCTTATCCTTTGAGTATAGGAAGGCTACTGATTTGCTTGAGTTGATTTTATAACCTGCCACTTTGCTGAAGTTGTTTATCAGCTGTAGGAGTTCTCTAGTGGAGTTTTTTGGGTCACTTAGGTAGACTATCATATCATCTGCAAATAATGATAGTTTGACTTCTTCCTTTCCAATTTGTATACCTTTGACCTCCTTATGCTGTCGAATTGCTCGAGCTAGTACCTCAAGTACAATATTGAAAAGATAAAGAGAAAGTGGGCAGTCCTGTCTAGTCCCTGACTTTAGTGGGATTGCTTCAAGCTTCTCTCCATTTAGTTTGATGCTGGCTACCGGATTGCTGTATATTGCTTTTACTGTGTTTAGGTATGGGCCTTGAATTCCTGTTCTTTCCAAGAGGTTAAGCGTGAAAAGATGCTGAATTTTGTCAAATGCTTTTTCAGCATCCAATGAAATGACCATGTTTTGTTTTTTTTTTTTTGAGTTTTTTTTATGTAGTAGATTGCATTGATGGATTTCCATATATTGAACCAACCCTGCATCCCTGGGATAAAGCCTACTTGATCATGGTGGATGATCCTTTTTATGTGCTCTTGAATTTGGTTGGCAAGAATTTTATTGAGTATTTTTGCATCAATGTTCATAAGGGAAATTGGTCTGAAGTTCTCTTTCCTTGTTGCATCTTTGTATGGTTTTGGTATCAGCATAATTGTGGCTTCATAGAAGGAATTGGGTAGTGTTCCTTCTGTTTCTATTTTGTGGAATAGTTTGAAGAGTATTGGTGTTAGGTCTTCTTTGAAGGTCTGATAGAATTCTGCACTGAAGCCATCTGGTCCTGTCCCTTTTTTGGTTGGAAGGCTTTCTATGACTCCTTCTATTTCTTTAGGGGTTATGGGACTGTTGATATGATCAATTTGGTCCTGAGTTAATTTTGGTATTTGGTATCTGTCTAGGAAATTGTCCATTTCCTCCAGATTCTCCAGTTGTATTGAGTATAGGCTTTTGTAGTAGGATCTGATGATTTTTTTTTAATTTCCTCAGTTTCTGTTGTTATATCTCCCTTTTCATTTCTAATTTTGTTAATTTGGATACTGTCTCTGTGCCCTTTGGTCATTCTGGCTAAGGGTTTATCTATCTTGTTGATTTTCTCAAAGAACCAGCTCCTGGATTCGTTGATTGTTTGTATGGTTCTCTTTGTTTCCACTTGGCTGATTTCAGCCCTGAGTTTGATGATTTCCATTCTTCTACTCCTCCTGGGTGAATTGGCTTCTTTTTGTTCCAGGTCTTTCAGGTGTGTCATTAAGCTGCTAGTGTATGCACTCTCCATTTTCTTTTTGGAGGCACTCAGGGCTATGAGTTTTCCTCTTAGTACTGCTTTCATTGTGTCCCAAAGATGTGAGTATGTAGTGTCTTCATTTTCACTAAATTCTGATTTCTTTCTTTATTTCTTCTTTGGCCAAGGTGTCATTGAGTAGATAATTGTTCAGCCTCCATGTGTATGTGGGTTTTCTGTTGTTTTTGTTGCCATTGAAGACTACTCTTACTCCATAGTGAGCTGATAGGAGGCATGGGATTAGTTCGATCTTTTTATATTTGTTGAAACCTGTCTTGTGACAAATTATATGGTTGATTTTGGAGAAGGTACCATGAGGTGTTGAGAAAAAAGCATATTCTTTTGCTTTAGGGTTAAATGTTCTATAAATATCAATCAAGTTCAATTGGTCCAAAGCTACAATTAGTTTTATTGTGTCCCTGTTTAGTTTCTGTTTTCCTGATCAATCCATTGAGGTGAGTGGAGTGTTGAAGTCACCCACAATTATTGTGTTAGGTGCAATGTGTGCTTTGAGCTTTAGTAAAGTTTCTTTTATGAATGAGGGTGACCTTGCATTGGCGCATAGATGTTCAGAATTGAAAGTCTTTCTTGGTGGATTTTTCCTTTGACCAGCAAGAAGTGTCCTTCTGTATCTCTTTTGATGACTTTAGGTTGAAAGTCCATTTTATCTGATATTAGAATGGCTACTCCGGCTCGTTTCCCGAGACCATTGGCTTGTAAAATTGTCTTCTAGCCTTTTACTCTAAGGTAGTTTTTGTCTTTGACATTGAGGTGTGTTTCCTGTATGCAGCAAAATTTAGGGTCCTGTTTCCTTATCCAGTCTATTAGTCTATACCTCTTTATTGGGGAGTTGAGTCCATTGACGTTAAGAGATAATAAGGAATAGTGATTATTACTTCCTGTCATTTTCGATATTATTTTTATATTTGAGTGGTTATCTTCTTTTGGGTTTGATGAAAGAAGATCTTGCTTTTTCCAGGGTGTAGTTTCCCTCCTTGTATTGGAGTTTTCCTCCTATTATTCTTTGTAGAGCTGGGTTTGTAGAAAGCTATTATGTAAATTTAGATTTGTCATGGAATATCTTGGTTTCTCCATCTATTGTGATTGAGAGTTTTGCTGGGTATAGTAGTCTTGGCTGACATTTGTGTTCTCTTAGAGTCTGCATGAGATCTGCCCAGTATCTTCTAGCTTTCATGGACTCTGGTGAGAAGTCTGGTATGATTCTGATAGGTCTTCCTTTATATGTTACTTGGCCTTTTCTCTTGCTGGCTTTAATATTCTTTCTTTGTTTAGTACATTTTGGGTTTTGATTATTATGTGACAAGAGGTATTTCTGCTCAGGTCCAGTCTGTTTGGAGTTCTGTAGGCTTCTTGTATATTCATGGGCATCTCTCTCTTTAAGTTGGGAAAGTTTTCTTCCATAATTTTGTTGAAGATATTTTCTGGCCCTTTCAGTTGTAAATCTTCGCTCTTATCTATAACTATAATCCTTAGGTTTGGTCTTCTCATTGTGTTCTGGATTTCCTGGATGTTCTGGGATACAAGCTTTTTGCATTGTGCATTTTCTTTGACTGTTGAGTCAATGGTTACTATGGTATATTCGGCATCTGAGATTCTTTCTTCCATCTCTTTTATTCTGTTGTTGATATTTACATCTGTGGCCCCTGATTTCTTCTCAAGGTTTTCTGTCTCCAGAGTTGTCTCCCTTTGTGATTTCTTAGCTGTTTCTACTTCTGATTTTACATCCTGGATGGTATTGCTTAGCTCCTTCACTTGCTTGTTTGCGTTTTCCTCTAATTCTTTAAGAGATTTTTGTGTTTCCTCTTTCATGACTTCTGCTGTTTGACTTACTTTCTCCTACATTTCTTTAAGTTTTTTTTTTGTGTGTGTGTGTGTGTTTCTTCTTTATTGGCTTCTATCTCTTGAGCGTTATTCTCCTGAATTTCTTTAAATGATTTTTGTCTTTACATTATACGGGTTTCTAGTTTATTCATGTTCCCCTGTATTTCTTTAAGAGATCCATTGATGTCCTTTTTGTGTTCTTCTAGCAGCATCATGAACAGTGATTTTAAATCCAAATCTTGTTTTTCTGGTGTGTTTGTGTAATCAGGACTTGCTGATGTTGGAGAGTTTGGTTCAGACGCTGCCATATTGACTAGATTTCTGTTAGTAGCGTTCCTGTGTTTGCCCTTTGCCATCTTGTTATTTCTGGCGTTAGTTGGTCTTGTCTCTGGCTGGTATATGTGCCTCCTGTGAGGCTATAGGGCTATTTCTGAAACACTGGATAGCTGGGTTTCCCCTGTTACAGATTGCTAATGCTGTCCCCCTCTTGTGTGCCCTTGCAGCCCTAGTGTGCCTTGCCCCAGGTTGTCTGTGTGAATCAGGCAGTGCCCATTTGCTCCTTCAGTGAGTGCTGATGGTTTATGCTGTGGGACCTTTTCTGAGTGCTGGTCACTCTGCTGGACAGCCTATCTCCCAACCGGGTTGGTGCACACAAGGCTAGTCTAGCTGCTGAGGCCCTGAGTCTAGGCAAAAGCCTGGCAGGCTAAGGCCTGAGCAAAGTCATGGGAATCATTTTTATTCAACTCACTTTTCTTCAGCGGAGTGATGCTAGATATATCAAGCATACATTAAGTAAGGCTTCATATTCAGGATTAGTTGGACAATACAGAACAGATGCTGTGTTTTGCTATTTTTAAGGGTTTTTTTTAAGAACTAGAACAAAACTTGTTGAGTGAGTAAGGGGTAGTATCTGAGAGGTGTTAAGGGAGAGAAAGTAATAAGATTAAAATATATTGTATGAAATTTTCAAAATTTTCAAAATTGAAACATTTTAAAAGAGGGAAAAAAGCATGGATGCAGCGTGTTGAGTCTGTTCCCTGTTGCCTGGGTGTATATATTTCCAGAGCTGTATACTTTGTGTTGGATAACCAATTAGGGGGCTTATACCTGGGAGTAATTTTTCCTCTCTCAACAGCTGCTGATGGTTTGTAGCTCTTCCCTTGGTGTGGATTTCTGTGAGATTTCCTGCATCTATACTAGGGTGTCAACTGTTGGAATTGTTCAAACTTTGTTTAAGAAGCCATGCTGTTGAAATTGCTTAGGGGGAGCTTCCTTGTCATAGCTAGAAGTTAACTCTCTTCTACTGTCTCACCACAGTTCCCTGGTCTCCTGTCTCTTACAGTCTATTGCAATTTGGGAGCAGGGGTGGTATTTAACTCTATCAACTGGGGCTGTGTGCCCCAAGGTCAATTGTTCTTTGTTCTTTGACTAGTTGTACCTTTCTGTAACAGAGTCCTTCTGCTGCAAAAGAAAGCTTCTTTGATGAGGGATAAGTATAAGGTCTCTACTTCTCTGTGTGCATAGGAATAATATTTAGCATGCAATTAGGAATTATACTGGCTTAAGAAAGATGTAGTAAGAGGTTCTCATTTAAAATACATGACTTCACTAGCCACATGTAGTTTGCCATGTTTCTGGCACTAACCATGAGTTCTCTCATGTTGAGCAATTCAAATTAGACAGCTGTTAGTTACCTAGAAGTGTAAAAATGCACCTTTAGATATATCTTGCCCAAGCTGGTTGTTCCTAGATGTCACAGCTGGATAGGGCTATTGATGGGCTCCTCCCTTGGCAGTTTACACATCACCTTTTGTTGCCATGGAAATATTTGAGGAGGCGGCTTTCTTTTTTTTTTTTTTTTTTTTTTATTTGATATAATTTATTTACATTTCAAATGATTTCCCCTTTTCTAGCCCCCCCCCCCTCCCCGAAAGTCCCGTAAGCCCCCTTCTCTTCCCCTGTCCTCCCTCCCACCCCTTCCCAGTTCCCCGTTCTGGTTTTGCCAAATACTGTTTCACTGAGTCTTTCCAGAACCAGGGACCACTCCTGCTTTCTTCTTGTATCTCATTTGATGTGTGGATTATGTTTTGGGTATTCCAGTTTTCTAGGTTAATAACCACTTATTAGTGAGTGCATACCATGATTCACCTTTTGAGTCTGGGTTACCTCACTTAGTATGATGTTCTCTAGCTCCATCCATTTGCCTAAGAATTTCATGAATTCATTGTTTCTAATGGCTGAATAGTACTCCATTGTGTAGATATACCACATTTTTTGTATCCACTCTTCTGTTGAGGGATACCTGGGTTCTTTCCAGCATCTGGCAATTATAAATAGGGCTGCTATGAACATAGTAGAGCATGTATCCTTATTACATGGTGGGGAATCCTCTGGGTATATGCCCAGGAGAGGTATAGCAGGATCTTCTGGAAGTGAGGTGCCCAGTTTTCGGAGGAACCGCCAGACTGCTTTCCAGAGTGGTTGTACCAATTTGCAACCCCACCAGCAGTGGAGGAGTGTTCCTCTTTCTCCGCACCCTCTCCAACACCTGCTGTCTCCTGAATTTTTAATCTTAGCCATTCTGACTGGTGTAAGATGAAATCTTAGGGTTGTTTTGATTTGCATTTCCCTAATGACTAATGAAGTGGAGCATTTTTTAAGATGCTTCTCCGCCATCCGAAGTTCTTCAGGTGAGAATTCTTTGTTTAACTCTGTACCCCATTTTTTAATAGGGTTGTTCGGTTTTCTGGAGTCTAACTTCTTGAGTTCTTTATATATATTGGATATTAGCCCTCTATCTGATGTAGGATTGGTGAAGATCTTTTCCCAATTTGTTGGTTGCCGATCTGTCCTCTTGATGGTGTCCTTTGCCTTACAGAAACTCTGTAACCTTATGAGGTCCCATTTGTCAATTCTTGCTCTTAGAGCATACGCTATTGGTGTTCTGTTCAGAAACTTTCTCCCTGTACCGATGTCCTCAAGGGTCTTCCCCAGTTTCTTTTCTATTAGCTTCAGAGTGTCTGGCTTTATGTGGAGGTCCTTGATCCATTTGGATTTGAGCTTAGTACAAGGAGACAAGGATGGATCAATTCGCATTCTTCTGCATGCTGAGAGGAGGCGGCTTTCTGATAAATTCCAGCTCAGATCCTGAATAGTACCTCCAACTTGCGAGATGATCACATCAACACGTACTTCATCTTTAACTGTTGTTGGAAGGTAATCAAGTGCAATAACAATAGCTTATATTATTTGGGAGTCATGGCCTCCCCTGACCTCTGACTCCAAAAGAGGTTTTTCATGGCTGGTGCTAAAGATTCTGTTAGGTATTCTGTGGTTTCCCTGTGGTTTCATATTCACCCTCATTCTGTATCTTTAATCTTTAACTAAAGCATCCTCCTTGTTTTGCCCACTTTCCCTTTCGATCACCTGCTGTTGTCCTCTCTACTCTCTCCCACAATGCTCCTTTTTTATTTTCCTTGTTTCTACATTTGCTCCAGGTTATATACTTCATAAGTTAACATGCAAATAATTTGCTTCATAAATTAACATGCAAAAAGAAGGTTATATGTCTCTGAAATCAAACTGTCTGAATACATTTGCCTGAGTTTTAGGCAAACTTCAAACAATATGATTCTGCTGAAGAAAGTCCTGGATGACCAATTCAGAAAGTTTATTTTTGTGAAGAAGCATTGATTATAATTTTTCTGACATCACCTGAAATATTCCTTCTATACATTATACAGTCTTAGTTAGGGTTTCTATTATAGTGATATGATCAAAAAGCAAGTTGGGTAGGAAAAGGTTTTTCATATTACACTTCCACATTGCTGTCCATCACCAAAGGAAGTCAGGACAGGAACTCAAACAGGGCAGGATCTTGGAGGCAGGACCCAATACAGAAGCCATAGAGGGATGTTGCTTTCTGATTTGCTTCCCATGGCCTGCTCATCCTACTTTGGTATAGAACCCAGGGATGGCACAGCTCACAATGGGTTGGGCCCTTTATCATCAAGCACCAACTAAGAAAATGCCTTACAGCATTGTTATGGAGGCATTATCCCAGTTAAGTTTCCCTCCCTTCAGATGTCTCTAGTTTGTATGTCTAATTGACATAAAACTAGGTAGAACATAGCCAAAACAATTTTTAAAATATTTTGAAGAAGTATTTCAGATATTTGAAAAAATTTTATAGTAGCATCAAATGATAATTTATCTTGATGTAACTGAAAATACTTATGTGAATAGAGCCTAATTGAAATACATGTTAACTGAGATTGACTATATCTACAATTATTTATTTGAATTTCATGAAAAAGTAACTCAGTCTAGTAATTTTAGGCATGTTTTATGTAACTTTAAATTAACACTTATGAAGCAAATAATATTTGTCTACATTTTAGTGTTAATTGGTGTTAGTGAGATGGAATTGCAAATTTGTCAAGAGGGGAAAACTAAAAGAAATTCTTGAATAGGGTAAAACACTTAAATATAGAAAATCTATTACATAAGATGAGGTTCTTTAAAGAGAGTGACTCTTAGTAATATCAGGTGTAGAGTTGATTTACAAATATACATCCGCATAAATCTGCTGCAGTCTGCTTTTTATATCTGAGCCCATCTCCCAGTGGATCATGTTGATCATCTCTCCCAACTTTTGTTCCCCAACTCATCCCATTATCCTAGTTTCCAACAACAGCAAGCATTGCCATGAAACATATCAGCTCAGCAAATGTGGGCAAACAAGTGAATTAACTGAAAACCTTCCACACCCTCTCCTGCCCTCCAAACTCAATCCCCAGTCTCAGTCCCAGTACTGCAACAGAACACCAGCTTCAGCTTTCCTTCCCCTCTGCCTACATTTCTTGTGGGTCCCACAGTTGATCCCCACCTAACCTTGTCCCACTCATCACTGTATCCTAGCACCCAACTTGAGCTGTTGTCCCTTGCTCAACCACAGCCCATGCATGCCAGAAGACTAGGTAGCCTGGCCCAGACCTTCTCCACTCCTCTGGTTTTTTTTTAGATCCAATCCTCCAATTTCATCCTCAGCACTACAACATCATGCCAGCTGCAACCTTCCTTCCCTCTGCTTATATCTCCTGTGAATCCCATAGTACATTTCCAACTAACCTTCTTCTGTCGCTGCCCCACCCCGACTCAATAACTTTATCCCATTCCCCCATTCCAGTGGGCAATTCCTCCTAACTCACAGGCCAACCTGACAGAAACCAGGTAGGCCATTTAAAAATCTCTTCTCTCTCTGTTCCCCCAAATCCAGTACACAAGTTTCAACCCCAAATCTACAGCACAACACCCATGGCAGCCTTCCCTGCTCCCTAATACCATCTTCTGTGGATCCCACAGATCCGTTCCTTTCTAATCTTCCTCATTGCTTTCTCTCAGACCCCAACTCCTGCAGGCACCCTACTGCTAACCCAAGGGCTACTCCTTCCATGGCAGCAATTAAGCCAAAGGAAGTCTCACACCTCTCCTATTGCTTTTGCAACCCAATCCTTTCAGTTGCACTCCTAGCTCTGTAGCAGGAAAATCACTACAATCTCCCTTTCCTATCTGACCCCATCCTCAATAGATTAAGATCTTTACCCCATTTGTCCTCTTGATGGTGTCCTTTGCCTTACAGAAACTTTGTAATTTTATGAGGTCCCATTTGTCAATTCTTGCTCTTAGAGCATACGCTATTGGTGTTCTGTTCAGAAACTTTCTCCCTGTACCGATGTCCTCAAGGGTCTTCCCGAGTTTCTTTTCTATTAGCTTCAGAGTGTCTGGCTTTATGTGGAGGTCCTTGATCCATTTGGATTTGAGCTTAGTACAAGGAGACAAGGATGGATCAATTCGCATTCTTCTGCATGCTGCCCTCCAGTTGAACCAGCACCATTTGTTGAAAAGGCTATCTTTTTTCCATTGGATGTTTTCAGCCTCTTTGTTGAGGATCAAGTGGCCATAGGTGTGTGGGTTCATTTCTGGATCTTCAATCCTGTTCCATTGATCCTCCTGTCTGTCACTGTACCAATACCATGCAGTTTTTAACACTATTGCTCTGTAGTATTGCTTGAGGTCAGGGATACTGATTCCCCCAGATTTCCTTTTGTTGCTGAGAATAGTTTTAGCTATCCTGGGTTTTTTGTTGTTCCAGATGAATTTGATAATTGCTCTTTCTAACTCTGTGAAGAATTGAGTTGGGATTTTGATGGGTATTGCATTGAATCTGTATAGTGCTTTAGGCAAAATGGCCATTTTAACTATATTGATTCTACCGATCCATGAGCATGAGAGGTTTTCCCATTTTTTGAGGTCTTCTTCCATTTCCTTCTTCAGAGTCTTGAAGTTCTTGTCATACAGATCTTTCACATGTTTGGTAAGAGTCACCCCAAGATACTTTATACTGTTTGAGGCTATTGTGAAGGGGGTCATTTCCCTAATTTCTTTCTCAGCCTGCGTATCCTTTGAGTATAGGAAGGCCACTGATTTGCTTGAATTGATTTTATAACCTGCCACTTTGCTGAAGTTGTTTATCAGCTGTAGGAGCTCTCTAGTGGAGTTCTTTGGGTCACTTAGGTAGACGATCATGTCATCTGCAAATAATGCTTTACCCCAAACATTTCTTCTCAAAACTAATACCAATATCCCAGCCTCCAATAACAGCAGGAATTCCCTGTCACCACAACACCTAAAAAAGTTCACAAAGCAGGTAACATACATACATCACACTCTCTAAAAGTTTAGGTAGGAAACAGAAACCAAGGAACAAAACACCCACAAAACAAAAATAAACCCATAAATCAGCACCTAGACCTATAATCATCCTAAACCCAGAAGCTTAGATATTAGGAAATCTGGAAAATTATGAAAAGACCAAATATAAGAATAATAGGAATAGAGGAAGGAGAAGAATCCCAGCTCAAAGGCCCAGAAAAAAAACCCATAAATCATAGAAGACAATTTTCCTAACATAAAGAAGATGTCTATAAGGGTACACGAAGCATACAGAACACAAAATAGATTGCATCAAAAAAGAAAGTCACTTCACCCCATAATTTAAATACTAAATATGGAGAACAAAGAAAGAATATTCAAAACTATAAGAGATAAAGACCAAGTAACAAATAAAGTCAGATCTATTAGAATTACATTTGATTTCTCAATGAAGACTCTTTCTGTCACATCTTTCCAGAAGGTCCTACAAAAATGTGGTGCAGCCTTTAAGGGACCATAGATGACTTAGTCCCTGAGAGTTCTTGGGGGGGGGTCTGGTTGTATTGTTGTTCTTCCTATGGGATTATAAACCTCTTCAGTTCCTTCAGTCCTTTCTCTAATTCCCCCATTGGCAACCCTGTGCTCAGTCCAATGGTTGGCTGTGATTATCTACCTCTGTATTCGTCAGGCTCAGGCAGAGCCTCTCAGGAGACAGTTATATCAGGCTCTTTTTACCAAGCACTTCGTGACATCCACAATAGTGTCTGGCTTTGGTGACTGTATATGGGAAAGATCGCCAGATGGGGCAGTCTCTAGTTGGCTTTTCCTTTAGTCTGACCTACAGTTTGTCTCCATATTTGCTCCCATGAGTATATTGTTCCCCTTTCTAAGAAGTACCGATGCACCCACACTTTGGTCTTCCTTCTTCTTGAGCTTTGTTTGGCCTATGAATTGTTTCTTGGGTATTGTAAGCTTTTGGCTAATATCCAAAGTGCATATTTATCAGTGAGTGCATACTATATGTGTTCTTTTGTGATTGGGTTACCTCACTCAGCTTGATATTTTCTAGTTCCATCCAATTGCTTAAGAATTTCATGAATTCCTTGTTTTTAATATTTGAGTAGTATTCCATTTTGTAAATGTACCACATTTTCTGTATCCATTCCTCTTTTGAAGGACATCTGGGTTCTTTCTAGCTTCTGGCTATCATAAATAAGGCTGCTATGAACATAGTGGAGCATGTGTCCTTGTTACATATTGGAGAAGCTTTTGGGTATGGAGTGCACATGGAGGGACCCATGGCTCTAGTCACACATGTAATGGAGGATGGCATCAATGGGAGGAGAAGCCCTTGATTCTGTGAAGGCTCAATCAATGCCCCAGTGTAAGGGGAATTCCAGGGTGGTAAAGTGGGAATGGGTGGGTGGGTAGGGAAACACCCTTATAGAAGCAGGGGAAGGGGTATGGGAGAGATGGAGAAACAGGGAAAGCAGATAACATTTGAAATGTAAGTAAAGAAAATATCCAAAAAGGAAAAAAGAAAAGAGAAAAACAGAGCATCAAGAGGCAGGATGTAGCTGCCATCCCACATTCAAAAACTTTGACCCAGAATTGTTCCTATCTGAAAGAACTGCAGAGACAAAAGTGGAGAAGCGCCTAAGGAAAAAGAGGCCCAGTGACAGGCCCAAATTTGGATCCAGCTCAAGGGGAGGACTCACGGTCTGACACTATTACTAATGTTACATATGGTGTGTTTACAAACAGGGGGCTATCATGATTGTCCTCTGAGAGGCCCAAGGAGCAGCTGAAAGAATCACATGCAGTGATTTATTCCAAACCAATGGACAAAAGCTGGTGACCCCTGTGGTTGATTTAGGAAAAAGTTGGAAAAAGCTGAGGAGAAGGGTAACATTAGAGGAAGACCAGGACTCAGGAGATCTCTCAAGCACTGAGCCACCAACCAGGCAGTATACACCAGACAATGTGAGGACCCCAACACATGTACAGCAGAGGAGTGTCAGGTCTGGACTCAGTCAGAGAAGATGCACCTAACCCTCAAGTGACCTGAGGCCCCATGGAGTGGAGAGGCCTGGTGGGGTGAGGGTAGGGAAATGGGGAAATCCTCTTAGAGACAACAAGAGGAGGTATACGATGTAGAGACAACAAGAGGAGGTATACAATGTGGAACTGTCAGAGTGTGGACTGGGAGCAGGATAATGTCTGGACTGTTAAAAAATGATTAAATAATAAATAATTTAAAAAGTATTCTCTTTAGATCTACACACACACACACACACACACACACAGAGAGAGAGAGAGAGAGAGAGAGAGAGAGAGAGAGAGCAGAGATGTCAGTGAAGAATACTATGCACAGTAAAAGTTTCAACCCTTATACAAGGAGAAAACAAAATATTCCATCATAAAGTCAAATTTATACAATATCTGTTTACACATCCAGCCCTATAGAAGGTATTAGAAGGAAAACTCCAACACAATGACGTTAGCTACATCCATGAAAACACAGTAAATAAATAATATCACATCAACAAACCAAAAGAAGAGAAACATGAGCACATGTACATACACATATAAGCATTCACACACACAGTCCAACAACAAGAAGAAATTAATAATAATGATGATGATAATGATGATGATGATAATAATAATGACTGGTCAATGATCTTTCAATATTAATACATATCTAATAAAATTAATTAATTAAAAATATTGTTTATCAGAGGAAAGATGTTAGAGTACTTAGCACTTCCAGAAATTCTATTAGATTATTTTGGGATTTTTTTTCCACTTTATTAGGGAGAACTTCAAAAAGACTCTAAAAATGCACTGAGGGAAAAGAACTAAGTGAACCTGGATCATTTATAATCTATTACAGACAACATGCAGTAATAATAGACAACTCTGCAGATTGATGTGGAAAGTCCTCTAGACTGTTTCAATTACAATAAATCAATGTTAACACTAAAAAATAAATTATTAATAATAATAATTATTATAATAACCAATCACTGGTCAATGATATCTATCAATATCAGTGGTCTTAGTTCCCCCAAAAGCACAAGCTAACAGAATGGATGCAAGAATACAGTTCATCCTGCTGCACCCAAGAAACACACCTCAATATCAAGGATAGGCAGTACCTCAGGGTCAAAGGATTAAAAAAAAAGATAGACAATAAAAATGAACCTAAGAAGCAAGCTGATGTGACCATTTAATATCTAACAAATGGATTTCAAATAAAAACTAATCAAAAGAGGTATGGAAGGACACTATTGTACTAATCAGAGGAAAACTCCCCCAAGATATCATTTCAATTATTAACACCTATGCCCCAGATATAAGTTTGTAAGAGAAACACTATTACAGTCTAAATGACATATTGACCCTTAGACATTGATAGAGAGAGACTCCAATACCTCACTCTCACCAATAGACAAGTCATTTAGACAAAATCTAGACATAGAAATCTTGGAGCTAACAGATGGTATTACCCAAAGGTCTGACAGATATTTACAGAACATTTCACTCAAACGCATACCAAAAAATACCTTCACTTCCTTAAAAACTTAACACATACATGGACATAAAGCAAGTTTTAACAGATATAATAACGTTGAAATAACTCTCTGCATCCTATCAGACTAACATGTATTAAAGCTAGATATCAATAACAGAAAGTTTACAAACTCATGAAAACGAAACAACTCTCTACTGAATCAAAAAATGGGTAAAGACAGAAATAGGGAAAGAAATTAATAACTGTGGCATTCAATAAAAATGAAAACACAGCATACTAACAATTATGAGAATGAAACATAAATATAATGAAAGCAGTACTAATAGGAAAGTTCATAGCACTAAGTACCAACATTAAAAATACTGAAGTGATTTAATACTAGTAAATAAGCTATTCCCCTGAAAGCTATAGAACAAGGAGAAGGAAGCATATTTAAAAGGAGTAGATGACAAGAAATAATCATGCTGGTGCTGAAATCAATAAAATAGAAACAAAAAGAACAATACAAAGAGTCAATGTAACAAAGAGTTGGTTCTTTGAGAAAATCAACAAAAGAGACAAACCCTTATACAATCAAACTAAAAGATGGGGATATAAGATCCAAATTAATAAAATCAGAAATGTTAAGAGAGATATAATAACAGACACTGAGAAAATCCAGAGAATCATAAGGACACACTTTAAACACCTATATTCCACCAAATTGGAAACTCTAAAAAAAAATATGTACCACTTAGAAGTTAAATCAAGACAAGGTAATCACTTAAAATAGACCTGTAACCTGTAGTAAAATACAAATAGTCCTTAAAAGTCCCCCAACCAAAACAAAGTCCAACCAGATGGTTTTAGCACAGAATTCTACCAGCTTCCGGTTTATTAATTTTATTTGACTCCCAGGTGTGCAAATGAGTAGGTCTCTGATTCTTGTGCCTTCTTTTGAGGCTGTTTCCTTCTCTTGGTTGTCTTGTCTAATTTCAATGTGATGGCTTTTGTTTCATCTGATTATATATTATTTTGATATGATTTGTTATCTCTTGGAAACCTGTTCTTTTCTTATGAAAGAAGGGAGGGTGGTAGAGAAACTTGAGGGAGTTTAGGAAGGAAAACTATAGCCAGGATATATTTTATGAGAAACTCCATTTTTAATTTTTAAAAAATGTAATCATGTTTATCAGACATCTCCACCAAGGAGTATGACACTTTTCTAGAATTTACATAGCAAAGTACTATGTATATTTTTGAACAAAAATTAAGTAGGAGAAATTGTTCCATTATTAATATTATGAGGTTTCCACTGAAGATAAAATTGTAGATCAAGGTGTTCATAAAGTTGGTGTCTTCAGAGGTATCAGTTTGGATTGTAGTGGCTGCTTTCTGGTGTCTTCATGTAGCATTTCCTCCTCCTTAGTGTCATATTATAAGGACACCCATCATATTTGATCGGAACCTTAAAATTTAACAGTTCTAATATCCAAATACAGTTACATTAGGAAGTATGTAGGATAATGATGACAACATATAATTATTAACACAGATTTTATGACTACAATTTAGCTCACAACCTTAACATAATTATAAATATAAACAAAAGGACAATTTAACTAGACATTAATCTAAAAGCTTCATAACAAATATCAAGAATAGCATTTTAAACTTTTAATCAATAGCTTAATATTTTAATTGAGGCATTATCTTAAAAGGTTGGAGGAATATTAATTTGTTTTTGTGTTACCCTTGATATGAAAGCCAGTCACACAGAAAACCATTCCTGTCTTCTACCCATTAGCATTAAAATGTATGTACTATGAGCAGCCTATTGTTTATTGCTAGGAGCTGTGAAACAAAAGGGAAAAAATGTACAGACTCTAGGGAGTTAGTATTTAATTACAGCAACTGTATAAATGCTTAAGAAGGAATAATAAATAATGGGATTGCATGCCTTAAATTCCAAACAGAAGATTATCTGCCTTCCTGGGTTTGAGGTCATACCAGCCTACTCTGTGTTGGCTTCTAAAAGATTCCAAGAGAAAACTAACATTGTTTATTTGCAGATAATTAGAAGAGAATTTCAGAATGAGTAACAGTGATGCACTTTTTAAAGACCCTTGATTTCACAAGGAGTGTTCTTCCATTGTTTCCTCTTGAAGAAGGAATAGAATATCCTTTTCTATTATTTAAATTTTAATTTGGACTTTTTCTTTTCTTTTTTTTTTTTTGGATTTGGTTTTTTTGAGACAGGGTTTCTCTGTGTAGCCCTGGCTGTCCTGGAACTCACTCTGTAGACCAGGCTGGCCTCGAACTCAGAAACCCACCTGCCTCTGCCTCCCAGAGTGCTGGGATTACAGACATGCGCCACCACCACCCGGCTAATTTGGACTTTTTCAATTCAGGATTTGTCATAAGGAAGCAACTAGAATGACTTACAAATATGAATTAGTAAATACTATTAATTTATTGTTACTTATTTATCTATTTCTGTCGTTCTGATGTAGTACCTTACATCACAAGTGACCTTAAATTCTCTATGAAGCTACAGCTAACTGTGAACTGCTGATTCTCTCAGGTGCTGAGATTATAGGCAAGAGTCTCATAACAGGCAGTAGATGCATTTTTACTACCGAAGATAAATAATGGCTAATTATCTGACTATCTAAATCAGACCTATTTTCATTTTATCTGCATGGAGATTAATCAGATTCTTGATTCATTTTCAAGAACAAAATGTGTGAGAGAAGGCAGGTTCAGCTACTTTATGTACTGTGCTACAAACTGACTTCTGTAACAGAGCAGATTAAAAAATGCAAAAAGATCTGCTTAAGTGGTTAAAATATTGAAGTGGTTGATTTTATTGGAAGAACTTACCAATGAAATTAATTATGTTTCTGTTAGCATTATAAATGTTGGTGACATGATACCTTTTATCATACATGAAATCTACCAATTAAAGTTTAATGGAAGCAGTACAGTTCATATATAAAGTCTCTAATCTTGATAGTAAAGTGTCTAGAATATGAAGCCATTGGCCTGTAAACTACATGTGTTTTGCAAACTCAGTTTTCCTTAAAAGGACATATTTTAGTTACCCGTGAATCCTGGTGTCATGGTTGAGCTTTATGTCTCTATTTTGCAACTCGATAAACAATGTGACTGAATCAAGAAGTGAGTCCTTTGTGGTGATGTCCAAAAAGCAGCTTTTCTAAATGGTGTCTTAGGGTTTCCATTTCTATGAAGAGATACAATGACCAAAGCAACTCTTATAAAGGCAAACATTTGGAGCTAGATTATAGTTTCAGAGATTTAGTCCATTATCATAGTAGGAAGCATGGTAGCATGTAGGCAGACATGGTACAAGAAAAAGAGATGAGGGATCTTGATCCAAAGTCAACCAGGAGAGAGAAGAACTGCAGGCAGCCATGAAGAAGTCCTCTTCTGTACTGGGTGGAGCTTGAGCATAGGAAGAGACCTCTAAAACCTTTCTACAGCAAGGCCAGCGTTTCTAACAGTGCCAATCTCTATGCACCAAGTGTATTTAAAACACCACAAATGGGATTAGTAATTTTTACCAAGAGTTTGAAGAGAAAACTCTAGTACCCTTTGCCCTTCATTCTGCTCTAGCAGGTCAGTCCATAGCAGCAAGGTTTCATCTATGAAGCAAAGTAACCTTCACCAACCACTATAGTTGTTGGTGTTAGATAATCAATATGCCAGAAACTTGATCTCTAATTCCCCACACTCTAGAACTGTAAGAAATAAATGCCTATTATTTATACATTATCCAGTCTTAGATTTTTTTGTCATAAGAGTATAAATGGAATAAGACAAGGAATAATGATAACTACCTCATAAAATAACCATGAGACTTTGGTTAAGGAACACATGAGCAAAATGCTTAGTACAAAATTAGCAATAAATGTTAGCTATTACTGGTAGCCAATGAGTTAGAATATATTTAACATTCTCTGAGAGATGATTTTCAAACTCATCAGCATACTGGAATAATATAGAGATTTTTTTCAATTTCTAATATATGGCCTTATCCCTAGAGATTGTGATTAGATTCACCTCAGAAAGTCCAGATATTTGTGAGTTTTAAAGGATCTGAAAGTAATTCTAATATGCATACAGAGCTGAAAACATCTGATTCATGCATCACGTAGAGATGTACATCATCATATCACCTTATCTACATCTAGGGCAGTCCTAGACTGATTTCCACATATGTGCTATGGGTAACACTTTTTCATACAGAAAGACATCACTTAAAATTATAAGTACATATCCTTTAGAAGATACTGTTTCACAGGACACTGATCATAATGTTTAAACATCTTCTTTAAGAGGTTAATTCCACATCCATGATTAAAAGATATGAAACATTTATCTTTACCTTATTTATTTTTAGTTCTTATAAACTCAGGATTTTCAATTTTTTGTAACAAGACTTTCTTGAGTAATAATGGACTTTCTTAAATATAACATAGAAACAATCTTCTATCACTTTTATTAATGATTATATCAATTAATGAATATATTGATATGTAGTCTACAATCTCAAATGAAAAAGACACACTAGATGACATATAGGTGCAGAATCTCTGTTTGGGCTTGAGTTCTTTATTTTAGACCAGATAATGATAGAAGAAATATAGCTTTGTGAAATCCATAAAATATTGATAATTTATCCTTGAAGTTATGAGATAAAATTTAGCTTTCACTTTAGCCTCTACAGATGCCTTATTTAGGAAAAGAAGAAATCAGTGTCTGAGTTCCTGGAAAAAATATGTTTTTCCATATTTTTCCCACAGTAGAAGCTCAGGACATGGGTTCAGTTTTGTGACTACAGTCATAGGGCTTTAAAGTCACTCATGGTGACTACTTGGTAGAAGAAACCATAGAATTCTAAGTAGTGATATGTCTAGGACAGAGACATAGAGTCACTGGCAACACGTGGAGTATGAATACTGTAAATATGTTACTCACTGAGTGCTGAGACATGGAGATGCAAGTGAGGGTCTATCAGGAAGATTCTCTGAGCTGAAGGATGTAGCTTTGTTAAAAATAAGACTTCATCTAGAACACATGCTCAGAATAACAGAAAATAAACAACATTTATAGCTACAGATCAATAAGGAATCAGAGTGCCCCAACTTTGTGTTCATTGAGAACTTTTCTTTGGAAAACATGGTACTACAACCAGAAAAGTATGCTAAAGACAGATTATAACAATATTTAATAAGCAACCTTGACTTTCTTTGTTTTTATGAAAGAATCTCTCTAATTCTAAGATAACTGTGACCACACACTTAAATCAAATTTGCAGCTGGAGCCCAGAGTCAAGACACTGAGAAAATTTTGGCAAATTAATAGTATGTTCCAGCCTATGATTGTCTTGATTCTTCAGTCTTCAAATATAGTTCATTTTAGGATTAGAGTCATCCCAAGTATAGACTGAGTGTTGTGTGCCCTCATTTCCATTTGAAATGATTACAATGAAATTGCAAACTGGCAATAGGGTATTTGCTCCAGGAATTTAGTAGACAACACTAGAGAAGACATGTCAAGCAACAATATGAACCAGGTACAGAAAATGTTTCCTTTCTCTTCATAGTTTTAATTATTTGATCTGTGACTATCACTAAGAGAGACCTAAGGGAAGCAGTGGGGCCATGAAAATTATGGAGAAACTAAGTGGAAGGCTTAAAAACATGGACCCGAAGTATGGATCAGGACACAATTCATGTTGTTAAAGTGATACAAAGAAAAGCTAAAATTTCTAGTAGTTCTTTGGCTTAGATCAAATCTAAGATACATATTTTGGAGCTTGCGTCTTGATTATAGTAAGCTTAATGAGTCCCATTTTCAGCTAGTGTTAGAGTTACTAAGCAATTCATATGTCACTGAATTTAACTATAACACCACTATAGGAAGCAGAAAGAGGTGACATCAATATCTCTGCTCTGGGAATTGACATAATCAAAATTAGAGACTAGACTGAACTGACACTGTAGCATGTTCTATCTCCATGCCCTGAGGACCATACGTTGCTGATATATGTTTTTCATTATGTCTAACTAGGAGCAGACTTTCAGAAGCAGCTTAAAGTAGCTACTAATTATTTTCAAAAGTAGTAAAAATTATTTCCATATACCCTTTCTAAACTTTCTTTATTAATCACATAAAGAAAACTGAAATTTGTATTGTACAAGTAAATTGGTCTAGCTACTGTGGATGTATTTTGAAGGTAGCTTATCTTTTGAAAATATTTAACAGGTAAGTTAAGTTTTTAGGTTAGCATACAGAAAATTTTCCCATCATAGTACGTTGTTCACATTCGTGCCCCTCTTCCAGCACCTTGAAACGTGCCCAATCCCTGTCTAGGCCTTCTTTCTGCTTTGTTAATAGCCATTGTACTGTCTATATTCCCTTTCCTGAAAATTCTCTCTCTCTCTCTCTCTCTCTCTCTCTCTCTCTCTCTCTCTCTCTCTCTCTTTGATTTTTTGGAGACAGGCTCTGTGTAGCCCTGGCTGTCCTGGAACACATTCTGTAGACCAGACCAGGCTGGCCTCAAACTCAGAAATCTGCCTACCTCTGCCTCCCAAATTCTGGGATTAAAGGTATGTGCGACCACTGCCCAGCTGTGTTTCTCTTTTTATCATTGTCTTTTTTCTAGTTTCATGACCTACACATACACATAAGTGTAAATCTAGGTTCTACATATATGAGAAAAATTTATTTGTTTTTCTGAATCTCTCTAATTTTCAATAACATAATAATTTCCATTTTACCCACTTCACTGGAAATATCATGAGTACAGTTTTCTTTAAGGTTGCATAAAATCACATTTGATATATGTATTATATTTTCCTTTTGTAAATGGGCAATAATGCAGCATATATTTCTTGACTATTCACATGTGCACACATTTCTATGAGATGTTGACTCAGAGACTTTTGAATATATTCTTAAAACTGGTTTATATAGTACCTTTAATTTTAATGTTTTAGAAATTTCCAAACTGATATTTTTATGGTAGCTAAACAACTTTGCAATTTCACCATGGGTGTATAAGAATTCCCTTTTCCTCATCAGCATTTGTTGTTATTTGTATAGTTCTTAATAACAGCCATTCTGTGAGGACTTTTTCAAGTATTTATTGGCAATTTTCATTTATACTTAAGAGGCCTGTTAATCAGTTAATTAGCCTATTATGGATTGGATAATTGGGGGTTGGAGACTTAGTTATTGCAGAGATTTCCACGTTCTCCCTACTAATGTCCTGTCAGATAAGTGCTTGTCAGGGTTTTTTCCATTTGTTCGGTTATATTTTCAGTGTGCTAATTGTTTCTTGTACTGTGCAGTAACCTTTTAATTTCATATAATGCTCTTTGTCAATTTGTAGCATTAATTTTTATTCATTTGTTGTCCTTTATAGAAAATCCTTGTGTGTCCTGTATCTTGAAGTGCTTTACGGTATTTTCTCTAGTACTTTCAACATCTGAGGTCTTACAGTAAGGGCTTTCATACAACTGACTTAACTTTTATGCTGGGTGAAATGTGCAGATCCAGTTGTGTTCTTCTACATGTAGAAATCAGGCTCTCTGGTATCATTGGCAAAAGCTGCCATCTTTTCTCTAGAATCTGTATTTGTGTCAATTTATTTTTAGATTCTCCATTCTATTCCATCGATTAGCATTTGTTATTCTGTATCAGCAACATGCAGTTTTATTACAATGGCTCTGCAATATAATTTGTTCTTGTTTTTGTAAATATCACATTAGTTTTGGGGGCCCATTGCCCTTACATCTAAATTTTAGGATTATTTTCCCCTGAGGCAATATTTTGCTAATTTATAATCCCTAGTGCTCAAAAATGTAGGATTAATAGAAAAATTTCCAGAAACTTATGATCCACCAATTTTAAATAAAGTATATAGAAACAATTTGTGGCTGAAAAGATTTCTTGGGGGGGGGGTCCTGTAAAAGACCCAAGTTCTCTTTCTAGCACCCTGTACCTATTAACTCACAACTGTCTGTCATCTCTGTTTCATGGGAATAAGTCACCCTCTTCTGGACTTCAGGGGCACTGCATGCATTTGATGCACATATAAATAAGTAGGGATGCATCTGAACATATACGTGCATACATACATACATATGTACAGTAGAAAGAGACTAAATTGTACCAACACAGAGTTACCTTGATAACAAAACTAGATTAAGAAAAGGCAAATAAAACTATAGAGCAATGGTTCTGATGAAAGTAGATGTAAACATTCTGAGTAATCTTCTGACAAATTAAATTCAATAACATGTTATACTAGAGAAAAGATAGTTTCTCTATCCAATGGTACTGAAAACACTGGATGGAGAAGAGAAAATCAGACTCCTGAACATTAACTTCCATATAAACCAAAGCTCTCAATCTGAAACCTGAACCACTCTTGCTAGAACATGGTACTTTACAAGATGAAGGTAATAGAAAGGACTTTCAGAATACGACTGTAATTGTCCTGGAGTCAAAGCCAGCAATTGGCAAATGGGCCTTCATAAAAGTATAAAGAAGCTTCTGTAAGACTACAGAAATAATCAACCAAGTGAAAAATAAACTCACAGAATGTGAGAGAGTCTTTTTCAGCCATGCACAGGTCAGAGGAGTGATATATAGAGGCCTTTGGTACTGGAAAGACTTTATACCATCATGTAGAGGAATACCAGGACAGGGAAGCAGGGGTGGGTTGATTGGGAAAGGAGAGATGACTTATGGGATTTATGGGTGAGGGGGGACCAAGAAAGGGGATAACATTTGAAGTGTAAATAAAGAATATACCTAATAAAAAACAAAACAAAAATCTTCCATGCTGGTGGATTGGCAGGATTAATATAGTTAAAATGGCCATCTTGCCAAAGGCAATCTACAGATTCAATGCTATCCCCATAAAAATCCCAACCCAGTTCTTCATAGAGCTAGAAAAAGCAATTCTCAAATTCATCTGGAATAACAAAAAACCCAGGATAGCTAAAACTATTCTCAACAGTAAAAGAACTTCAGGGGGATTCAGTATCCCAGACTTTAAACTTTACTACAGAGCAATAGTGATAAAAACTGCATAGTAATGGTACAATGTCAGGCAAGCAGATCAATGGAATAGGATTGAAGATGCAGAAATGAACCCACACACCTATGGTCACTTGATCTTCGACAAAAGAGCTAAAAGCATCCAGTGGAAAAAAGATAGTCTTTTCAACAAATGGTGCTGGTTCAATTGGAGATCAGCATGCAGAAGAATGCGAATCGATCCATTCTTATCTCCTTGTACTAAGCTCAACTCCAAATGGATCAATGACCTCCACATAAAACCTGACACACTGAAACTAATAGAAAAAAAAACTGGGGAAGACCCTTGAGGACTTGGGCACAGGGGAAAAGTTCCTGAATAGAACATCAATAGCTTACGCTCTAAGATCAAGAATTCACAAATGGGACCTCATAAAACTACAAAGTTTCTGTAAGGCAAAGGACACTGTCAAAAGGACAAAACATCAACTAACAGATTGGGAAAGGATCTTTACCAACCCTAAATCCGACAGAGGGCTAATATCTAATATATACAAAGAACTCAAGAAGGTAGAACCGAGAGAACCAAATAACCCCATTAAAAATGGGGTACAGAGCTAAACAAAGAATTTTCACATGGAGAACTTCAGATGGCTGAGAAGCATCTTAAAAAATGCTCAACATCATTACTCATTAGGGAAATGCAAATCAAAACAACCCTGAGATTTCACCTCACACCAGTCAGAATGGCTAAGGTCAAAAACTCAGGAGACAGCAGGTGTTGGCTAGGATGTGGAGAAAGAGGAACACTCCTCCACTGCTGGTTGGATTGCAAGATGGTGCAATCACTTTAGAAATCAGTCTGGTGGTTCCTCAGAAAACTGGGCATGACACTTCCTGAGGACCCTGTCATACCACTCCTGGGCATATATCCAGAGGATTCTTCAGCATGCAATAAGGACACATGCTCCACTATGTTCATAGCAGCCCTATTTGTAGTAGCCAGAAGCTGGAAAGAACCTAGGTGTCCTTCATCGGAGGAATGGATACAAAAATGTGGTATATTTACACAATGGAGTACTATTCAGCCATTAAAAACAATGAATTCATGAAATTCTTAGACAAATGAATGGAGCTGGAGGACATCATACTAAGTGAGGTAACCCAGTCTCAACAGATCAATCATGGTATGCACTCACTGATAAGTGGATAAGATCCTAGAAACTTTGAATACCCAAGACATAATCCACATATTAAATGATGTCCAAAGAGAATGGAAGAGTGGCCCCTGGTTCTGGAAAGACTCAGTGCAAGAGTATAGGGGAATTCCAGAACAGGGAAGCAGGAAGGGGTAGATGGAGGAACAGGGGGAGGGAAGAGGGCTTATGGGACTTGTGGGGAGTGGGGACCCAGAAAAGGGGAAATCATTTGAAATATAAATTAAAAATATATCAATTTAAAAAAAGAATAAAAAAGAATAAAAAACAAAACAAAAAATAAACAAACAAAAAAACCCAAACAACACAATGAGTCAATAAAAAATAGACAATTTAAAATTGGCAGAGGAATCTAAACAGATGATTCTTGATAGAAGAAACAGAAATTGCTAAGAAATACTTCAGAAAGTGTTTTATCCTTGTTAGCAATTAGAGGCTTTAAAATGAGAAGAATTTTGAGATTTCTTCTCATAGGATTCCCTAAGATTCACAAAATAACTGCCAACAAATGTTGATGAGGATGTGGAGAAAGAGGAACCCTCATTCACTGTTGGTGAAAGTGCAGATTGGAGTAGCTACTATGGAAATCAGTAGCTACTGAGTACTATGGAGTAGCCTCAAAAAACTAAAAATATGTCTGTCACATGACCCAGCCACAGGTCTACTTGGCATATGCCCAAATGACATGATGCCCTACTCCATGGATACATGTTCCACAAGGCTCACTGATATCATGTCCATGATAGTTAGGACATGGAAATATCCTAATATCATTCCACAAGTCAATGGATAGTGAAAAGGTATACGTATACACTTTGGTATACTATGTATATGTAAAGAAAATAAAATGAAATTTGTAGATAAATGGTTAGACCTAAACAGTATTGAGTGAGGTCACCAAGATGCAGAAAGAAAAATACCGTATGTTCTTTTTCATTTGTACCTCCTAGATTCAAATTCTCAAATGTGAGTATTCAACATGGAGTAATCAGAGAAAGCAAAAAATTGTAAAGGTGAGGGCAGCTGTGAAGGAGAATAGCAAGATACAGGTAACATGAAGCAGGAAATGGAATACTGGGGGTGGGGGGCTCTGAATGTCCAGGAAGGAATTTGAGGAAGAGATAGATGGAGGAGGGACAAAAATACCAATATAGTTTCATAAAACCCCAGGGAATCATATTATATTTACCTATAATGTGAGGGGTCACATTCTTTGTCAGATAATTACAAGAAAATAATGATTGCTAGAGGAAGAATTAGCCTCTTGCAAGTATAAATTATGTTATCACTTGTCCAGTGTAAAGTGGTCAATCTTAAAATAATTTACACACAAGCAACAAAAATGGACTCAGTAGGTTTTGTGTGTGTGTGTGCATATACATGCATATGTGTATACAATGTAATAGTGATGATAATTATAATTTAAAAGGCTATCAACTAGAGACCTGATGTAGACATGGGATTTGTTCAAGAAAGGATGCCTTGGAGGGAATGAAAGGGGGAGAGGAAGGGACAGTACTGTAATCATATTAAGAGATATTTCCAGGACGTTCCAACCAATCACCAAATATGTATTCTACTCAGCAGCAGTACCACATTCTGAGACATAAAACAAATCCTTACAAATTCAAAAAGATTTTGATAATTCCACACATCCTATCTGGCCATAATGTAATAAAGCTTAAAATTGACAGCAAAGAAATCTCTAGTTAATACTCAAACTCATGGAAATTAAGCAACTCATTACTGAATGTTGAATAGGTCAAAGACAAAATCAAGAAATAAATAAAATAAAAAATCCTGAAACTAAATGAGAATCAAAACAACATAACACCACCTCTGAGACACATTGAAAACACTATTAATCCAATTTTGTTGAAGTTAAAGGCATTATGAATCTTAATTTATTCAAAATATACACAATCTTAAACTAAACCCATGATATAATGATTAAGAATATTCTCAAACTGGGCATAGTGGCATAGGCATTTAATCCCAACTCTTGGGAGGCAGTGGTAGGCAGGAAGATCTTTTAGTTCAGGTGCAGCCTGAACTCAGGGTACAGAGTCTATTACAGGGCATCCAGGGCTACAAGGAGAAACCCTATCTCAACCAACAAAGGGACAAACAAACAAACAATGTTACCTCTGTTCTTAGATACACTTTAAATCAACTATTGTTTCAATCTTATTGAGTACCATTTGGCCACAGTCAAATATGGTACTTTTCTTAAAGAATTCTAAGTCTGAAAATAGCATAAACATTAAGTCATACTAAATGCTTAGTGAAATGCTAAATACACAGTATCATCTAAGTATGACAATTAGATTTAATTGTCAATTTGATAATCTAGCATCATCTGGTAAATAGGCTTCAGCACAAGCTTGTTGGGATTCTCCTTTTATAATATTAATTGAGGTGTGAAGTCCTGCCCACTGTGGGCGGCACCATTCCCTGGCTAGGATCCTAGACTGACTAAGTGGAGAAAGGGAACTGAGTATGTTTCCAGGTTACTCATCCTGTTTCCTGACTTTACAGATACAATATGACTAATTTCCCGAAACTCCTGCTAACAATACTTTCCCAACTTTATGTGCCATCAAATTGTGTGCCAAAATAAGCTCTCTGCTTTAAGTTGCTTTTGTTAGGATAGTATAGCAACAGAAAAGTAGCCGAGACACTAAGACAAAAAGTACTATTCTGATTTCACGCATCTTGTGAGTGACCTTATAGAACAGTTCATGTTCTTGTTTTACTACTGGAAGGAAACAAGTTTCCAAAGATTAATAATTTTTAACAAGGATAGTATAGTACACCAGCTGCCAGATTTCTTAGCAATGTTCAATCGAAAGTATAATTCAAGCGTAAATACCAATATAATGCACTCTGACAGAGTCCAATCACAAAAATTAAATCTTATTTACATAGTTGGAAGCAAGGTAAGAGGCCAAGCATAGGAGAACAGCCAAGTATGAAGACATGGATTAAAAGTGTGAAGACATGGATTAAAAGTAAGTCTGGAAACTTAAGAAGCAGGAAGGATTTTTGTGGGAACTTTCTGCAGCCTCCACAGCAGTTCAATAAGTGTAGTTAAAGCTTACACTTTAGCTGTAACAGTCTCCCAGGAAGCTTATCTAACTTACCTGACTAGCCAGGCTATGACCCACCACATGGTTAGGGCTATACCTTTCTTTACCCCACTGAGGTCAGTGTGTATTCCCTCTGTGTCTGCCCTTGTATCTCATCCTTCTGCTTTTTCCCCCATGTCACTCTCTCTACCAGGAAGTTCTGGCTCTTACTTCCTACTCTAGCTACTGTCAATCAGTTCTTTATTACAACCAATCAGTAGCTAGAAAACATGGTGATCACAGCCTTCTGTGCATAGCCTGCCAGGAGAGAGTGATCTCCCAGCAGCACTTTAGCTTCTGAGCACAGAGGTGAGATCTCCACCTTCTTTCTGGAGGGAACCAGCTAGGAGCACACAGGGCCTAAGATCAGTGGAGCATCTGGGACAGAAGTCTTCCCACTGCCATTTGCACCAGAGAGCCAGGAGACTTCACAGCCTTCTGTGCATAGCCTGCCAGGAGAGAGTGATCTCCCAGCAGCACGTTCACTTCCTAATATCTCTTAACAACAATGGACTCAACTCCCCAATAAAAAGACATAGACTAATGAGATATTTATCATGTAAATCTTCGATTTTATCAGAAAATTTTTATAATTCCCCTTTAAATTAATTTAGTAATGTTTTTATCTGCATTATTTTACATGTTAATCTTCAATTTTAATACATCTTTCTATATACTTCCTCTATTTTATCAGAAATGTTTTCAATGTAAATCTTTGATTTTATCACAAATGTTTCTAATTCCACCTTCAATTAATTCAGAAAGAGTTTTTATATCTACCATTTTATATGTAAAAATTTCCATGAAATAGTCAATTTTAGCGTGTTTGTCTATTTATTTCTTGAATTTTACCAGAAAAATTTTCCATGTAAATCTTCAATGTTTTCTGAAAAATTTTACAATTCCACCTTCAATCAATTTAGAATTATATTTATGCCTATCATTTTATCTATATAATTTCCATGATAATCTTTAATTTTGACTTGCTTTTCTATATATTTCTTCAATTTTATCAGAAATATTTTCCATGAAAATCTTCAAGTTTACCAGAAAATGTTTATAATTCCACTTTCAGTCAACTTAGGAATACTTTTATACCTACCACTATTATATCTATATAAAATTTTCCATGATATTCTTCAATTCTAACATGTTTTTCTACATTTTTCTACAATTGTATCAGAACTATTTTCCACATAAATCTTTAATTCTATCATAAAATGTTTCTATCTCATATTTCAATTAATTTAGAAATGTTTTACATGTCTACTACTTCAGTCTTTAATTTTCCATGAAAATTGTCAATTTTAATGTATCTGAAATATTTTCCATGTAAATCTTTAATTTTATCACAAAGTGTTTTTATTTCCCTTTACTTCCCTTTTCAATAAATAAAAAATTTTTTTTTAAAAGTTCTTGAATACAGAAAAAAAAAGATGTCAGTGTGATACCCTCTATGCACGTTTGTCCAGTGCAGTGGTAAAACTAAACTTGATTTTTCCTCTTCAATACCATCTTCCTGACAATAGTGTCAATACTGACAATTGAAAACATTGACAAATTGACCATAGTGGCTTATGTATTGACATTTCAATATCCAGATCCTTTTGAGTTATGATTTCAGAATTTTCAATGTGCTTGAAGTTTCATTCATTTGAAAAGTCATCAACATATCTGAATGTTGATATAACTATCAATAAAAAACAACTGGTGATAAGCCATATAAATGAAAATACCAAAATCCTGCCTGCACTTAGTTCTCTCCTGTACAGAGTTAACAACTGAAAATGCAAAGACACAACTTCACAGAGAGTGAAGAAGAAAGGATGTTAGATAAGGAAATGGAACCACATCTAATAACCTCAGCACTTTAACATATATGGGCGAGTGGCCTACAAAGGCAGACAGGTGGCTGAATTTGGTAGGGTGTCAGCCAGATGGGTTGCCTGCCTGTCATAACAGACAGCATGCAATGCTTCCCATTCAGAGAATCACTCCTGGAAATGGTATTTTAACCATGTAAGGAATTGAAGTAGGAAGGCAGGAATTCAGGTTTCAAGACAGATACCCTAAGTAAGTATAAATTCAGGGACGAATCTGTAACCACATCATTTTCATTCTTCTGAAAAAAAATTTCACAGCAGTCTAGAATGAGAGTCAGTGACCACGGTACCAAAAGTCTCCAATTAAAGGGGAGAAGACTGGTTGTACTACTACTACTCAGGGTTCTCTAGAGGAACAGAACCAATAGAATGAATCTATGTATCTATTTACAGGCTATCATCTGGTTAGATCCAATCTATCTCTTGATGGAAAGGCTAAAAATATAGTAATTATTCAGTCCAAGAAGCTGGATAGCTCAGATGATATCCAGTCTACATTGGAATCCCAAAGAATTAGATTATAATAGCAGTGAGGAAATTCCTTAGAAATCAGATGGACGAACTTGTCAGCAAGTGTAAGTGAACACTGGAATGTGTGGCCCAGATTTAGAATAGGACTTCTCACCTCAAATGATCAAAACAAGAGGACCCTTCACAGGCATGCCCAACTATTTGGGTTTCAGTTGATTCCAGCTATAGCCGAGGTTATAACTAAGATCAGCCATTATAGTAGTTTGTCCAACATGCCGTATAAGATATAAAGAGATAAATAGAAACAAAAGTTCAAGAGTGGCTTTGGTGAGTATAAACTCAGTGACATTTACTCAGGATTTTCTTTTTCCTTTTTTCTTTTTTCTTTTTCTTTTTGTTTTTTTACTTATGTCTATTACAGAAAAATGAGATTGTTTAATTTTCCGTGTCCTGATGTCTACTATTCTTTGTTGCTAGTAGTTTACTATTTATTGAATCAGTATTTCATTCCATTAAGTTTAACAGTGGCATGTGCTAAATCTGAGGAATCAAACAAGCATCAGTGAGCACAGACTAACATCACATGTAGCTAGAACCGCAGACACTCAATGTTGCTTATCTGTATTTATGTGAATATAAGTAAATAGTTTTTCTTTTGAGACAGGGTTTTATTATACAACCCTGTCTGGTACAGGGATCACATTCCTTCTGCCTTAACCTCCCAAGTGTTCCAATTACAGGTGCACAGGCCTATGCCTCACATAAAGAAAACTCTCAGCCACCTGACAGATTACATTTTGCTTGAAGAATTCTGTGTTTATAACACAGCAATGATAAAATCTCCATGAGAATCATGTTTATTGTATTTAGTGACTAGAATAGAAAGACTAATCCACTGGTAAAGATAAAGCTACAGGGATGGTAAATGTCTCGAGCAGGGAAAAATGTCTATTGAAGTCGGCAGAGTGGACACCACATTCCTGCACATGATGTTTGACAGTCATGGTGAAATGATTATGTGTCCGTGAGTAAATCCATGCCAACAGCCAGCCTTTCACCGATGAAACGGAGAGTGTTATTTTAAAGAGTGTTTCAAACTTAGATTAGGCTTTCAGACAGTTTATATTACTAAAATCCAGGGAGATCTCAGAATGAGATTCAATAAAGAGATTGCTAGGCAAGTATATTTATCAGGTTTGCTCTTTTTTTTTTTTTTTTTTTTTTTTTTTTTTTTTTTTTTTTTAGGGTTAATTTAGGGTATATTCTTTTTTTTTTTTTTTTTATTTGATATAATTTATTTACATTTCAAATGATTTCCCCTTTTCTAGCCCCCCCCCACTCCCCGAAAGTCCCGTAAGCCCCCTTCTCTTCCCCTGTCCTCCCTCCCACCCCTTCCCAATTCCCCATTCTGGTTTTGCCAAATACTGTTTCACTGAGTCTTTCCAGAACCAGGGACCACTCCTGCTTTCTTCTTGTATCTCATTTGATGTGTGGATTATGTTTTGGGTATTCCAGTTTTCTAGGTTAATAACCACTTATTAGTGAGTGCATACCATGATTCACCTTTTGAGTCTGGGTTACCTCACTTAGTATGATGTTCTCTAGCTCCATCCATTTGCCTAAGAATTTCATGAATTCATTGTTTCTAATGGCTGAATAGTACTCCATTGTGTAGATATACCACATTTTTTGTATCCACTCTTCTGTTGAGGGATACCTGGGTTCTTTCCAGCATCTGGCAATTATAAATAGGGCTGCTATGAACATAGTAGAGCATGTATCCTTATTACATGGTGGGGAATCCTCTGGGTATATGCCCAGGAGTGGTATAGCAGGATCTTCTGGAAGTGAGGTGCCCAGTTTTCGGAGGAACCGCCAGACTGCTTTCCAGAGTGGTTGTACCAATTTGCAACCCCACCAGCAGTGGAGGAGTGTTCCTCTTTCTCCGCACCCTCTCCAACACCTGCTGTCTCCTGAATTTTTAATCTTAGCCATTCTGACTGGTGTAAGATGAAATCTTAGGGTTGTTTTGATTTGCATTTCCCTAATGACTAATGAAGTGGAGCATTTTTTAAGATGCTTCTCCGCCATCCGAAGTTCTTCAGGTGAGAATTCTTTGTTTAACTCTGTACCCCATTTTTTAATAGGGTTGTTCGGTTTTCTGGAGTCTAACTTCTTGAGTTCTTTATATATATTGGATATTAGCCCTCTATCTGATGTAGGATTGGTGAAGATCTTTTCCCAATTTGTTGGTTGCCAGGTTTGCTCTTTTTAAAAAGACAGATATACAAAAATTACAGAATAATGAGATACAGCCTATCTAAATGAGCTCTGATTCGTTATTTAAGAAAATGTTTTTGTCCTTGTTCAGACACAGTAAAGAGTAATATCAAAAAGGCTTTCATGTCAATGAAACAAACAGACACGTGGAGATTGAAATACAGTATTGCCTAATAGGTAACCCTTGTTCTTATTACTTCATAAAATGGATTTTGGCCTTATGAGTCACCTGTAAATCATGAACATATAAACAATAGGGGGGAAAAGCAAACAAGATTCAGTCTTACTAGATAAGTATCGATCAATGAAATTTCTCAAGGTGTCAGAGAAGAGCTGAGTTGGACCATCTAAATTTTTGCGTGCAAGGGTAGATTCAGAAGCAGGACCAAGGATCTGAACATACGGCACAGTTCTAACAACAATATCGACGCCAGGGGGAGTCGGTGAGGATGGCGCCTGTCCTGTGCACTGCTGATGTTGTCTTTCTGCAGCACTGTCTTCCAGGACTTTTGTCCCACAATTTAAAGAACAAAGGCTTGATGTCAGGATATACTCAAGGAAGCATTCTCTACAAAGTTTTTTTTTTTTATTCGATATATTTTTTATTTACATTTCAAATGATTTCCCCTTTCCTAGCCCCCCCACTCCCAGAAAGTCCCGTAAGCCCCCTTCTCTCCCCCTCTCTACAAAGTTTTAAAGGAAAACTTATTGTACAGTATTTTGCTTATACTGCTATTGTTTTTTTGTTTTTTTTTTAACATTAGTATGGTCAAACCACTGGAAAATGAAAAGTTAAGTGTAGGCTATGAAATCATAAGAATGCCTAAACATCATTTTATTTTCTATTTGTGTTTTAAAATTTACTCTCTCTCTCTCTCTCTCTCTCTCTCTGTATGTGTGTGTGTGTCTGTCTGTGTGTGTGTGTCTGTCTGTGTGTGTGTGTGTGTGGTGTGTATGTGTACCAGAGACTAATGCCTCATGTCCCATACTTTCTCTTCCTTCCTTCCTTCCTTCCTTCCTTCCTTCCTTCCTTCCTTCCTTCCTTCCTTCCTTCCTTCCTTCCTTCGTTCCTTCCTTCGTTCCTTCCTTCCTTCCTTCGTTCCTTCCTTCTTTCCTTCCTTCCTTCCTTCTTTCCTTCCTTCCTTCCTTCCTTCCTTCCTTCCTTCCTTCCTTCCTTCCTTCCTTCCCTCTTTCCTTCTTTTCTTATTTGGCATTAGTGGGCATAGAATTCCAGAAAACTGTTTGCTAGGCAAATTGTCTGCCACTGAGCTACAGCCCTAGTTCTACTTTAATTTTATTTATTTATTTATTTATTTATTTATTTATTTATTTATTTATACTTTTAGTTTTACTTTTACATTGAGACAGTGTTTCACTACAGTACCTATGCTGGCCCTTGAATCACTAAGTAGCTAAGGCCAAGTGCAAAGTATTCATGCTCCTTTCCTGTCCTTTCTTATAGCGAATATTAAAGATATGCACTGTCATGCCAAGCTCTATTCATTTAATTTACCATTTAAATTACAGATGGTAAATAGACCAACTTCACCCCACCCCCATGAAAATGTTACAAACCAGAGAATACTAGGTGTAACAGGCGGAGAATCCTGTGTGTTTTTAGAAACACAATACTGCCAGAGAATATATATTGTGTAAAGCAATTAGATTAGTTTCAGTGATAGGGGCTGAATAATCAGTTCCTCAGTGGCCATCTGCTAGCTAGAGCTGCTGAGAACTAGCTGCTCCATCCACAAAGCTGGTTGCCAAAGTGGGTCTGAAGCCTAGGGTGATTCCTAGAGAGTTTTGCATAGTCATGGAAGTTGGAGTCTGATATAGCCGAGGATAGTATTGATACCATCCATGAAGATGCAGTCACCAGCAAGAAGCAAAGGCAGGCAGACAAGCCTACTTTTCCTTATACCTCATCATGTAGAGGCCACCAACGTAGCAGTCTCTCATTCTAAAGGAAGGCCATCTCCCATCACCTAATCTTCAGAAATACCCTCCCGGACTCTCTCAGAGACTTAGATGAGGTGACACCTGCTCTCTATAACCATACTGCCTCTCACCTGGGACTTTTCAAAGCTTGGATTCTATACCCCACACTGGACAACAAATGTTAGTGCAGTTTTAAAAGTAACAATTTTTCCAAGCTAGCTCTCAAATAATGAGACAGAGACTACATGATTTATTTAATCAAGTTTTATGGCACAATATCTGAGGAGTTATTAATCTATTCTATTCCTCTCAGCTAATATGGCCACCTCACAGCCAAAATCCCCCAAATACTTGGATTTTAGTATTAACTTGGCTCTCTGGGCTCCAGGTATGTTCTCATGGTGTCTCTAATGATCTATTCTCCCCCACCACCCCCCACTGGCTAGGATAGAAAATCCTTTCCGCCCCACTCTAGCTTCCAAATAAAAGGCACAGGAACATGATCCTTTGATCAAGAAGCTGTCAGCACTATGCTGAGCAGGTTCTATTAGAGCTCACATCCCACTCATAAGCCCCATCTCACTCATCAAGTCTTGCTGTATTTGCGCAGGTCCATGTGTGTCCTCAGGGTGATTTTCTCCAGGCCACATGTTCATAGCTCATCCTCACATTAACCTCCTTCTTCTCTACCTTTCCCTCTCTCTCATGGTCCCTACCTGAGACCCCCTTGCAGCATTTCAAGTCTCAAGTCTCTACTTCCTCTCTCTCCTGCCCAGTCACAGGCTCTAGTCTTTTATTATCCACTCAGGGATGGTTGAGGAGCATTTTTACAGCACATTGGTCAATATAATGCCTATGTCCATACTAAAAACCTTAGAACTCAGCAATTGAATACATAGCGCATGAGACCAACTCCAAGAGCTCTCATCTCTAAACAATAGTAGAGACTTGTCTGTTCCTAGTAACAGTCAAACTGAGACAATTTCTTTCTTTCTTTTATTCCTTTGAGGGATCCTTTATTGAAGTGATGCCTAAGACCATCAGTTGCCAGGTGTGGGAAAACATTAGCTGTTAATATGCCCTAGTCTATAATTAACTGAATCATAACCTAGATGAAGGTCTGCAATGATTATTTTTTAATTTGATTTTTCTTTCTTTTTTATTAAACAATTTTTATTTACATTTCAAATGTTTTTTCTATATTCTTTGTTTACATTCTAACTGCTTTCCCCTTTCCCTGTTCCCCCTCCCTTTAAGTCTCATAAGACCTCTTTCCTCTGCTCATTCCCCAATCACCCCCTCTCATTTCTCTGTCTTAGTAATCCTCTACAATGCTGGATCAAGCCTTTCCAGAACCAGGGACTTCTCCTTCCTTCTTCTTGGGAATCATTTAATATGCTATTTGTGCCTTGAGTATTCAGATCATTGATAAATATCCACTTATCAATGACTGCATTTCATGTGCATTCTTTTGTGATTGGGTTACCTCACTTAAGATGATATTTTCCAGTTCCAACTATTTGTCTAAAAATTTCATGTTTCATTGCTTTTAATTGCTGCATAGTATTTCATTGTGTATATATACCATGTTTTCTGTATCCATTCCTCTGTTGAGGGACATCTGGGTTCTTTCCAGCTTCTGGCTATTATAAATAAGGCTGCTATGAACATAGTGGAGCATGTGTCCTTATTGCATGCTGGGGAATCCTCAGGGTATATGCCCAGGAGTGGTATAGCAGGCTCCACCAGAAGTATCATGCCCAGTTTTCTGAGGAACCAACAGACTGATTGCCAGACTGGTTGTATAAGCTTGAAATCCCACCAGCAGTGGAGGAGTGTACCTCTTTCTCCACATCTTTGCCAACACCTGCTGTTTTCTGAGTTTTTAATCTTAGCCATTCTGTCTGGTGTAAAGTGAAATCTCAGGGTTGTTTTGATTTGCATTTAATTAATGCTTAATGATGTTGAATATGTCTTAAGGTGCTTTTCAGCCATTTGAAATTCTTCAGGTGAAAATTCTTTGTTTAGCTCTGTACCCCATTTTTAATAGGGTTATTTGGCTCTCTGGAGACTACCTTCTTCAGTTCTTTGTATATATTGAATATTAGCACTCTGTTGGATGTAAGGTTGGTAAAGATCTTTTTCCAATTTGTTGGTTGCTGTTTTGTCCTTTTGACAGTGTTCTTTGCCTTACAGAAACTTTGTAATTTTATGAGATCCCATTTGTCAATTCTTGATCTTAGAGCATAAACTATTGTGCTCTGTTCAGGAAATTTCCCCCTGTGCCCATGTTCTCAAGGGTCATCCACAGTTTCTTTTCTATTAGTTTCAGTGTGTCTGGTTTTATTTGGAGGTCCTTGATCCACTTGGAATTGAGCTTAATACAAGGAGATAAGAATGGATCTATTTGCATTCTTCTGCATGCTGACCTCCAGTTGAACCAGCACCATTTGTTGAAAAGGCTACCTTTTTTCCAATGGATGGTTTTAGCTCCTTTGTCGAAGATCAAGTGACCATAGGTGTGTGGGCTCATTTCTGGGTCTTCAATTCTATTCCATTGATCTACCTGCCTGTCAGAGTACCAAGACCATGCAGTTTTTAACACTATTGCTCTGTAGTACTGTTTGAGTTCCAGGATACTGATTCCCCCAGAAGTTCTTTTACTGTTGAGAATAGTTTTAGTTATCCTGGGTTTTTTGTTATTCCAGATGAATTTGAGAATTGCTATTTCTAACTCTATGAAGAACTAAGTTGGGATTTTGATGGGGATTGCATTGAATCTGTATATTGCTTTTGGCAAGATGGCCATTTTTACTATATTAATCCTTCCAATCCACAAGCATGGACAATTTTTCCATTTTCTGAGGTCTTCTTCAATTTCCTTCTTCAGAGACCTGAAGTTCTTGTCATACAGATCTTTCACTTGTTTGGTTAGAGTCACACCAAGATACTTTATATTGTTTATGGCTATTGTGAAAGGTGTCATTTCCTAATTTCTTTCTCAGCCTACTTAACCTTTGAGTATATAAAGGCTACTGATTTGCTTGGGTTGATTTTATAACCAGTCACTTTGCTGAAGTTGTTTATCAGCAGTAAGAGTTCTTTGGTGGAGTTTTATGGGTCACTTAAGTATACTATCATATCATCTGCCAATAGTGATAGTTTGACTTCTTCCTTTCCAATTTATATCCCTTTGATCTCCCTATGTTGCCAAATTGCTCTAGCTAGAAGTTCAAGTACTATATTGAAAAGATATGGAGAGATGGGACAGCCTTGTCTAGTCCCTGATTTTAGTGGGATCTCTCCATTTGGTTTGATGCTGGCTACCAGTTTGCTATATATTGCTTTTACTATGTTTAGGTATGGGCCTTGAATTCCTGTTCTTTCCAAGACTTTTAGCATGAAAGGATGCCAAATTTTGTCAAATGCTTTTTCAGCATCTAATGTAATGACCATGTGGATTTTTTTTCTTTGAGTTTGTTTATGTAGTGGGTTGCATTGATGGATTTCCATATATTGAACCAGCCCTGCATCCCTGGGATGAAGCCTGCTTGATCATGGTGAATGATCATTTTGATGTGTTCTTGGATTTGGTTGGCAAGAATTTTATTGAGTAGTATTAGGGAAATTGGGCTGAAGCTCTCTTTCTTTGTTGGATCTTTGGTGGTTTTGGTATCAGTGTAATTGTGGCTTCATAGAACGAGTTGGGTAGTATTCCTTATGTTTCTATTTTGTGGAATAGTTTGAAGAGTATTGGTATTAGGTCTTCTTTGAAGGTCTGATAGAATTCTGCACTAAAAACATCTGGTCCCATGCTTTTGTTGGTTAGAAGACTTTCAGTGACCATTTCTATTTTTTTTTTAGGGGTTATGGGACTGTTTAGAGGATCTATTTGATCCTGATTTAATTTTTGTATTTGGTATCTGTCTAGGAAATTGTCCATTTCCTCCAGATTCTCCAGTTGTGTTGAGTATAGGTTTTTATAGTAGGATCTGATGATTTTTTAATTTCTCCAGTTTCTGTTGTTATATCTCCCTTTTTAATTTTTAATTTTGTTAATTTAGATACTGTCTCTGTGCCCCCTGATTAGTCTAGCTAAGGGTTTATCTTTGTTGTTGATTTTCTCAAAGAACAAGCTCCTGGTTTTATTGAGTGTTTTTATGGTTCTCTTTGTTTCCACTTGATTGATTTCAGCCCTGAGTTTGATGATTTTCTGTCTTCTTCTTGGATGATGTTCCTTTATGTTCCAGGGCTTTAGGGTGTGTCATTAAGCTGCTAGTGTATGATCTCTCCAGTGTCTTTTTGGAGGTACTCAGAGCTATGAACTTTCCTCTCAGCACTGCTTTCATTGTGTCCCATAGATTTGGATATGTTGTCTCTTCATTTTCATTAAGTTCTAGAAAGTCTTTAATTTCTTTATTTCTTCCTTGACCAAGGTATCATTGAGTAGAGTATTGTTCAGCTTCCATGTGTATGTGGGCTTTCTGTTGTTTTTGTTGCTATTGAAGACCACTCTTACAACATAGTGATCTGATAGGAGGCATGGGATTAGTTCGATCTTATATCTGTTGAGGTCTGTCTTGTGGCCAATTATATGGTCAATTTTGAAGAAGGTACTATGAGGTGCTAAGAAAAAGGTATATTCTTTTGCTTTAGGATGAAATGTTTTCTCTCTCTCCATATATATTAAATCCAATTGGAATTGGTCCAAAGTTTCAATTACTTTCACTGTGTCCCTGTTTAGTTTCTGTTTTCATGATTGGTCCGTTGAGGAGAGTGGAGTATTGATGTCACCCACAATTATTGTGTTAATTGAAATGTGTGCTTTGAGCTTTAGTAAAGTTTCTTTTATGAATAACTGTGCCCTTGCATTTGGAGCATAGATGTTCAGAATAGAGAGTTCTTCTTAGTGGATTTTTCCTTTCACCAGTACAGAAGTGTCCTTCTGTATTCCTTTTGATGACTTTTGGTTGAAAATCAATTTTATCTGATATTAGAATGGCTACTCCAGCTTGTTTACTGAGACCATTTGCTTGTAAAATTGTTCTCCAGCCTTTTATTCTGAGGTAGTGTTTGTCTTTGACATTGAGGTATGTTTCCTGTATGCAGCAAAATGTAGGGTCCTGTTTATGAATTTAATCTGTTAGTCTATGTATTTTTATTGGGAAATTGAGTCCATTGATGTTAAGAGATATTAAAGAATGGTGATTATTACTTCCTGTTACTTTTGATGTTATTTTTATGTTGGAGTGGTTATCTTCTTTTGGGTTTGATGAAAGAAGATTACTATCTTGATTTTTCCAGGGTGTAGTTTCCCTCCTTGTATTGGCGTTTTCCACCTATTATCCTTTGTAGGGCTGGGTTTGTGGAAAGATATTGTGTAAATTTGCTTTTATCATGGAATATCTTTGTTTTTCCATCTACGGTGATTGAGAATTTTGCTGGGTATAGTAGTCTTGGCTGGCATTTGTGTTTTCCTTTATATGTTACTTGGCCTTTTTCTCATACTGCCCTTTAATATTCTATCTTTGTTTAGTACATTTGGGGTTTTGATTATTATGTGACAGGAGGTATTTCTGTTTATGTCCAATCTGTTTGGAGTTCTGTAGGCTTCTTATATGTTCATGGGCATCTCTCTCTTTAGACTAGGGAAGTTTTCCTCCATAATTTTGTTTAAGATATTTGCTGGCCTTTTAAGTTGTAAATCTTCACTCTCATCTATACCTATAATCCTTTCGCTTGGTCTTCTCATTGTGTCTTGTATTTCCTGGATGTTTTGGGTTACAAACTTTTTGCATTTTGCATTTTCTTTGACTGTTGTGTCAATGGTTTCTTTGGTATCTTCGGCATCTGAGATTCTTTCTTCTATCTCTTGTATTCTGTTGTTGATATTTGCATTTATGACTCCTGATTTCTTCCCAAGGTTTTCTATCTCCAATGTTGTCTCCCTTTGTGATTTCTTAGTTGTTTCTACTTCTGATTTTAGATCGTGCATGGCTTTTCTCATTTCCTTCACTTGTTTGTGTGTCCTGTAATTCTTTAAGAGATTTTTGTGTTTCCTCTTTCATGACTTCTGCCTGTTGACCCAAGTTCTTCTGTATTTCTTTAAGTGAATTTTGCATTTCCTTTTTATTGGCTTCTATCTGTTGACCCATATTCTCCTGAATTTCTTTAAATGATTTTTGTGTTTCCTTGTTAGGTCTTCTAACTTTTGATCCATTTTCTCCTTTATTTCTTAAAGAGATTTATTTATGTCCTTCTTGTGTTCCTGCAGCAGCATCATGACCAGAGATTTTAAATCCAAATCTTGTTTTTCTGGTGTGTTGGAGTATCCAGGACTTTCTGTTGTTGGAGAATTGGGTTCGGATGCTGCCGTATTGCCTTGATTTTTGTTAACAATGTTCCTATGTTTGCCTTTTGCCATCTGGTTATCTCTGGCGTTAGTTGGTCTTGTTGTCACTCTCTGGTACTTGAACCTCCTATAAACCTGTAAGGCTATTTCTGCTCCTCTTGATGACTGGGTTTTCCCTGGCACAGATTGCTGGTGGGCTGCCCTACTCTTGGGTGCTGTTGGAGCCCTGGTGTCCCTTGCCCCAAGCAATGTTTTACTCTGGCTTGTCTCTGTGTAACTGGAGCTGCCTATCCTGTCTGTCTTGAAGTGAAGATGGTGGCAGGGAATCCCTCCAAATGCTGATTACTCTGCAGGGCAAATGACCCATGACAAGCTGGCACACAGATGAACCACAGAGCTGCCCAGGTCTTGGGCACAGGCAAAAGCCTGGTGGTCTGTGTCTCAAGTGATGCTAAACTTGGGATATCTCTGTACATGGAGCTGCCTGTCCTGTCTGTCTGGGAGTGAAGATGGGGATGCGGAGCCCCTCCAAGTGCTGATTTATATTTCAAATGTTATCTCCTTTCTTGATTTCCCCTCTGAAAGCATCCTATCCCACCCCTCCTCCTGCTTACCAACCCACTCATTCCTACTTCCCTGTCCTGGCATTCCGCTACACTGGGACATCAAATCTTCACAGGACCAAGGGCGTCTCCTCTCACTGATTTCTGACAAGGCCATCCTCTGCTACATATGCAGCTGGAGCCATGGGTCCCTCCATGTGTGTTCTTTGGTTGGTAGTTTAGTCCCTGGGAGCTCTTTGGATTTACGTGATAGTCCAGAATTTAAAGGGATAGTTGTTTAGATAGCCTGCTTTGGATTTACATGATAACTCACTTGTCAACACTTGGTTAACCCTCATATTCTCCTTTTGTCTGTTATAGAAGTCACTTTATTTTTTGCTCTTAGTGTATAAAGCAAATGACAAGAAGAACAATTTTCCTAATTCCAATTGTTACTGGTAAAATGAAGCAAAATGAATTTGATGTCTCTTCTTGCATTCTTTTCATCATCAGAAATTTCCTCACTTTCCAATTATATATATATATATATATATATATATATATATATATATATATATTCAAATGTTATCCCCTTTCCTGGTTTCCCCTCCAAAAGCTTCCTATCTCACCCCTCCCCCTGTTCACCAACCCACTCACTCCTGCTTCCCTGTCCAGGATATATATATATTTATCCTGTGCAAGTATACATGCTACAATAAATGAATGCAATAAATCCTAAGAAAAATGAACAATTCTTTCCAGTTATTCTGAAATAAATGTTCAGTACATTCTCGATAATATGTTTCTTGTACAATGATTTTTTTAAAAAATAAAGATGTAACAATGATATGAGAATGTTTTGTTCAAGTGTGGGTAAGACAAGGAAAAGGAAAGATAAAAACCCAACTCTCTAAAGAGGAAAAATCAGGACCAGAAAAAAAAAACCAGGCAAGCAGACCTTTCTCTCACAACTTTGCAAACTGAGCTTTGAGCTTTGAAATGCTAGACAATAATGCACCAGCCCTGAATGAATGCCTCCCGCATCTCATAAACTCAGGCATGAAGCATACTTTTGAATAATCAAGATAATTCCATGCTAATTCTGAGTATTTAGAGCAGTTGTTCTCGACCTTGCCAGCACTTTAGAATCCTCTGAAAAGCTTTTACATTTTTTTCTGAGCCTCACCTCAGATCAATTAAAATTCTATACTGGGCGGGCCCAGGTATTGCTACTATTTTAAAAACTCACTAAGGGATTCTAACATTCTCAGGGTGTGAGAGCACTGAACTTGGGTAAATGCTATTATGCGCTGGGCTAAGAATAAGCATTTAAAATTTGAAGTGAGAAACATTTTTTTTTTTTAGCAAAGAGTTTGAAGTTACCTCGCAAAATTCATAGTATATTCTATCCATTCTTTAGTTAAGACCCAAACCAAAATCAGATCTGAGCGTGTTCAGAGCTGGTAGGGTGGTGAGGTGGTAAGTCCCTGCAGGCCTGGATTTGTGCTTACCAACTAACTCAGTGTGGGTGTTGGTCATTGGTTCAGGTAAGCTCCAGGGAGCCACAGCACCCTGCCTGGCATGGCCTCTGCTTTCAGCTCCCTCTAACCCCCTCCCTGTTTCAAACAGTTTAAATCAAGTTCTTTTCTTTTTTTTTTAAAATGTAATATTCATGTGCTACATTGAAGCTCCCTAGACTGAAAATTTTTATTTCTTTGCCAAGGGAAGCAAGGAACAGTTTGCAGGCAAAAATATTAAAATAAAAATTGCCTACATTTTTAAATCCTTCTTTTATTTGGTTTTCTTACTAGACCAAAGTGAAATGTGACCTGCAGCTTTGAGGTCTCTCCCAGAATTAATAATCTCCAGGTGTATTCAGAACCATTAATTGCTTCTGAAAGGAGCAATGGGAGGTTTCCCCAGAATCCTGTTAAGTGAAGGAGGGTTACTGAGCTCAGTGTTTGCTGCTTCAGTGAGTTCCTATGGCCGAGGTATTCATGTTGTGCTCAAACTATGAAGCTTGAAAGGAATAACTTGAGCAGAGGACTTGGTCGTGCTAGCGTGAGTGCTCCGAAGGCCTTGTAAAGAAGGCTTTCTGAATTCCATGTATGCTAAGCAGTTTCTGAAGCACTGTTTCCACTTTAGATTTTTGCACAATAAAACCCAAATTGCACTTTTGACTACTGAGCTGAGTCTTTTTTAACATGCTTTCCTTTAGAAAGAAAGGAAGGAAGGAAGAAAGGAGGAAAAAGAAAGAAAGAAAGAATAGAAAAGAAAAATAAAAAGAAAAGAAAGGAAGAGAAAACCCCTGGTGATAATAGTATGTCTCTGTCACATACAGGCACAGTCTATTTCTTCAGCTCCTATGTCATTAAAAGAGGTGACTTACTTATGATGATTAATAATAATGAAATATGTATGAAGAAATAAATTATACAAATTCCATTCTGTATGTGGAGGGAGCTATACAAATCACCAGGCCCTGATTACCTCTCCGCCTTGCCCAAACAAGGGACAGAAGAGCCTTGCTCTATTTGGTTTTCCTCTGAGATCCCAACTTAGGAAGAAGACTATGAAAAAGTTTGAAAGGCGTTGTGACAGGTTCAAATTCTTTTAAATTGTGCATTTGTAAAACTCTGCCTCTCCCACCAGCCCACCCCTGCTTTCGCTCTGGCCTTCACATTGCATTATTTAAGGCAGCCAGGGATACCTGAGTCAACACCATCTGACTGGTGTTGTCGGATGTGTCACATGCTTTTGTCTCCAATGACAGGAGTACTAGGCACTCTCCTAGAGCATTTCCTGAATACCCATAACTGAACATGTGGGTTGTGTGCTGAGCAGAAGGAAGGATGGCCCGTGACACACCTGTGTAGACATGGCAGGTGTGAAATGGGCTCAGACGGTCATAAGAAACCTGGCTCAGAGGTAGATCATCACATCACATGCTCATTTATTCGTCATCACTATGTTGGATCTGCCTCCTCTGGTTGCGGTGTGTATGCTTGCTATTAGGGAAAGGAATGAAGATGTGAGCGAATCCAAAAAAGTCTTCTAGTCTTCACATCCAATAAAGTAATGGATTTTACTTTAAGAAGCCAAATTATCACATTTATGGAATTTTAAAGGAACTGTAAGTCTGTTAAGGCTGAAATGTTAGGGAATGATTCCTGAAGTTTCTGGAAAGCTACACACGTCTCTTACAACATTTTTTTTCACTTATTCTGACTAAAACAGTGGCCCTTCTACCCATTAAAGTAAAACAAACAAACAAACAAACAAACAAAAAGAAAAACCATGTTGACTTATTTACAGAAGAATTGGTTTAAAATGTTTCTGGAAATTCCTCACTTGACAATGATAATAATCTGAGAAATACTGAGAACAAGAACCAAGCAATACTATACTCTCCAACAGAGTAACACCTTCAACCGGTGCTCAGAGAACACTGGTGGCCACTTCCAGCCAAACCACTGTGTAATTGGGCCCCAAGGTCTCTAAGGTTTTCCTTTATCCTCAAAGTTTTTGGCACATTAATCTTTTCATAGACGTTACACATACACTCATCAGATGTTCTTACAAATAAATAATGTGACAGAGTGAGAAACATGACACTTTTAGGAGATAAATATTAAGCTAAGTCATAACAAAATATGGAGCTGACAAGCCTTGTACTTATTTAGTGTTATATTGAAAGGTCCTAATTGTTTGCATTAATTTTTGCCAGATGGACTACACAAAAATTTTGAAAAAAAATTACTGTACATGAATCCAATTGGTAAATGTGTTTATTGTGGTTTTATCAATGGTGGGCTGTGATTCCACTAGAATGTAAACACTTGAAAGAAAAGAGAAGAATTGAGTTCAATTTATTGGGATCTATATAATTTGTAGCATACCATAAGTTATCAGTAAATTAATGAAGCTGCATTTTTTAAGTGCAGAACCTATCAAACCAGGTTTTCATTTTTCTTTATTTATTATATGTAATTAAGAGCACTGTAGCTGTCTTCAGACACCACAGAATAGGGCATCAGATCTCATTACAGATGGTTGTGAGCCACCATGTAGTTGCTGGGATTCGAATTCAGGACCTTTGGAAGAGCTGTCAGTGGTCTTAATCTCTGGGCCATCTCTCTAGCCCTGAAGCTGCAATTTTTAAAAAATTCAATGCAGAGGGGAAAAAGTACATATTTCTCTTTTCCACTGATGATGGGTTATTTGAGAATTCAATTTACCAAGAGATAACTCTAAACCTTTTACTGGTCATCTCGAAATGAAACACAAATATGTCATACACAGATCCCTGTTAATGAATTAATAAGTGTCTCACTCTTTATTCTTATATTTAGTAGCTTCAGCACCTATCTGTCAGCACTTCAACCACTAATAAGAAAGTGGCTACTTCATTGTTTTATAAATTCAATGCAATTTAAACTTCTGGGTTTTCTGTATTAGCTATTTTATTACTCAATTTTGAAAAGTATAGTTCAGTTCACATAAAATTTGTGTGGTTATGAGATGATTCTGAAGATAAGAGTATTCCCAGCATAACCATGAGGACCTGAGTTCAGGTCCCCAGAAATTACATAAGGAGCCAGGCATGATTGTATACATATGTATACACTTCCCTGATCAGAGGACAGAGACAGGAGGATCACTGGTGCTTAAAGGCTGCAAGCCTAGCTCCAGTTTTAATGAGAGACCCTGAATTAACAAAATAAAACTAGTAGTGATAGAACTTCCAGGTGTCCACATGGATATACATGCTCACACCCATATATGTATACAGCACACATGTACACACACATATATGCCATGCCCACCCACAGACACCATCACTCACAATCACATACCCACAAAATAAATAAACCAAGTACAAAAGCTTAGCTCATAGAAGCTAAATTTTGAATGTAGATGGTTATAAATAAGACAGGTTGATATTTGGTAGTGGTTATTAAAACAATATTTTCATATAATTCACTTTGTATGCATATTGCACATCAAAAAATGCATTTTCAATTCCTTTCCTTGAATTGTTATATCTTGAATGAACTGGATATCTACATTTTAAATTTTCAGTGTATTAGGAATCCTACAAATGAAAAAAATACTCTAAAATTACTGCTCTTAGAGTTAAGGCTTAAATTTAACTTTTCCTTTTGAATAATAAATAAAAGTTGTTTATGAGAAGTTGGATTATGCAGTTTCCTATTCTGTCACGGATTGAGCCTTGTATCAATCAGTAGGTCACTATATTTGACTTAGAGGCAGACTCTTCTGAAACGTGTTTCCTCCTATAAACCTGGATTGTTTGGTTTCCTTTTCATGGCCATGAGAAGAAAAGGGCTTGGTTTGTAGACAATATAAAAAGTTAACATAATCCAAATCAAAGATGAAGGTAAGTAAGATGACTTTCTTTTTCTTTTTTATTAGATATATTCTTTATTGACAATCCAAATGTTGTCCCCTTTCCTCATTCCCCCACCCCAGAAAACCCCCTAACCTACCCTCCTCCCCATGCTCACCAATCCATCCACTTCTACTTCCCCACCCTGGGATTCCCATAAACTGCTGCATCAAGCCTTCATAGGACCAAGGGCCTCTCCTCTCTTTGATGTCAAGGCCATCCTCGACGGCCTATGCATCTGGAGCCATGGGTCCCTCCCTGTGTACTCTTTGATTGGTGGTTTAGTCCCTGGGAGCTCTTGGGGTACTGTGCGGTTCAAATTGTTGTTCCTCCTATGGTGCTGCAAACCTCTTCAGCTCCTTGGGTCCTTTCTCTAGCTCATCCATTGGGGACTCTGTGCTCAGTTCAATGGCTGGCTGAGAGTGTCCTCCTCTGTATTTGTCGTGCACTGGCAGAGCCTCCCAGGTTACAGCTATATGAGACTCGTATCAGCAAGCATTTGTTAGCATCCACATTCATCTCTAGGTTTTGTAACTGTATATGGGATGAATCACTAGGTGGGGTAGTCTCTTGATGATCTTTCCCTCAGACTCTGCTCCACACTTTGTCTCTGTTTCTCCCTCTGTGGGTATTTTGTTCCCCTTCTAAGAGGGACCAGAGTATCCATACTTTGTTCTTCCTCCTTCTTGAGTTCATTTGGTCTGTGAATTGTATCTTGGGTATTCCAAACTTCTGGGCTAATATCCACATATCACTGAAGGCATACTATGTGTGTTCTTTTGTCATTGGGTTACCTCACTCAGGATGATATTTTCTAGTTCCATCCAACTGCTTAAGAATTTCATGAATTCATTGTTTTTAATAGCTGAGTAGTATTCCATCATGTAAATGTACCACATTTTCTATATCCATTCGTCTCTTGAGGGACATCTGTATTCTTTCCAGCATCTGGCTATTACAAATAAAGCTGCTATGAACAGGGGGACCCTGCTATTCCACTCCTGGCAATATACCCAGAGGATTCTCCAGCATGTAATAAGGATATATGCTCCATTATGTTTGTAAGCTAACCTTCTAAAAGCAGCAGTGAATCCTGAGGTCTGAGGCAAGCCAAGGAGAGCTGTGCAGACAAGTCCTAGGTCTCTCAGAAGATTCATTTTCCCTTCTGCTTGGAAAGTTTTCTTTTCTCATCCTATATAAGGTGAATATTTTCTTCTCCAGAAAATTTACAACAAACCATTTGATTTTCTCCAGTTATGTAGCCCCAAATAAAACTAAAATAGCAATACCTTAGAAATTTTGGTGGAGCCTATAGCTCAGTGAGACACCTCCTTCGTGTATGCAGAGCCTTGGGTTAAATATTTAACACACACAGACACATACACATACACACACACACACACAGCACACTTTCTAGTCATGGAAATGATGTTCTGTAATAGGAACACCATTTAAATTTGACTCTGTTAAAGAAAGAATTAGTGAATAGAAATAGGACTGGATATTTAACTTCTGAATATATGACCAGTGCTCCTGATGTTATTATTCTTATGTATTTTGATTCATCATGATTGACTGATGCCAGTAGATTTCATGATTTTGTGAGATTTACATGTACTTGAAAAAAATCAAGTAAACAAACATGATCTGAAAGTCAGTATCCTGAAAGCCATCCAGCCAAATAGAATTATATTCTGCCTGAAGAAAGTACTTCTAGGTAAGATGGCATGGGGAACTTTTCTCTAGAAAGAAGAAAACTGTCTCAGAGTCCATAGGGTGGGTCTCTCTCAGAGCTGCCAAGGCTTTGTGCTGTTGCTTCTTCATTCCTGCTTATTTCTTATTTCTTTCTTGTCAAACTCAAATGAGTTACTGGTCTCCACTGTCATTGTGTTCATTCCCTTTTGTATTTGTTAGTGAGTGTGGGATTTTTAGATTGGACATCAAATACAGCAAATAAAAATGGTATAGAATCCTAATAATTTTGTATTCCAGAGCTGAAATATAATAAAACTTTATTATTTTAAACGGTTTTAGAGATGAATGAAGTTTAAGTCCGTTCTAATTTGTACACGGGTCTCCCAGTCTAAGGTTTACCTCATTTAGCTCTCATGGTGCAGAGCTCGAGGATTTCCAATGTAAAGCCTAGTGTTCTACTTGAGACCTTCTCTTGTAGTGACTCATCTCTAATCTTTGTCTCCTTTACATGTGCAGCTTGTAAATCCTCAAATTACTTTGCACTAGATTTCTATTGAGTTGCACAATTTACTAACTTTCTTGAGAAAACTGATAAGTATACTAATATCAATACTCTTACTTGCTCAGTCTGATCTGGTCCTCTTATGGCTCCAATACAACAAAGATATCATGGGTTCATGTTATCTTATTTGTAGAAAAGATCAGTTTCATGTACATTTCCTCTGTGTCTTAAATTAGCAAAGTCTCAGGGATCATTTGCCTAAATAGTATTAACTGATTTGCTTCTATACTGGAATTGCAGCTTCTCTAACCCTGGTGTCAGGCACAGCGCTCCTGTGAACGTGAATGCATGTCTTCAGTACTGTGCTGAGCTTTTCATAACTGAAGTCACAGTGGCTAAAGAATAAATCCTCTTATACTCCTACCATCAGAAGTGTCCTGAGATTTCCATGTTGCTTTTAAGATTATGTACTTCCATGTGTAAAATTACATCAAAACATGTCAACACATTCTGTCATTGTCTCCATGTTTTTTTGAATCAGAATTCTGTGGTTTAAAAGCACATATATAGCAAATAGCCCAGTTTAAGATCATTCATGGGCAGTTGTGACATGGTCTGCCAGGGCCCCACCTGCACCCAGAAGCTAGGCAGCACCATAGCCTTCTGTGCACCTATCCTGCCAGGTATATCAGTTCTGCAGTAAGTCCCATATTTAGAGGGAGTCCCATATTAAGAGGTGAGGCTTAGGAATTCAGGAAACACCCGAGTGTCAGAAAAGCTGGAGAGGGGTCAGTCATGACCCTACCTGCTCCCAGGAGCTGGGTTGTGCCACAGCACTCTGTACCAGGGAAAAGCTGGTCACCCAGGGGTTCTGAGACAGACTTTCAGGCACAAAAGAGGGACAAGAATCAGCCAGAGACAGCAGGACCAACTAACACCAGAGATAACCAGATGGCAAAAGGCAAACATAGGAACGTTGCTAACAGAAATCAAGAACCAATTATCCCACAACAGCAAGTCCTGGATACCCCAACCTACCAGAAAAGCAAAATTTGGATTTAAAATCACAGCTCATGATGCTGATAGAGGGCTTCAAGAAGGATATAACTAATTCCCTTAAAGAAATAAAGGAGAACACAGGTAAATGGGTAGAAGCCCTTAAAAAATTACAGGAAAGCACAACCAAACAGATAAAGAATTAAACAAAACCATCTAGGATCTAAAAATAGAGGTAGAAACAATAAAGAAATCACAAAGGGAAGCAGCTCTAGACATAGAAAAACCGTGGAAAGAAGTCAGGAATCATGGATGCAAGCATTAAAAACAGAAAACAAGAGATAGAAGAGAGAAGCTCAGATGCAGAGATACTATAGAAAACATTGACACAACAGTCAAAGAAAATTCAAAATTCAAAAAGATCCTGACCCAAAACATCCAGGAAATCTAGGACACAATGAGAAGACCAAACCTAAGGATTATAGGTATAGAAAAGAGTGAAGGATTTCCAAATTAATGGACCAGTAAATGTCTTCAACAAAATTATAGAAGAAAACTTCCCTGACCTAAAGATAGAGATGCCCATGAACATACAAGAAGCCTATAGTACTCCAAATAGGTTTGACCAGAAAAGAAATTCCTCCCATCACATAATAATTAAAACACAAAACACCCCAAGTAAAGAAAGAATATTAAAAGCTGTAAGGGTAAAAGGTCAAGTAGCATATAAAGGAAGACCTAGCAGAATTATACCAGACTTCTTACTAGATAATATGAAAGCCAGAAGATCCTGAGCAGATGTCATACAGACCCTAAGGGAACACAAATGCCTACCTAGGCTATTATACCCAGCAAATCTCTTAATTACCATGGATGGAGAAACCAAGATATTCCATGACAAAAGCAAATTTACACAGTATCTTTCCACAAATTGAGACCTTCAAAAGATAATGAATGGAAAACACCAACAAAAGGAGGGAAACTAGACACTAGAAAAAGGAAGAAATTAATCTTCTTTCAAGAAACCCAAAAGAAGATAAGCACACAAATATAAAATTACATCAAAATAGCAGGAACAAATAATCACTATTCCTTAATATCTCTTAACATCAATGGACTCAATTCCCCAATAAAAAGATATAGACTAACAGACTGGATACATAAACAGGATCCAACACTTTGCTGCATATAGGAAACACATCCCAGTGTCAAAGACAAACACAAACTCAGAGTAAAAGGCTGGAAAACAATTTTCCAAGCAAATGGTTCCAGGAAACAAGCCAGAGTAGCCATTCTAATATCTGATAAAATTAACTTTCAACCAAAAGTCATCAAAAAGACATGAATAAGACCCTTGAGCACATGGGCACAGGGGACATTTTCCTGAACAGAACACCAATAGTTTATGCTCTAGGATCAAGAATTGACAAATCAGACCTCATAAAATTACAAAGTTTCTGTAAGGCAAAGGACACTGTCAATAGGACAGAATGGCAACCAATAAATTGGGAAAAGATTGTTACCAACCCTACATCTGAAAGAGGGTTAATGTCCAACATATATAAAGAACTCAAGAAGTTAGACTCCAGAAAATCAAATAACCCTATTAAAAATTGGGGTACAGAGTTAAAGAATTTTCACCTGAAGAACTTCAGATGGCTGAGAAGCATCTTAAAAAATGCTCAACTTTGGAGATACTCATCGGCGGCAGCGGCGGCGGCAGCGGCAGCAGTGGCTGCTCCAGCTGAAGGGCCATCAGCAGTGGAACCAAGGCGTCACAGGGACCAGTTAGGCCCTGCGCCCACGACCACTGACCTTCGCTGACCAGCCGGGCAGCAAGCAGCTGCAGTTGTGCGGCGCCTTTCCTGCACGGAGGCCACTTCAGAACTCGGCCTCCCACCAGTCAGGAGAGGAGCATCCATCTTGGTTCCGTACTCCAGGAATCGGACAGACTGAGGTACACAAACATAATCCGAGGCCAACACCGCGGTGGTCTGAGCCCGATGGGCGTTGGCCTGCACCCAGGCCCTGGGCGGGTCGGGGGGCCATCGGGGTGCCAACCCAACCAGGAGGTTTTTTGCCCAGGCCTGCGAGCGCGCCGCCGCCATTTTGCCTGCAGGACGACAGAGAGCTCAGGCGGGCAGACCTGTAACAGGCATAGCCTAAGGCTAACAAAGCAGGGGTCCAGGCCCCAAAAGGCACAGGACTGACCCCAAGAACTGGGCGGCTTGGTGGGCCATCTGTGAGTCAACCCGCCCAGGTGATTGTTAGCAAAGCAGACTCTCCCGGCGCTTTCAGGGAGCGCGGGCGCGCACGCCCGCCATCCTAGTCACCTGGCAAACCCAATTAACAGTCATAGCCCTAGGGGAACTTTCCTCTGACCTTGGCCTCCCAGGCTTTTGCCTGGACTCAGGGACTGGGCGGCCAGGCTAACCTTGTGTGCGACAGCCCGGTTGGCAGATCGGCTGCCCAGCGGAGTGAGCGGAACACAGGGGAGGTCACAGTAGCATACACCATCGGCACTCCCTGGGAGTGCACACGGGCTCCATCTGCTCCACAGACACAATCTGGGGCAAGGCCTCAGGCAGAAGCCCTTAGCTCTACTCTCTCCGCTTCCAGATCCAGATCAGTCTGGGCGGCAGCATTACATCTCCAAGTCCTGCAAGTGGCTAGCTGGGCTTCCGGGCGGCCAGCTGGGAGAAGTCAGTGTGCTCCAGTGAATCCAGCGGGCCCCAGCGGGAGCCTTCGGGTGCCTGCTTTGGGATCGGAACAGCCTGGGCAGCAGCACACTGCCTACAAGCAGTGCAGGAGGTAAGCTGTGCACCAGAGGCCAACTGGGAAGGGGCAGCTTGCACTGGTGAGTCCAGCACTGACAAGATAAACTAACACCAGTGAGATCTAGATGGCAAAAGGCAAACGCAGGAACGTCACTAACAGAAATCAAGGCAATATGGCAACATCTGAACCCAATTCTCCTCTACCAACATGTCCTGGATACCCCATCACACCAGTAAAACAAGATTTGGATTTAAAATCACTGGTCATGATGCTGGTACAGGAACACATGAAGGTCATACATAAAGAAATTCAGGAAAAAATGGATCAAAAGTTAGAAGCCCTTGCAAGGGAAACACAAAAATCATTGAAAGAAATCCAGGAGAATACAAAAGCCAACAAGGAGGAAATGCAAAAAACACTTAAAGAAATACAGGAGAACTTTGCTCAACAGGCTGAGCTCATGAAAGACGAAACACAAAAATCTCTTAAAGAATTACAGGAAAACACAAACATGCAAGTGAAGGAGCTAAGCAAAACCATCCAGGATCTAAAATCAGAAGTAGAAACAACTAAGAAAACTCAAAGGGAGACAACTTTGGAGATAGAAAGCCTTGGGAAGAAATCAGGGGACAGAGATACAAATATCAACAACAGAATACAAGAGATAGAAGAAAGAATCTCAGATGCTGAAGATTCCATAGAAACCATGGACTCAACAGTTAAAGAAAATGCAAAATGCAAAAAGCTTGTAACCCAAAATATCCAGGAAATCCAGGACACAATGAGAAGACCAAACCTAAGGATTATAGGCATAGATGAGAGTGAAGATTTACAACTTAAAGGGCCAGCAAATATCTTCAATAAAATTATGGAAGAAAACTTCCCTAACCTAAAGAGAGAGATGCCCATGAATATACAAGAAGCCTACAGAACTCCAAACAGACTGGACCAGAACAGAAATACTTCCCGTCACATAATAATCAAAACACCAAATGTTCTAAACAAAGAAAGAATACTAAAGGCAGTAAGAGAAAAAGGCCAAGTAACATATAAAGGAAGACCTATCAGAATCACAGCAGACTTTTCACCTGAGACTATGAAGGCTAGAAGGTCCTGGGCAGATCTCATGCAGACTCTAAGAGAACACAAATGCCAACCAAAACTACTATATCCAGCAAAACTCTCAATCACCATAGATGGAGAAACTAAGATATTTCATGACAAAACCAAGTTTACCCAATATCTATCCACAAACCCGGCCCTACAAAGGATAACAGGAGGACAACACCAATACAAGGAGGGAAACTTCACCCTGGAAAAAGCAAGATAGTAACCTTTCATCAAACCCAAAAGAAGTTAAGCATTCAAATTTAAAAAATAACGTCAAAAATGATAGGAAGTAACAATCACTATTCCTTAATATCTCTTAACATCAATGGACTTAATGCCCCAATAAAAAGACACAGACTAACTGAATGGATACGTAAACAGGACCCTACATTTTGCTGCTTACAGGAAACACACCTCAGGGTCAAAGACAAACACTACCTTAGAGTAAAAGGCTGGAAGACAATTTTACAAGCAAATGGTCTCAGGAAACAAGCTGGAGTAGCCATTTTAATATCAGATAAAATTGACTTTCAACTCAAAGTCATCAAAAGAGACCCTGAGGGACACTTCTTGCTGGTCAAAGGAAAAATACAAAAAGAAGAACTGTCAATCCTGAACATCTATGCCCCAAATGCAAGGGCACCCTCTTTCGTAAAAGAAACTTTATTAAAACTAAAAGCACACATTGCACCTAACACAATAATTGTGGGTGACTTCAACACTGCACTTTCCCCAATGGACCGATCAGGAAAACAGAAACTAAACAGGGACACAATGAAACTAATTGAAGCTTTGGACCAATTAGATTTAACAGATATATATAGAACATTCTATCCTAAAACAAAAGAATATACCTTTTTCTCAGCACCTCATGGTACCTTCTCCAAAATCGACCATATAATTGGTCACAAGACAGACCTCAACAAATATAAGAAGATCGAACTAATCCCATGCCTCCTATCTGATCACTATGGAGTAAAAGTGGTCTTCAATAGCAACAGAAACAACAGAAAGCCCACATACACGTGGAAACTGAACAATACTCTACTCAATGATACCTTGGTCAAGGAAGAAATAAAGAAAGAAATTAAAGACTTTTTAGAACACAATGAAAATGAAAACACAACATACCCAAATCTATGGGACACAATGAAAGCAGTGCTAAGAGGAAAACTCATATCCCTGAGTGCCTCCAAAAAGAAAATGGAGAGAGCATACATTACCAGCTTAATGACACACCTGAAAGCCCTGGAACAAAAAGAAGCTATTTCGCCTAGGAGGAGTAGAAGGCAGGAAATCATCAAACTCAGGGCCGAAATCAATCAAGTAGAAACAAAGAGAACCATACAAAAAATCAACAATACCAGGAGCTGGTTCTTTGAGAAAATCAACAAGATAGATAAACCCTTAGCCAGAATGACCAAAGGGCACAGAGAAAGTATCCAAATTAACAAACTTAGAAATGAAAAGGGAGATATAACAACGGAAACTGAGGAAATCCAAAAAATCATCAGATCCTACTACAAGAGCCTATACTCAACACAACTGGAGAATCTGGAGGAAATGGACAATTTCCTTGACAGATACCAAATACCAAAATTAAATCAGGACCAACTAGACCATCTAAACAGTCCCATAATGCCTAAAGAAATAGAAGGAGTCATAGAAAGTCTTCCAACCAAAAAAAGCACAGGACCAGATGGCTTCAGTGCAGAATTGTACCAGACCTTCAAAGAAGAGTTAACACCAATACTCTTCAAACTATTCCACAAAATAGAAACAGAAGGAACACTACCCAATTCCTTCTACGAAGCCGCAATTATGCTGATACCAAAGCCACACAAAGATCCAACAAAGAAAGAGAACTTCAGACCAATTTCCCTTATGAACATCGATGCAAAAATACTCAATAAAATTCTTGCCAACCGAATCCAAGAACACATCAAAACGATCATCCACCATGATCAAGTAGGCTTTATCCCGGGAATGCAGGGTTGGTTCAATATACGGAAATCCATCAATACAATCCACTACATAAACAAACTCAAAGAACAAAACCACATGGTCATTTCATTGGATGCTGAAAAAGCATTTGACAAAATTCAGCATCCCTTCATGCTTAAAGTCTTGGAGAGAACAGGAATTCAAGGCCCATACCTAAACATAGTAAAAGCAATATACAGCAAACCGGTAGCCAGCATCAAACTAAATGGAGAGAAACTTGAAGCAATCCCACTGAAATCAGGGACCAGACAAGGCTGCCCCCTTTCTACTTATCTTTTCAATATTGTACTTGAGGTACTAGTTCGGGCAATTCGACAACATAAGGAGGTCAAAGGGATACAAATTGGAAAGGAAGAAGTCAAACTATCATTATTTGCAGACGACATGATCGTCTACCTAAGTGACCCAAAGAACTCCACTAGAGAGCTCCTACAGCTGATAAACAACTTCAGCAAAGTGGCAGGTTATAAAGTCAACTCAAGCAAATCAGTGGCCTTCCTATACTCAAAGGATAAGCAGGCTGAGAAAGAAATTATGGAAATGACCCCCTTCACAATAGCCACAAACAGTATAAAGTATCTTGGGGTGACTCTTACCAAACATGTGAAAGATCTGTATGACAAGAACTTCAAGACTCTGAAGAAGGAAATGGAAGAAGACCTCAAAAAATGGGAAAACCTCCCATGCTCATGGATCGGTAGAATCAATATAGTTAAAATGGCCATTTTGCCTAAAGCACTATACAGATTCAATGCAATACCCATCAAAATCCCAACTCAATTCTTCACAGAGTTAGAAAGAGCAATTATCAAATTCATCTGGAACAACAAAAAACCCAGGATAGCTAAAACTATTCTCAGCAACAAAAGGAAATCTGGGGGAATCAGTATCCCTGACCTCAAGCAATACTACAGAGCAATAGTGTTAAAAACTGCATGGTATTGGTACAGTGACAGGCAGGAGGATCAATGGAACAGGATTGAAGATCCAGAAATGAACCCACACACCTATGGCCACTTGATCCTCGACAAAGAGGCTGAAAACATCCAATGGAAAAAAGATAGCCTTTTCAACAAATGGTGCTGGTTCAACTGGAGGTCAGCATGCAGAAGAATGCGAATTGATCCATCCTTGTCTCCTTGTACTAAGCTCAAATCCAAATGGATCAAGGACCTCCACATAAAGCCAGACACTCTGAAGCTAATAGAAAAAAAACTGGGGAAGACCCTTGAGGACATCGGTACAGGGAGAAAGTTTCTAAACAGAACACCAATAGCGTATGCTCTAAGAGCAAGAATTGACAAATGGGACGTCATAAAATTACAAAGTTTCTGTAAGGCAAAGGACACCATCAAGAGGACAGATCGGCAACCAACAAATTGGGAAAAGATCTTCATCAATCCTACATCAGATAGAGGGCTAATATCCAATATATATAAAGAACTCAAGAAGTTAGACTCCAGAAAACCAAACAACCCTATTAAAAAATGGGGTACAGAGTTAAACAAAGAATTCTCACCTGAAGAACTTCGGATGGCGGAGAAGCATCTTAAAAAATGCTCAACTTCATTAGTCATTAGGGAAATGCAAATCAAAACAACCCTAAGATTTCATCTTACACCAGTCAGAATGGCTAAGATTAAAAATTCAGGAGACAGCAGGTGTTGGAGAGGGTGTGGAGAAAGAGGAACACTCCTCCACTGCTGGTGGGGTTGCAAATTGGTACAACCACTCTGGAAATCAGTCTGGCGGTTCCTCCGAAAACTGGGCACCTCACTTCCAGAAGATCCTGCTATACCACTCCTGGGCATATACCCAGAAGACTCCCCACCATGTAATAAGGATACATGTTCTACTATGTTCATAGCAGCCCTATTTGTAATTGCCAGATGCTGGAAAGAACCCAGGTATCCCTCAACAGAAGAGTGGATGCAAAAAATGTGGTATATCTACACAATGGAGTACTATTCAGCCATTAGAAACAATGAATTCATGAAATTCTTAGGCAAATGGATGGAGCTAGAGAATATCATACTAAGTGAGGTAACCCAGACTCAAAAGGTGAATCATGGTATGCACTCACTAATAAGTGGATATTAACCTAGAAAACTGGAATACCCAAAACATAATCCACACATCAAATGAGGTACAAGAAGAAAGGAGGAGTGGCCCCTGGTTCTGGAAAGACTCAGTGAAACAGTATTCAGCAAAACCAGAATGGGGAAGTGGGAAGGGGTGGGTGGGAGGACAGGGGAAGAGAAGGGGGCTTGCGGGACTTTCGGGGAGTGGGGGGGCTAGAAGAGGGGAAATCATTTGAAATGTAAATAAATTATATCGAATAATAAAAAAAAAAGGAAAAAAATGCTCAACTTCATTAGTCATTAGGGAAATGCAAATCAAAACAACCCTGAGATTTCACCTTACACCAGTCAAAATGGCTAAGATTAAAAATTAAGGAGACAGCAGGTGTTGGCGAGGATGTGGAGAAAGAGGAACACTCCTCCACTGCTGGTGGGGTTGCAAATTGATACAACCACTCTGGAAATCAGTCTGGCAGTTCCTCCGAAAACTGGGCACCTCACTCCCAGAAGATCCTGCTATACCACTCCTGGGCTTATACCCAAAAGATTCCCCAGCATGTAATAAGGATACATGTTCCACTATGTTCATAGCAGCCCTATTTATAATTGCCAGAAGCTGGAAAGAACCCAGGTATCCCTCAACAGAAGAGTGGATGCAAAAAATGTGGTATATATACACAATGGAGTACTATTCAGCCATTAGAAACAATGAATTCATGAAATTCTTAGGCAAATGAATGGAGCTGGAGAACATCATACTAAGGTAACCCAGACTCAAAAGATGAATCATGGTATGCACTCACTAATAAATGGATATTAACCTAGAAAACTGGAATACCCAAAACATAATCCACACATCAAATGAGGTACACGAAGAACGGAGGAGTGGCCCCTTGTTCTGGAAAGACTCAGTGAAGCAGTATAGAGCAAAATCAGAACAGGGAATTGGGAAGGGGTGGGTGGGAGAACAGGGGGAGGGAAGGGGACTGATGGCACTTTCGGGGAGTGGGGGGTCCAGAAAAGGGGAAATCATTTGAAATGTAAATAAATATATCAATAACCTTTTAAAAATAAATAAATAAAAAACAAAACAAAACAAAATAAACACTCCCATTTCTCAATATGCTATAAATCATAGAGATTAGTACATTAAATGTGAAAGCACAAAAAGAAGGAACAAACCCTAGGAAATAGAATCATTTTGAGTAAAATCTGTCTTGGAAACTGGCTCCATACTAATTAAATGAAGTTCTCCATGTAGATACTGATATTTATGACTTTGTTTGCCATACTGAGAAATGGGTCAGCAGTTTAGCGCACAGACTGCTATTGTGGAGAAGTGAGTTCAGTTCTAGTACCCATGTTGGATAGTTCACAACTACCTATAACTCTAGACCCAGAGGTTTTATCATCCTCAGCTGGCCTCTGCAAACACTGAACTCTTCCCTCCATACAAACACCTACCCATGCCCATACTTTAAAATAAAGCTTAAAAATAGTTTAAGAACTCTAGGTTTAACCTACAGGTGAAAAATTAAAAGTCTCCATCTTCCAGCTGCTTGAACTGAAACTCCTAACCCCAGTTTGGGACTGGATTTGACTCAAGGTTATTGCACAGGCTAGAGAGCTCTTGGATACCATGGAATGTCCAAACCTGATTATGCACATATAAGAAAAAGAATATCAAAATGAATGCATTGAGCATGTTTCCAATAAAATCATAGAAAACAATTCCCTAGATTTAGAGAGCATAATGTCTATCTAGCTATAAGAGGCCTACATAACTTCAAATAGACAAGCCAGAAAAGAAATCCCCTATGAGACATTACAGCTTAAAAAATTAAAAATGAAGAATAAAGAAAGGATATTAAAAGCTTCAAGAGAAAAGGGCTACTAAGTTGCTTATAAAAACCAATACATCAAAATAAACCCTGATTATTTGACGTTTTAAAGTCATATAGGCCTAAAGATATGCATTCCAATTCTAAATGCTCATAATTGACAACCCAGATTATTACATACAGAAAAACTACCTGTTAAAATTGAAAGAGAAATAAAAGCTTTCCATGATAAAAAAAAAGAATGTACTCCCACTAATCCCCTGTACAGTGGGTGCTGGTAGGAAAACTTCAGTCTGAAGATAAGGATGAACACGTGCAAGGGATTACAGGAAATAAATAATTACTCTCAAAACAGTTAATCAAATAGTTGTAAGGAAACTACATAAAACAACAAAATGACAGGTATTAACACACATTCTCCAATAATACATTAATATCAATAGTCTCAGATCACTAAAGAAGAGACACATACAAAGAACAAACAGGCTGAGAAAGAAATTAGGGAAGCAACATCTTCACAATAGTCACAAACAATATAAAATATCTTACTGTGACTCTAAACAAATGAAAGATCTGAATGACAAGAACTTCAAGTCTCTGAAGAAAGAAATCAAAGAAGACTTCATAAAATGGAAAGATCTCCCATGCTTATGGATTGGTAGGATTAATTTAGTAAAAATGGTCATCTTGCCAACAGTAATCTACAGATTTAGTGCAATGCCCATCAAAATTCTCTCAATCCTTCATAGAGTTAGAAAGAGCAATTTCCAAATTCATCTGGAATAACAAAAACTCAAGATAGTGAAAACTACCCTCAACAGTAAAGAACTGCTAGCAGAATCACCATCCCAGACCTCAAACTGTACTACAGAGCAATTGTTATAGCAACTGCATGGTATTGATATAGTGATAGGCCAATAGATCAATGGAGTAGAATTGAAGATCAGAAATGAACCCACATACCTATGGTCACATGATATTTGACCAAGGATCTAAAATCATCCAGTGGAAAAAAGACAGCATTTTCAACAAATGGTGATGGTTCAACTGGTGTTTAGCAGCAGAAGATTGCACATTGATCCATTCCTATCTCCTTGAACAAAGCTCAAGTCCAAGGGTATCAAGGACGTCTATAGAAAACCAGACACACTGAAACGAATAGAAAAGAAAGTGGAGAAGAACCTCAAGCACATGGGCACAGGGGAAATTTTCCTGAATAGAGCACTAATAGCTTATGCTCTAAGACCAAGACTTGGACAAATGGGACCTCATAAAATTGCAAATCTTCTGAAAAGCAAAGAACACTGTTACTAGAATGAAATGTCAACCAACAGATTGGGGAAAGATCCTACATCTGATAGAGGGCTAATATCAAATATATACAAAGAACTCAAGAAGTTAGACTCCAGAGAACAAAATAACCTTATTGAAAATGGGGTACAGAGTTAAACAAAGAATTTTCACCTGAGGAATATCGAATGTCTGCAAAGCACCTAAAGAAATGCTCGTCATTAGTCATCAGGGAAATATAAATCAAAACAACTCTGAAATTCCACCTCACACCAGTCAGAATGTCTAAGACCAAAAACTCAGGTTATAGCAAATGCTGGCAAGGATGTAGAGAAAGAGGAACACTCCTCCATTGCCGGTGGGATTGCATGCTGGTATAATGTCTTAGTTAGGGTTTTACTGCTATGAACAGACACCATGACCAATGCAAGTTATATAAAAGACAACATTTGATTCGGGCTGGCCTACAGGCTCAGAGGTTCAATCCATTGTTATCAAGGCAGAAACATGGCAGCATCCAGGCAGATATGGTGCAAGAGGAACTGAGAGTTCTATATCTTCATCTAAAGGTTGCTAGTAGAAGACTGACTTCCAGGCAAGTAGACTAGGGTGAGGGTCTTAAGCCCACACCCACAGTGACACTCCCTAGGCCAATCATATACGAACCATCACATACAAACACTCTGGAAATCAGTTTGGTGATTCCTCAGAAAATTGGACATACTACTACTTGAGGACCCAGCTATACCATTTCTGGGCATATAAGCAGAAGATGATCCAACATGTAATAAGGATACATACTCCACTATGTTCATAAGCCTTATTTATAGTAGCCAGAAGCTGAAAAGAAGCCAGATGTCCCTCAGCAGAAGAATGGATACAGAAAATGTGTTACATTTACACAATAGAGTACTATTCAGCTATTGAAAACAGTGACTTCATGAAATTCCCAGGCAAATGGATGGAACTAGAAAATATCATCATTGAACTGAGCACAGGGTCCCCAATGGAGGAGCTAGAGAAAGGACCCAAGGAGCTGAAGCGGTTTGCAGTCCCATAGAAGGAACTAACCAGTACTCCCAGAGCTCCCAGGGACAAAACCACCAACCAAAGAGTACACATGAAGGACCCATGGCTCCAGCCGCATATGTAGCAGAGGATAGACTTTGAGAGAAGATGCCTTTGGTCCTGTGAGGGCTAGATGCCAAAATGTAGGGGAATGCCATGACAGGGAAGCAGGAGTGGATGGGTTGGTGAGCAGGGGAGGGAGGGACAGGATAGGGTGTTTTCAGAGGGGAAATGAGGAAAGGGGCTAACATTTGAGATGTAATTAAAGATATTGTCTAATAAAAAAGCCAAGATGGTATTATGTACATGCATGTGGTAGAGTAGTAAATGGTGGTTTCCTTTAAAAAAGAGATAAAGAAGGTCACTTCATACTCAAGAAAGGAAGAATCCTCCAAGAGAATTTTACAATTCTAAACATACATACCAAACAAAGATACACTCCATTTTATTAAAACAACAACAAACTACTGTTAGAGCCTAAGTAATAGGTTAACCACTACACAGTGATAATATGAGGGTATGGTAGGGCAGGAAGTTTAGAGAAGGATAACTACTACTAAAGTTCTTTGAAATCTTCATATGGAAACATACTATAGAAATTTCCTTTCTAAAATAATAAACATACACCTATGTAAAGGCAGTTTTAGCAGAGGCACACTCTAATGGAGATCAGGAGCAATGTATTTCCAAGATTACATATGTATCAAATAAGATTTTGGGTTCGGTCTGTTGCTATGTATTCAAATGCTAAATTCTGTATCTCAATATCTGGTTGACCCAAGTAGAGTAGATTCTCACGTATGCCAGCATTTGTTGTGTAAATCTTGCCCCACTCCACTCCCCAATTGTTCATGATTGGTAAATAAAAGTTGCTGACAGTCTATAGCTTGTCAGCAGCGAGATAGGCCCCACTTTGATTCCCAGGTTGGGGTCTCAGGTAGGAACCATGAGGAAAGGGCCAAGAAAGGAAGAATAAGGAAGTCACTGAGGGTTAAAACGGACCATGAACATGTGGCCCTGAAGCAGGAGCATGGAAAACAGAACATAAAACAAGCACTATTTCAGGGATTTTGGCATGCTTGCCAATTAAAGAGTAACTGTCACTGTATTAATTTCCAGCATTAGGTATTATATACAGAATATTAATATTTATTTTACAAAATGTCCATTTCCAAATATGGGCTATCTCTATCTGAGCTCTTGGTGTGTAGGTCTCAACACCCTAAACATTGCAGTTTGTTTTATTTTTTTTTCTTACTTACCTTCCACAATTTGATTGTAAAGCCCTACTGTTGAAAATATCACATGCATGAGCCATAGGAAAAGGAGAAATCAATCTGGTACTGACTTGATAGCTTCATCTCTATGTCTAACTTTCATAGTGCTCTAAGGTGCTGTGCATCGTAGAACAGGGGGAAAGTAATCATGCTTTCTTAGCTGTGAACCCTTCAAGCTACAATAATGACCTGCCTGTCAAAATATGTCGATTGATGCAATAATGGTATACGTTTTATGGGAGTAAACAACCATTTTCTGATTAGATTTAAGGTTCACTCCACAAGATAAACCTCATGCCAGACACTTTTAACTATGCCCCAAACTCATGACTGAATAATCATAGGCCCTAGGTAAGGACTTAATATAATTATTCTGCTGCATGGACCTACTATTAAACTGCCTCATAGTGCTTATAATCATATTCATAGATTAGTGTATTGCTCAACAATTATCAGAAGCTTCTTTTTTTCCAAGGATGCTAATTAATATAGAGACCCACAACTGGCCAGTGAGTAGAGAAAAATAAAATGTTGAACACTTGATTTTAATAGGATGTCACACATTCTCCTTGCAAGACTTGGGGACTGTTGTGGACTATCTTCCACAACAGACAGAAACAATGTAATATTCTGGACACGTAAAGCAGTTATACATATAAATTGACAGCATCTGGGATAGCATACACAATACCTGTGCAACATCAAGCCAGTCCCGAATCTCAGCATAGATAAATTGCTCATGAAGAACCATTTCTACTTGAGACATTTGGCAATTGATGGATGCTAAAGTCAGGTCAATTAGCTTTCTTCTGAGAAATGGCCCTATACTCCAGTAGGTGATCTTACATCCACACGTATTTGCCAACATAAATAGACTCAGTGGATGGGAGGAAGGGAGAAAAAAGAGAGGGATAGACAGAGAGAGAGAGAGAGAGAGAGAGAGAGAGAGAGAGAGAGAGAGAGAGAGAGAGAGAGAGAGACATTTAATGGGTTACTGACAAGGATGTAAAGAAAAGGAAAATTTAATACTATCAGAAGTGTAAACTACACAGTTCCTAAGGAAACAATTGTAAAAGTTCCATTTTTAAAAAAGAAAATATAATTACCATATTAATTACACTGGTGAGTATATATCTGAAGGAATCTAAGCCAATATACTTATGTTTATGTTTGAAATATACATTTGTATACACATGTTAACTGTGGTCTTAGTCACAACAGATGAGTTACAGAAGTAGCCTTGTTATAACATTCAGTGAATGGGTATGAGGGGTGTGGTATAAATGCATGATTTTTATAAATCATTAATAATTTAATTTTAGTAAATCATTTATCATTTATAAATTTTTATAAATGCATAGTTTGTTTATAGATGCTAAGAAAAATAAAATCATATCTGTAAAACAGCAATTTAATTAGAGATCATCATAGTAAATGACATAACTCTGACTCCAAATGACAAACATGGCACATATTTTTGCACATTGGTTATATAGATTTGGAAAAAAGATCTGACAGGACAAGCGGAACTGTTTTATGGATAATTTGGAATAATCAGAGGTGAGGATAAAGGACAAGAGATAGTACAAGAAGGTGGATGTATTCAAAGCACATAATAGAGAAACATAAAAATGTCACAATGAAACCTATTATTTTGTCCAGTGAATACACACTAACAAAGGAAAGAATGGGTCTATCGTTTCATAGTCCAACCAGGGGTGCTTAATGGGAGGATCTTCAGAACTATGATTTGCAAGAGAAATGCCACTTATAGACTCATGAGCTTAACCCTCTGCTGAGGGTGCTATGTCAGGAGGTCGCAGAACCTTTGGAAAGTGTCATTTATGTGAGAGAAGTAGTTACCTGTCACTTGACTTACAGATCTGTTCGGAGTCAAACAAACAGCCTCACGTTCCTGTCATTATGTCTTCCCCATTATGATGGATCAAACCCTCAAATCCTGAACCAAAGTAAATCTTTCTTTTCTGAAAAGAAAAGATTGTGTTTGTTACAGTAATAATTTTTTACAAATAATTAACCAGTCTGCTCCTGTGGGTTGGATGCATTGTTATTCCTGCCTCATACATTTTGTTCATTCGAGGGTCTAGGTTGCAGGAGTCCCATCCAGCTGGGTATACTATTCTGAGACAGAGGAAAGAAAGAATAATAAGTATTGCAGGCAAAGGCTTTCAAGTGCTTACTTGAATATGACATTCATCATATCTGCTTAAATGTCATTGGCAAAACAAGTATTATAACCAATTAATATGAAAATGGGATATAGACACTGAGTCTTCTCATAAAGTGGGACAAGTTTTGTCATAATTATGAAAATATATTTCTGAGAGGCAGAAAATGCATGTTTGGCGGGGAAAATAACAAAATCTATAACAAACACTTGATATGTGCATAGAAGTCATATAACAATGAGACATTTTTGAAAGTGAAGTTCACCTGTAAGGTACAGAACCTTCCTTAAAGTGCTAGACTTAATACTGGAAAGAAGCACATGAATCAATCACTTCTGTTTTAAACCATTTATATCTTTTATCTCAGTCTTGACCTTGTTTTTTTTGTTATTCATTTTTTTTTATTTTCTAAATTCTTTGTTTAAATTCCAAAACGCTTTCCCCTTTCCCAGTTCTCCCCTTCCCATATGTCCCATAAGCCTTCTCTACACCCATACTCCAATCACCTCCCTCCTTTTTCTCGGTCCTGGTACTCACCTACAGTGCTGGATCAAGCCTTTCCAGGATCAGGGCCCTCTCCTTACTTCTTCATGGGAGACATTTGATATGCTACTTGTGTCTTGAGTATTCAGAGCTTCTGGGCTAGTTAATATCCACTTATCAGTGATTGCATTCCATGTATATTCTTTAGTGATTGGGTTACTTTACTTAGGATGATATTTTCCAGTTCCAACCATTCGCCTACAAATTTCATGAATTCATTGTTTTTAATTGCTGAGTAGTATTCTATTGTGTAAATATACCACATTTTCTGTATCCATTCCTCCATTGAGGGACATCTGGGTTCTTTCCAGCTTCTGGCTATTATAAATAAGGCTTCTATGAACATAGTGGAGCATGTTTCCTTATTACATGCCGGGGAATCCTCTGGGTATATGCCCAGGAGTGGTATAGCAGGGTCCTCAGGTAGTTCAGAAAATGCAATGATTTCAGTGATGGTTAATTCTCGCTGTCAATTTGACTGCATTCACAATAATCCAGTAAATACACTTCTGGGTAAATTGGCAAGAATGTTTCCAGAGAGGTTTAACCGAGGCAGAAAGACATACACTGAATGTGTGCTGGTTATTTTGAGGACGTGGCTCTTGGACTGACTATAAAGGAGACACCTAAGTGCTTACATTGCTCAATCCTAATTGCAGATGTCATCTGAACAGCTTGCCTTAGTCACCTGCCTTTCTCAGTTCCCCAGGATCAGAAACCATGAACCAAAACAAAGCTTTAACAACTTAGGCTGCCTTTCTTAGACTTTGCAACAGTGGCAGTAAAAGTAGTTAATACAATTGCCAAATTATGAATTTTATCCCTTACTCCATTTTAAAAGCATATCTATCTGTTCGACACTGAAGACAGAACATGAGTCTAATCCAACAGCCACTAATCAAATGAAATTCTAAGAGCTGTATATAAATATACCACAATCTGCAGTGTTTGGACAAATATATAGAACAGTTGCTATGTCAGATGTGAGGAAATTATAATCAAATCTCATGCTTTTTACATACTATTTTCTTAATAACTCAGTATTACTAACAAATGAGATTCGTCTTATAATTAATAACCTTTAAGCCTGAAACATGCAATGTATCCATCTCTGGGAGGATATAACAAAATTAGTATGGTAACATTTTGCCTGGAAATTTTATTTTTAGCAACCAAATTAGATTGCTCTTTCTCTTCATTCTGCATCGAAACAGTCTGATAGTCACATTTTAAGATCATATATATTAATGATACACTGGCAAGATTATAGTGGCAATGTACTTATATCTGAAAAGAAAATATACTATTGCTAAAACCTTTGCAAATCACAAAATTATACTTGCCTCTACATTCCTACTTTCCTTTCATTGAATCAACAGGCAGGGCTGGAGCCTATAAGACTCAGCTATTCTCACCAATGTGATAGTCTGGAAGGGCTGAAGCCTTCTGCACATATACAGTATTTATCAAAAACAAGGGCAGAGCTGATTCATGGTGTATACAAGTTTAGACTTTCATATATTGTGTTTTCTTACAAAAAGGGGCATATTTAATACATTGAAAATTCAAAACAAATGCTTAATTTTCTATTACAACTGCTCCCATTAAACCAAAACTAATTCACTGCTACACAAGTGTTTAGTGTTGGTTTAAAGTAATAAAGAGCTGTTATATAAGCAGGGTATTATAATTAATCTTTCCCTTAACAAAAGTTAAATTAATAACCATAATTAAAGCCATCACATTCTGTCTACTATAAAGAAATGGCCACACACATCCTCTTTCTGGTTTCAATGGTATGATTTAAGGAATCCCTCTAGATTATTAGCTTGCCAAGTTCACTTTTACGTGCTTAAAAAATTTGAAAAAAATCACAATAGAAAGCACTTTTAAAACATATATTACAAGGCCCTCAAAATATTCAGAAAGTCACCATGGAGTCCATTCCCTTCAAATCCCAGTGCACAAATCACTATGCACATTTTCTACATATTAGAGGAAGGAGTGTCAATAGATGATTTTCCAAATACAAGATACTTCTGTAACTAAATATTTTTATTTTTGCATGAGTAGCTATGAATATCTGTGGATTTAATAGGCATTTGTAGTCTATGAGGAAATAATAGGTATATAAAATTCAGTATTGCCTCATTCAGAAATGGGACCAGAGAAATAAGAGGATAATCAATAAGTATAAATCATTTTTGGAAATACTGTGCCATATTAATTTTTCCTTTTTTTTGTGAACACCAAGAAAATGGAGTTATAGAGTTTCACTACAAGCACCAGTACACATCAATATAATTACATTTCTTTTAAATAGGATGTCTTCTTTTGTCATAATACTTTTGAGGATATGGAGAAAGAGGAACACTCCTCCACTGTTGGTGGGGTTGCAATTTGGTACAACCACTCTGGAAATCATTCTGGTGGTTCCTCAGAAAACTGGGCACTTCACTTCCAGAAGATCTGGCTATATCACTCCTGGGCATATACCCAGAGGATTACCCAGCATGTAATAAGGATACATGCTCCACTATGTTCATAGCAGCCTTATTTATAATAGTCAGAAGCTGGAAAGAACACAGGTATCCCTCAACAGAAGAATGGATGCAGAAGAATGCGAATTGATCCATCCTTGTCTCCTTGTACTAAGCTCAAATCCAAATGGATCAAGGACCTCCACATAAAGTCAGACACTCGGAAGCTAATAGAAAAGAAACTGGGGAAGACCCTTGAGGACATCAGTATAGGGAGAAAGTTTCTGAACAGAACACCAATAGCATATGCTCTAAGATCAAGAATTGACAAATGGGACCTCATAAAATTACAGAGTTTCTGTAAGGCAAAGGACACCATCAAGAGGACAAATCGGCAACCAACAAATTGGGAAAAGATCTTCACCAATCCTACATCAGATAGAGGGCTAATATCCAATATATATAAAGAACTCAAGAAGTTAGACTCCAGAAAACCGAACAACCCTATTAAAAAATGGGGTACAGAGTTAAACAAAGAATTCTCACCTGAAGAACTTCAGATGGTGGAGAAGCATCTTAAAAAAAAATGCTCAACTTCATTAGTCATTAGGGAAATGCAAATCAAAACAACCCTGAGATTTCACCTTACACCAGTCAGAATGGCTAAGATTAAAAATTCAGGAGACAGCAGGTGTTGGAGAGGGTGTGGAGAAAGAGGAACACTCCTCCACTGCTGGTGGGGTTGCAAATTGGTACAACCACTCTGGAAATCAGTCTGGCGGTTCCTCAGAAAACTGGGCACCTCACTTCCAGAAGATCCTGCTATACCACTCCTGGGCATATACCCAGAGGATTCCCCATCATTTAATAAGGATACATGCTCTACTATGTTCATAGCAGCCCTATTTATAATTGCCAGATGCTGGAAAGAACCCAGGTATCCCTCAACAGAAGAGTGGATGCAAAAAATGTGGTATATCTACACAATGGAGTACTATTCAGCCATTAGAAACAATGAATTCATGAAATTCTTAGGCAAATGGATGGAGCTAGAGAACATCATACATCAAAGTGAGGTAACCCAGACTCAAAAGGTGAATCATGGTATGTACTCACTAATAAGTGGATATTAACCTAGAAAACTGGAATACCCAAAACATAATCCACACATCAAATGAGGTACAAGAAGAAAGGAAGAGTGGTCCCTTGCTCTGGAAAGACTCAGTGAAGTAGTATTTGGCAAAACCAGAAGGGGGAAGTGGGAAGGGGTGGGTGGGAGGACAGGGGGAGAGAAAGGGCTTATGGGACTTTCGGGGAGTGGGGGGCTAGAAAAGGGGAAATCATTTGAAATGTAAATAAAAAATATATCGAATAAAAAAAAAGAATGGATGCAAAAATGTGGTATGGATACAAAAAATGTGGTATATTTACACAATGGAGTACTATTCAGTCATTAGAAACAATGAATTCATGAAATTCTTAGGCAAATGGATGGAGCTGGAGAACATAATACTAAGTGAGGTAACCCAGTCTCAAAAGATCAATCATGGTATGCACTCACTAATAAGTGGATATTAGTCTGGAAAACTGGAATACCCAAAACATAATCCACACATCAAATGAGGTACAAGAAGAACGGAGGAGTGGCCCCTGGTTCTGGAAAGACTCAGTGTAGCAGTGTAGGGTAAAACCAGAACAGGGAAGTGGAAGGGGTGAATGGGAGAACAGAGGAAGGGAAGGGGGCTTATGTGACTTTCAGGGAGTGGGGGGGGGGGCAGAAAAGGGGAAATCATTTTGAAATGTAGTAAAAAATATATCGAATAAAAAAAAGAAAAAAAAAGAGAATCTCATTCATATAAAAATATTCCCTTTGGGATGGGGAGATGGCTTAATGGGGAAACACATATGCTGACAAGACTTGTAATCTGAATTAGACCTTTGTTACCCACATGATTGAAGGATAGAACCAACTCCATTGAGTATTTCTTTGGTACTGGCAAACTGTTTGGCTTTGGCATGGTCAAGGGGGCAGACAGACAGACAGACAGACAAGCACACATGCACCAAACAAATAAGTAAATAAATGTAATTATTAAATTATGAAAATATTTTTTTATTTCTTAGTGGGTCTTATTTCAATATTATGATTTAACACATCTTGTACTTACACTCAGTCTATAGTATGTATTTTCACATATGCCCACCTGTTTTATTATTGTGTGATTCCTATAAGGGAACTGTATACCTTCTCATTTATAACACATGAAACTGGGCATTGAATCATGGTAAGTTGGGTGATTATCCCAGGAACATAGAGATAATCAGTATGTGATCCACTGGTTAGTGGAATACCTGGAGTGAGACTCATCTGCCCGTCTCAAGATCCCTTCTTTTAATTATTCACTTTCTAACTATGACCTCAACTAAGATGTATACCTGGTAGCTGATAATGCTATTTCATATTCACTGGTGATCCAACAACTTCAGCAACATTTGTCTTGAATCTTGAAGCCACAGGGCAGAGTAAGTTTTTTATAAATCCTCATCTTCAATTCAAGAGCTAGTCTTCAATTTTTGTCCACTGCTGGGTAGCCAGAGTGCCTGCTGTTTCCTATACGGAACTACAGACTATCAAGCCTCCCTAGGACAGTTATTGTACGCAGGTTCAGCATAAATGAAAAGTGAACCTGGCCAGCCTGTATTCAAATACAGTGCTGTCAGAACCACAACTGCAAAAGATACACTGTGCTTTTACCCAAAGTTTTTTTTTTTTTTTAAAAACCTTGATTATCCTATAAATAGGAAAGTGTAGTAGTATTTTCATTTTATGGAAGGAAAAATTGAGACAAGGTGAAATCTTATTACAGGAAGGTTACTCAGTAAATTGATAGGAAGGTTTCCATCGACCTATAAAGCACTCAGAATGAGAAGCAAAATAACCCTTGGTCCCTGTAGTACCCAGGCAGTGGGCTCTGTGAATACCCACAGCTACCAAGCAGGGGCTAATTTTATTTCATAAGTATTATAACTAGGAGTTAAAAGTACAAAATTCATTGTATGATTTCTGGGTGCCTTGAATTCTTCCCCTGTTCAAGTTATCTGATATTTATAATTTACTTTCTATTGCTAACAGTGATGCTTATGGGTAGTGATGAGGACAGTGTGGAAAGGGAAATGTAATATGATAATGCCATAGCTATTATTAATAATTTATACTTGTGTTAATCTCAAAAGTTAGTTTCTGAAGGGAGAGAACTGAACCAACTGCATGTCGGCAGGAAGACAAATAGAAGCTCGCTCAAAAGAGGTAAAATCAAGCCACAGTGCAGAAGGTAGCACCCAAGGAGCTAGAGGTAAACTGCTACACATTTCTTCTCTGCATAGGACAATTTAAGTGTAAGCAGTCAAAGTCAATCCAACCTTTATTAATTGGGAAACAAGTGTCATAATAATTTTAACTACATAAACTAAACTAATGTGCCTAATATTGTATTTAATGCAGAAAGTGCAAGTTCTGTCATGCAAAATATAAATGTTGAACTTTGGTGCAGGCAAAACACAGGCTTCTAAGAAAGTGAAGAAACTCTTCTGAGAACTGTTTCAAAAGCAAGGGGACCAAGCAATGGGACACTGGCCACCAAAATGCAATGTGACTCGAAAGGACTTCTATGGCAAAACAAAACAAAACAAAACAAAAACAAAAACAAAAACAAAAACAAAAACAAAGGCCACTGCAGAGCAAACTCAGGCTCCTGAAAGACATGGATAATAGATAGACTAGGTATAGACTATGTCTGTGAGGACATTTCTTCTTAGTAATTATTTAAGGCAATGAATAAATAAATCAATAAAAAATGTGGTGTGAACTCTTACATCTGGAATTCATCATGCAGGAGACAGAGAGATTGCCCTAGTGTCCCAGGGATGCTATCCACTCAGGAAAACACTGCAAATGTGATCATTTCAACCACCACATTGCAAATCATTGATACTAGGACAGTGTGCTTGGCTACGTTGAAGGGATCATGTGCCTTCATCACTGAATATAGAGAAAAAGAGGGTTGGGACCCAGTCCTAATTATCCAAGAAAACTAGCACAGACACACCTTCTTCATGGGTCATAATGCTTTCTTTTTTGAGCCACAGAATTACCAAAGTATAAACATGCTGCTTGCAGAGATATCTAACCAGTTAGGACAATGACATGAATTTTCTTGTTATTCCTGTAATGACAATGTGTTCAAGAAGCTGAAAAGTGTGTGAGGAACAATGGATATGCTTCATAAGTTCTTTGTCTAGACTCAGTCTCTAAAGAAATTGTTAAAAGGAATGATAAACCAAGGCGTTTGAGGCTTACCTTTTATACCCTGAACTCCACTGACTAGGTTCTGATGTCACAGATAAGCACAGTGCACACATGTTTTTATTTTAAAGGCTTCTAGATACAGTATCTTAAGATAATGGTTATTTAGGTAATTTACCTGGTATTTGGTAAATAGTATCATTAACTATCATTATTATAATTGAGGTAGCACTATAAGGGCCTATTATTAATATCTATCCATCCATTTCATTACATAGTTTAACATCTAGAACCACATACAGGTAAGAGATATGTGAGTTAACCATTTATCAAGTTTAATCAGACTTCATGAAATTTATTTCAAATGGCACAATTGGTTGCATAGTCATCTTGAAATTTTTCTTACCTTATACATTATTTGTTAATATTCTGAGAGCCATAAATACTTGCAAGAAAATTTTCTAAGTATTTATAGCTATTTGAAGACTTAAGCCATCTGGGAAGAATAATCACAATTTACAGCAGTACTTCTAGTATGGGGCAGTGAGCAATCCAGGGCCTCACTCTCTGCCTTTCTCATAGGATCAGACTTAAGGCTTGAGGCTGACAAACAGATAAGACAAAGTCCAATGTCCGAAAAGCAAAGTTCCGAAGGTAGACCTGAAAGCAAATGGGCTGCAGAATGACTACCCAAGGCTCAAAATGGCAATTGGACCTAAAAAAAAAAAATCAGGCATGACAAATTCTACAGCTTGTAATATACATTGAACTCTTCAGTTTTCATTGGACTGCATCTACACATTTTTTCTAGATATATATACACATAGCTGAGAATTAACCACCATACACTGTCAATGTTGTTTTCTTTAAAAGAAAAGCATGCAGCTGCTTCCCGCTTCCTGGCTGTGTGTGTATTTTTTAAGGGCGGGGCTACATTTCATCAGTGTTGCCTGGACAGTATAATTTATTGACTGCATCAATAACTATTTGCCAAATAACAATAATTGTATCTTGCTGAAAACGATGCTCCCATCACTGTCAAGTTCTTCCACAACGAAATGATTTACTTCTGTTCATTGAGGAAAACCACCTGCACATTATCCTTAGGCAGCTACTTTATACGCTGTATTTATTCCACAAAAGCAAAATTGTGAAGGAAACAATTTAACACACCCTAATGTCCCTCTCTTCATCTCTGCTTTCCTCACTATAGTATTCACAGTGCAGTGGTTATATTGTCAAGATTCTACTAGATTGCAATTCATTTTCCCCTTGTTACCCAAGAGCCTAAAAGCAAATTCCCAACAATACATTAAGTGGCATAAAACAATTCTTGAAAGAAAGAATTAGATTAGATATGAAGCAATACAGGAAAAGTTGGAGATAGGGAATTGCGCTTATCAAGTTGTGTGTGGAGAAATGTCATTTGTGAGATCTCAGAGGAGTCTGTTGTGACTGTTTGATACACTCTACATAGGATTTGTCAGGCTGCCGAGTAATTCCTGGATTCAAAGAAACAAGGGTTCACTTATCTTGCAAAACTGTTCCCAAGATGGGCCAATTTGTCTGCCAATGTTTATCCTTCTTTCAAGGTAACTACAGGAGTGGATTTTTTTTTTCCAAATAAAAGCTGTGCTCCTGCATTCTGTATATTTAACTTCTCTTGGCCACAAATAAACTTTCTCCTTTTCCTGAGCAGTCTCACAAAGTTACTAAATATCAAAGAAAGTCGTATTTGAAGTTTCATTGCCTAGAGGGGAAAAAAGATCAAGATAATTTAGTACTAAAACCTATCCAAAATCCCCAACTCTCATCCCCCACAATTTGCTTGATCCTTTCTTTCCACTGTGCTAGAATGTAGCATGTTGGTTTCTCATTGTTTTCTGCCTGCCTTATAATGTTTCTAAAAAAAAAAAAAGAGTATAATTAGCTGAGTATATCAGTCACAACAGGTTCCTCAGAGATCTTATAAGTGAATTTCTTCACACACAATTTGATAAGCCCAATTCCCAATCTCCAAATTATCCCTGTATTGTTTCAAAAAGCAGAATAGAAAAGGAAGAAATGCAAGAAATATCTAAGAAAGCAGTGTTTTGAGACATCAGAATCTTTTTCTACAGCCATTTCTACCAGGCATGAGCCTATTTTCTGTTTACATGTTTGTTTTCTTTATCAGGTCTGCATAGGCTCCTTGGAAGGGACACTGGAGCTTTGCCCCACTTAAAAACACAGTATCCTGTCTTTTAAAGCTTCCCTGCTATCCTGATGTCTAAAGAAATTGCAACTGTAAAAACAGCATCTTCTCTTTTGGGTATTTCCTCATGATTGTCCTTCTGTCTCATCAGAACATATTCTTTAGAGAAAAGGGGTGGGGGCAGCCAATTAGGGATCTCATAGAGTACTATGCCATTTACTTGGGAGCAAAACCTTTTCCAAAGTCTTGGCACTCTAATAGAATGGAATTTGACAATTACAGTTCTCAGAGTTCTATAACCCTCCTTGCTCTAGTGGTTTCCAAATATTTTCATTATGTGATAGAAAATGGCTTTCTGCTCAGTACACCAGATAAATCTGACCATGAAGCTACTTGCAGGGTAACCAAAAGGTGTTGGTCTGTGCTTTTATTGCACTATTTATGGAATGATGGCTAAACTTCACATTACCTTATAACCCAGGGATGAATTATGCAGTCTTATATATAAGGTCAGACCATGTAAGAAATAAAACTGTGCTACATTTGAGTAATTTGGCTTTACAGTTTTCCTTACTTAGAAAAGGGAAAATGGGGTCGGTGTGGTGCCTCAGTGGGTCATGGTACTTGGCATTCAGCCTGACAATCTGAGTTTGATTTCTGGAATTCATGTGGTTCAATAAGAGAACCAACTTCCTCCAGTTATTATCTGAGCTTCAGTTAAGGGCTGTGTTGTCTGGACACACACCCCCCACACACACACCCACACACACAAAGAAAGAGAGATTCATATAATAAATAAATAATATTTATAAAGACTACTATTGTGCAGTGATTCCTTCCCCAACTGCTGACAATTATCCCTACTTTGCACAATCTGTTTTGATTTTACAAATTAGATCTAAGCTACAAATCTCCAGCTCTGTAGTCCTTTAAAGAGGAGATTGAACTTGATCATCTGTGTTCAAGTGTTGGTAGACAACTCACTTTGGTTGGTGGGCTAGATACCTGCTAAATAAAGCCCTCAAGTGATGATGGGTGATGATTTATTTACGCTGATATCTTCATTATCTCTATGAGATAGAAAATGTCATAATATCAAAGTTTACAACCATAAGATCGACCCAGAGAATTTTAGGGGAACTGGATCATCCATAGGTGATACCAGTTAGGGTTAAGGTTAGAGTTAGGGTTAGGGTTAGGGTTAGGGTTAGGGTTAGGGTTAGGGTTAGGGTTAGGGTTAGGGTTAGGGTTAGGTATACCAGCCTAATGAAAGAGTGTAGAATAGTTAGGAATACAACAGAGTCCAAACCCTGGCCTGGACACTTGGAATTTGTGTGGTCCACACAAGTTATCCTTCTGTTCACTAAGTCTGATCATCCTTACAGATTTATTTTAATAATGAAGCAAGATTGTGCTTGCAAGATTACTTGGTAGAGCACAATTTCATACTCAGTAGCTATATTCTTCTAGAGTCTTCAGGTGGGATAGGGATGGGGTTCGGGCAATTTTTAAAAATAGTATTAGAAACTGATAGTTAAACTGAGACATGCGGTGGGGCTGGACCCTACACATTCACAGCAGGTGTGCAGCTTGGTCTTCATGCGGATGTCCTAACAATTGGAGCGTGGGCTGTCTCTGACTCTGTTGCCTGCCACTGGATCCCCTTCCCCTAGCTGGACTGCCTGATTCATCCTCAGTGGGAAAGGATGCACTTAGTCCTGCTTTGACTCGAGGTGCCAGGGTGGGGTGGTACCCATGGAGGTCGCCCCTTCTCCTAGAAGGGGAGAGAATAACTGGAGAAGGGGTTTGTAAGGGTGGGACCAGAAGGAGAGGGGGGAGGGGCTGCAATCAGGATATAAAGTGAATAATAAATAAATTCATGAAGAAAAAAAAAACTGAGACATGCGAATCAATGGGAATGTACAGAGTTCCTCCAAAGAGAAGACCAGAATTATCTTACAGCAATCAAGCTGTATAGCAATTTCTTCTCTATACTTTTCTAAAGTGGCCCTCTTTCATAGGAAAGGCAGTACCTCCTTTGAACGTCATTCTTTCCAATTAACAAAAAAAGTAAATCCATTATTTTAGCCACTGACATGTGGCTATATCACATTGTGATCTATATCACATTGTTCCATAGTGTGAGTTTTCCATCATGGTCGAAAGAAAGGATAAGTTAAAAAAAATCAAATCTAGATTCTCTTTCAATGAATCTGTCATAATACCTTATTCTATCTGTTTTAAAAAAGTATAATTCCAATGCAATTGACTTGGTAAAGTTAGTCACAAGTTAGCGAGGTCAATAATGGATTTTTGTTTATTTTTATAATTTAACTATTACTGCTAATAAAATAACTCAATGGGATGCATGAAAAGTATTTAAAATATTTAATTATGTAATTATTCTAAATTACTTCAATTATTTAAATATACAGACCAATGACTTATAGTCACAATTTTAATCTTCTTGAGTATATCCAGTGGTAAAGGAACCTTCTGCTAGACCTGAACAGGTGAGTGTGAACCTATCATGGAAGGGGAGAACAGACTTACACACATGGTCCTCCAGTCTCTACACATGCAATGTTCATGTGTAGTCTCTACCATGCATGTGCATGGTCCTCCCTCACAGATAAATACATGTAATTTTTAAGACTCATTCCTGTTAGAAATGAAAGCTCTTAGAGGGTGATCAATCAAAGACTTTCAAGTATAAAACTGTTGGGATCCAGTTCTGCTGTAGTCTGCTTGCCTAGCATATCCAAGGCCCTGGGTTCAATATCTTGTACTGCCTAAACAAAACAACAAACAAACAAAAATGAGGGGGCTGGAGATATGGCTTTATGGTTAAGAGTACCGACTGCTCTTCCGAAGGTCCTGAGTTCAAATCCCAGCAACCACATGGTGGCTCACAACCATCTGTAATGAGACCTGATGGCCTCTTCTGGTGGGTATGAAAACAGCTACAGTTTACAACATATAATAAATAAATCTTTGAAAGAAAAAGAGACTCTAGATGCCTATGGTCTGTACCTCATACCTGTAATCTTGACACACAGGAGTGATACAGAAGGATTGCCACAAGGGTTAGTCTAGCCTGGGCTCCATATTGAGTTTGAGGCCAGTTTGAACTATAATGTAAGGTAGTATTTCAAAGTAATAAAGCATAAAATGTTTTGTTATGATAATAATTTTTTACATTTTGAACAATAATGGGAATTTTATTTACTTATTTATTTTAATTTATTTACATCTCAAGTGTTATACCCTTACCTGCTTTTATGAGGGTGTTCCTCTACCCACCTACCCAGTCCCACCTCCCCACCCTTAATTCCCCTACACTGGGGCATCTATTAATCCTTCATAGGACCAAGGACCTCTCCTCCCATTGATGCCTGACAAAGCCAACCTCTGCAACATATGCAGCCAGAGCCATGTGTACTCCTTGATTGTTGGCTTAGTCCCTGGGAGCTCTGCGGGGGGCGGGGGGGTCTGGTTGGTTGATATTGTTGTTCTTCCTATGAGGTTACAAACTCCTTCAGTCGCCAATGGAGGAGCTGGAGGGTGGTCCAGAGGAGCTGAAGGGGTTTACAGTCCCATGGGAAGAACAATGATTTCTGCCACCTAGACACCCAAAGTCTTCCAGGAATTGAACCATCAACCAAGGGGCACACATGGTTCCAGCCAAAAATTGAACCATCCAACCAAGGGGCAGAGAAAGGCCTTGTTGGACATCAGTGGGAGGAATGGTCCTTGGTCAGGTAGACTCAACAGAGGCCCCAACAAAGGAAACTGAGGGGGGCAGGTGAGAATGTGCCGGGTGGAGGGGCATATATGTGGAGACGGGGAGGGAGGAGGGGTAGGGGGCCTTTGTGGAGGGAGGAAATCAGGAAAGGTTTTACCACTGGCAATGTAAATGAAGACAATATTCAATTAAAAAAGAAAACAATGAATTTATGAAATTCTTAGGCAAATGGATGAAACGAGAAAATTTCATCCTGAGTGAGGTAACCAATCATTTAAGAACACACATGGCATGCACTCACTGATAAGTGGATATTAGCCCAAAAGCTTGGAATATTCAAGATACAATTAATAGACCATGTGAAACTCAAGAAGGAAGACCAAAGTGTTGGCTCAGTAGGAACTTCCTAACCAGCCTGTTTCCAGGGTTAAATGAAAGAACAGATGCTTGGACACCACTTTCACCAACAGAGTTGATACAGACAAAAGTTATCTCAGGGTGTGAACTTTCTGTGAAACAGAGCAACATCAATGAAGATGGCACTCAGAAACAGCACGTCCTGTAAAAGGGATGCTCACCGGGACATCCTGTTACTGGGTCACCATTTTCATGGACCTGAGTAGTAATTTTCACAGGACAGAAAGCAAGATCCAGGTCTTAATGGAAACATTTTTTAATATAGAGTTTAGATATTGAGAAAACATCCACTCATGATGTGAAAACGCTAGACAATAGTTCATCTCCTCTCTTCACACTGGTAGCACAACAAACTATATTCAAAATATAGGCAAATAGTTTTGGTCTCTGATGTTACGGCCAGAGTTATTACTTCTTGTGAATGAGCATTATAGAGAAGGAAGTTTCCATCTCACATTTCTGCCTTAAAAGAGCAGTCTACCATCTGTGTGTGTTTGAGAATCTACCTTGGATTTAGATTAGAAAATGTGGGGAAAATGTGAGGGGAAACAAGTCTTAAGGATTTACCAGCATAACCTAGGCCACCAGTTAAGTCTGAATGACAAAAAGATAACCCCCCTTGAATCCATGGTACTTATGGTAAACAAGAGAAACATTATTCCTATCTACTTACCTAAATTAGTACCTACCAGTATTGAAGTTAGACGCTTTTTTTTTTTTAAAAAAAGAGTGCTTTAGGGCTGGAGAGATGGCTCAGCGGTTAAGAGCACTGCCTGCTCTTCCAAAGGTCCTGAGTTCAATTCCTAGCAACCACATGGTGGCTCACAACCATCCATAATGAGATCTGATGCCCTCTTCTGGGGTGTCTGAAGACAGCTACGGTGTACTTACATATAACAATAAATAAATCTTTAAAAAAAAAAATTAAAAAAAAAAGAGTGCTTTAAAGCTATGCTTTAATACTGTTATGAGCATTTCTTCAATCTGATTTCCTTTTGAGTATACTGCATTAAAAATACATTGCTGGGCAATATATGACATTGCAAGTTTTAAACTGTAATTGGTAGACATAAAAATTACTAAATTAATTGAAAGAGGAATTACAAATATTTTATGATAAAATTAAGGATTTACATGAAAAATATTTGTTAGGCTATATCTTTTTATTGGGGAATTGAGTCCATTGATGCTAAGAGATATTAAGGAATAGTGATTGTTGTTTCCTGTTATATTTATTGATGTTATAATTTTCCATGACTCATTTTTAACGTTTGTATATGTATTTCTTGAATTTTGTCAGAAATATTTTCCATGTAAATCTTCAATTTTACCTGAAAAATCTTTATTAGTCTTTCAATCAACTCAGAATCATTTTTATGCCTATCATTTTATCTGTATTTATCTGTATAATTTTCTACGATAATCTTCAATTTCAACATTTTTTCTATATATTTCTTCAATTTTATCAGAAGTATTTTCCATGTAAATCTTCAACTTTATCAGAAAATGTTTATAATTTCACTCATAATCAACTTAGGAATACTTTTATGCCTATCATTATTATATCCATATAAAATTTTCCATGATAATCTTCAATTTTAACATATTTCTCTACATTTTTTCTACAATTTTATCAGAAATATTTTCATGTAAACTCTGTCATAAAATGTTTCTACTTCCTTTTTCAATTAATTTTGCAATGTTTTTTAGGTTTACCATTTTACTTTTTAATTTTCCATGAAAATTCTCAATTTTAATGTGTTTCTCTATGTCTCTTCTATTTTGCCAGTTATTTTCAATGTAAATCTTCAATTTTATCAGAAAATGTTTTAACTTCCTTTTTAAATAAAAGAACATGCTAAAAAAGAAAAGAAAAGAAACCCTGTCTCGAAAAACCCCAAAAAAAAAGTTATTGAAAATATTTCACATACTGTGATTTTTTTTTTCTGCACAGCTCCATAACTAGGAACCTGCACCTGGGAGCAGAGGAGAAGAAGGACTGCAAGTCTGATGCAGACCTGTGCTAATCAGTAGCACTACCTCAAAGAACACAAGAAAATAAAGCACATAAGCTTGTTTGAAAATTAAAAATATATAAATTAAAAATAAAGTGTAATTGGTAGCATGATACTGCATGTATAGATCTACATTTTTGCCTTGGCTGAATAGTTTTCAATGCTTTATCTAAGTGGATATATGTAAATCTTAAGTTGTCTTTTAAAGATTTATATACATATATATCTGCACTATTTATCATATTATATTACTACCATCAAACTTAGCCTGTTTTTAAATTTTAACTGTTAAAATAGATGTTACCAGGAACAACCTAGGATTAATACAAAGAAGTGGAGGATCAGAAAATATTTTATTGGAGATAACAGGTAAATTTAGGGGAAGAGACACTGTAGTAACTGAAGAGTTTTTGATATTATGTTAATCTACTATTAATGTTAATTGTATTTTATGTTATAGAGAAGATTTTTGTTTCTCAGTAGTTTCTTCATAACTATTTTAACTTTCTTTCAATTCTAGTTTTTTAGTTTTATTCAATTTTAATCAAAATAAATTAACTGTCTCAGTGTTAATTCCTTAAAATATGTTGAGACTTCCTTTACAGAATATTTCTTTCTATATTTATCCCAAGACTCTAACAATTTTTAGGAGCAGAAGCATGTATTTTTGTTAGCTACATCTTCTGTGTCCTCAATATTTTCTTTTGCTCAATCTGTTTTTATAAAGACATCTTATAAAGATGTTTTAAAGTCTTCCTTTTTGATTTTATGTGGTAATTTTAGCCTGATGATTTTAAGTTTTTTTGAAGCTTCTCTAAGATTCTGTGGTTCGATGCAAAGAGGGTTATGAGTATTACATTTTTGGTGGATGATCCCTGCTAATACCTTTTGATTAAATTCCATTTTGCTCAATATTTGGATTGTCATTTGCCTTTTTAAAAAAGTTTAAATTTCACTAGTATTCCATTTTCCTTCTGTCACTATGTTCTAAATGTGGCACAATTGTCTTTGTGCATAATGAGCTGTTTCCTAGAAAGGGCACTGAATTTTTCTTTTCCAGAGTGATAACTAATAGATCTATTAGCTTTCCAGTGTTATTCACATTTTCTAGTTTCTTTTTTCCTCCTCTTTCCTCTGATTCTTTTTTCTTATTTATTTATTTATTTATTTATTTACATCCCAACATCAGCCCACCATTTTTCTCTTCTCACACTCTCACCCTCACACAGTCCTTCCCAAATTATCCCCTCCCCTTCTCTTCAGAGAGTAGGGAAGTCTCCCTCCCTTGGGTACCACCCTGCCCTGAGACATCAAGTCACAGCAGGACTAGGCACAACTTCCACCAAGGTCTGACAAAGCAATCCAGTTAGCAGAAGGGGATTGATTCAACAGCAGGCAACAGAGTCAGACAGACCCCAATCCAGTTGCTAGGGAATCCACATGAAGACCAAACTGTACATCTGCTACAAATGTGTAGGAGGCCTAGGTTCAGCCCTAGAATGTTCTTTGGCTGGTTTAGTCTCTGTGAGTCTTAATGGGTCCAAGTTAGTTGAGTCTGTAGATCTTCTTGCAATGTCCTTGACTCCCCTGGTTGCTCAATTCTATATTCCACTCTACCATAAGACTCTGACCTCTGGGACTGAGCAGGCAGGTAAGGCCAGGAGCACAGGGAACACAGGAGTGGCAGAGCAGCTGGGAAAGGGTTCTTCCGGGCTCCACCTGCACCCAGGAGATGGGCTGCACCACAGCCATCTGTGCATCGATCCTGCCAGGGGAGAACTGGTCTGCAAGGAGTACTTTGACTCCTGTGTTTGTAGGTGAGAGCGCCATTTTCTCTCAGGCATGTATGGCCAGGAGTACAGGGAACATAGGCATGGCAGAGCAGCTGGGACAAGGTCCTTTCAGGCTCCATCTGTTCCCAGGAGCTGGGCTGATCTCTAGCACTCTGTGCCTGGGGAGAGCTGGTCACCCAGGGGTGGTGAGACAGGCTTGCAGGCTTACAGGAGGGACAAGCACCAGCCAGAGACAGCAGGACCAACTAACACCAGAGATAACCAGATGGCAAAAGGCAAATGCAGGGCTTTTACCAACAGAAATCAAGGAAACATGGCACCATCTGAACCCAGTTCTCCTACAACAAAAGTCCTGGATACTCCAACAACTCCAGAGGATAGCAGGGTAGCTGGGCTCTGGTGTTGCCATATATTGTCTTGGCTCTTATTGATTGTGTTCTTATGCTCTTCTTTAGTAACATGGTTGTCCCTGGTGTTGGCCTGATGCTAACAGGACTCTGGGGGCACAGGCAGAGTCATGGGCTTAACAACAGATCTCAGGGAATGACACACCACCCAATTCTCCTGGCAGTGACCCAAGTGGACCCATTGCTTGGGCCCTAAGCAGACCAAGCAGGTAAGAGATTTTTTGGGGAGTGGGTCTAAGCTGGATGTTCCTGGAGTCCCACAAGCAGGGACAACCATTGGCCAGAAGATAGAGGTACATTTTTTGTTTTCATGGCTACTTCTAAGACAGGATGGCTGTCACTACCTGCCTACCCATTGCTTTGGTTTTTTGTTTTGTTTTGTTTTATTTTTATTATATTTGAGGTGTGTGTGCACGTGTGTGTGTGTGTGTGTGTGTGTGTGTGTATGTGCATCCCTTTGGTTTGTGCATCTCTTTGTGTATGTGCATATGTCTATGGAAGTCAGATACATAGATTCCCTTTAGAGCTAGAGTTACAGATAATTAAACTTGCCTCATGTGGGTGCTGGGAACTTAACTAAGATCCTCTCTCAGTACAGTATATGTTCCTAAACTCTGACCCATCTCTCCTGCTCCTTCATGGTTTAGATTTCTCATCAACTTGTAATCTTCAAGATGTTTATGTTAGTTTTCAGTCTAAGTCTACATTTCCAGCTTTCTTGGTTTTGTTCATTTATGTTATAAAATAGAACAGACACTTCAGAACACTGACATCAAGTATAGTGTGGAAGGCAGTGTGGTGGTTTGTAGAAATGATCTGCATAGGCCTACAGGGAGTGGCACTATTAGGAGATGTGGCTTTGTTGAAGTAGGTAGGACCTTCCTGGAGAAAGTGGTCACTAGAGGCAGGCTTTGAGATCTCAAATATTCAAGCCATAATCAGTGTGGCAGTCATTCCGTGTTGCCTGTGGATCCAGATGTAGAACTCTCAGCAACCATTCCAACACCATGTCTGCCTGTTTGCTGTCCTGCTTCCTGCCATGATGATAATGGACTACTCTTCCAAACTGCAAGTCAGCCTCAGTGAAATGTTTTCCTTTATAAGAGTTGACAGGGACATGGTGTCTCTTCACAGCAATAAAAGCCTGACTATGACAGGCAGAATCAGAATCAAAGTCATTATAGAACACAGCCTCAGAGAATCTTGGCAACATCCATTCTAAGGTCCTTCCCTCATGTTTACTTTGATTTCCATTTCTTACTTCAGAAACTGACCTCAGATTCCCATAGCATAGACTCAATAAAGATAAATATTCTTCTTGTTCTACATATTGTTAAATTTACCTCTATTATTTTTGATCATGTATAATAAATGTGGTTTCAGTATGGCCACATAAAGGGAGCAAGTCAAGACAAGACAAGGCAGCATTAAACCAACTAGTGTTCATTAAATATTCCAATATATGTTACCAATCTTTAAGGAAATGCTGGTTGGCTTTGATGTAAATAAATAAATAAATAAATAAATAAATAAATAAATAAAAAAGAATGTAGCAATTCCCTAAATGTTTCTTTAAACACAAATTAGTAACCAGTATATCATGCTGTGACATTATTGGTTTAGTCTTATCCTCTAAAAAATTTTGAAAAGGAAAAAATTTGTAGCCTATTATTTCTTTAAGAATTTTGAATCTATTTGTTTTATTATATATATATAATATAATAAATTATAATATATATATATACATACATACACACACACACACATATATATATATATATATATATATATATATATATATATATATATATATATATATATATGAGTAATTTGCAAGCATGTGTGTTTGTCATTGTTGCCACAGAGGTCCAAAGAAGGAAAAAGATATGCTGGTTATGTATGGTTGTGAATACCATGTGGGTGCTGGGAACTGAACCCGGGTCCTTATGAGCACATCAAGTGTACTTAATTGTTGAGCCATCTCTCTAGGCACATCATATTTTTTCAATAAAAGAGTATCTATGACAACTTTCACATGGATTCTTTCATACTAAATAACTTTGAGAAACAGTACACAGAAATTATAAATCAGAAAAAGGAAGACAATGATGAAGAACGATCCACTGGAAATTTTCTATTTTCACTCTAAACAGGTCACCCATACATTAATTTGTATTCTATTATCTCTTTCAATAAGGTCAATAACTTAACCTTTTACTTTTGGAAGGGATTTGGTTTCCCGTTAAACACTAATAGAGATTATTTCAGGTTACTGATTTTTTTTTCTGTATAGGTCACTGTTCCCACATATTGTAACTTAATCTACTCACTTTGTGTATCATTGCCATCCTCAAAAAATGGATTTGAATATTACCATGCGAGTAAAGAAAGACACTATTTTTACAGTGCAGAATTGCTAAGCTCTGTTTTTTTTTTTTTTTTTTTGATTAATTTCATGCCTGACTCAGTCAGAGATTAGGCCTTGACACAGGTTATAATTAAATATTGAAATCATGAAGTGCAAGAATGTTTAATTTTTAAAATATGAGTTTTAATTTACCTCATACAGAGAATAGCTCTGGTCACCTGCAGAGATGCATTACACACTACATTGCCTAATGCAGGAAGCCTGGATGAGGCTGAGCACACAGTCAAAGTAAACTAATGCAATTTACTGAACAGCAGTCAAATATTTATCCAGTTGATGAAGCAGACTTTATGTGAAACTCAGACAATAATTAAAGAGAAGCCTTGCTTAAAACATGCCTACCTCTGTCTTTTACAAATACGTTATAACCTCCTTTCTGTATAGTCCATGTTTCTAAATATCACCATATACCTGAGGCACTCCACAGAGAGCATTCTAAGAATTATTTTGAGCATAATCCCTATTATTTCACAGTATTTGCAGCCAGGAAGGTAGGCTGACTGCAGAAGCAGCTTCTCACTCCTTGTTCCTACACTGACTACACTGTGACTCTGCTGTCTTCCATTAAAGGTAAATTTATTTTTCTCATCCTTTGAATCTGCCTAGGTTGTAACTTTCTTTGCCAATCCAATGTGGGACCAATATTGTTATGGTGTTCAAAGCCTCTACTTTTTACACTGCATGTCTCCTGTTCTTCTCAGACCTTTCCATTAGTCTCATAACAAGGCCAGACTGTTTCTAAGAGGATGACGAGAGGCCTCAAGGAGTTAGTGGATCAGGATTCGTCAACTCCCAACTATCATACTATTAACTAAATCTGGACAAGGAAAACCTCAGGCAAAGAACCACCCAGACTACTTGTAGAGTCATGAGAAATCATATTTATTTTGTTATTTTTAAGCCATTATTATTATAATTGTTGGTTATGCCAGAAGAACAAATGGAAGTTGGATTTGGAGGTCTAATTAAATCTCCCTGTTTTACAAATAACACAACTGAAGCCTCAAGGGTTTCAATGGTTTAATTACATTCACACATTGGTAGCAGATCCAGGTTTAAAGATTACATCCCCCAGAGAGTCAGCAAAAACTCTTGGAGTTATAAACACTACATATCTTTGTTCTCTTTTGTAGTAACAGACATCAAAGTGTGTCTACCAAAAATCAACCAACCAAACAAACAAAAACAAACAAAAAAAACCTTTAGAATTAATGTATAATCAAATGACATTTATAAGTATAATTTTGGTGACCATATATAAATAAACATATGTGTTTTCTCAGCTCTCCTTTTCTAAGTTATATGAATTCTGAATGACAAGATTGATTTCATGGATAAGAATCCTACACTCTTCAATCAGTGTGATATTGACAATTACTTTTCTTTGAGAATTTTTATTGTATGCTGAAGTCAGCAGATACCTTTTAAGAGTTATGTTTAGTTGAACTAAAAGTTTCCTGACACTCTTTGCATACTAAATTGTCATCTTGAAAATAAATAATGTATAGCATTCTGTCCTTGTATCATTTTGGAGATGACAAACCTTTAAGAACTATTTAGCTGCTTACACGGTACTAACTGACTGAACTGGGGCTACCTATGTCTACAGTGTCAGGAGAGAGTAGATGACAAAGCCAGGCTCAATCAAGTTTGCCCTATAATGCTAAAAAAATTAAAGATATTTGGTCTACTTTTCACACCAGAAAATATTTCTAATTTTAATTTTATTTTACCTACAATTCTTGTCTCCTAAAGCATTAGTTTCTTCTTAGCACATCTAAATCACGATGATTGCTTGTACAATCACAAATAACTGGACTTTTCCCCAACAGCCCCAGCTGAGATCTTCAAGTTTTGAGGCCTTAGGGTCCACTTTGTTAATGAGTTTTGTAGTGAAACAAACTGCTAATCCAAAGAGCCTCACTTTGAGAATTCCATGGATGCCAACGAGATCTTATATAATTTGTGGATACTTTATATCCACAATTTATGTAAGATATGCTATGCTATGATATTTTAATGGAAGCTAAAGAAAGCACATGGGCTATATCCCACAATTTGTACTATCGAGTAAATTACATTGTACAAAGTCTGTCAATCAAAATCAATAACACAGTCACTGCACTTAAAGTTCGAACAGTTCTGACTTTTAAGTTATATTCAGAGCTTGCCCACAGGCCAAGGAATATGGCAGGAGGGACTTGTAAAAAAATAAAATGTTGTACTATCACAAGACCCATAATATTTGGAATGCAGGCAAATTAGCTCAAACGATCATCTCCAAAGGGAAATCATTTGCCAGAGTTTTAAAGAAAAGCAATGCCTACTTCCAGTCCACAGGCAGGGTTTTGTTTTGTTTTGTTTTTAATGAGAGTATTCACATAACACTTTCCATGACAGTTTCTGCTTTCCATCACTCAACTCTCTGTGAAAATAGTCCATTTTTGGCTTACTGACTCCGTTTGGGCTTCATCCAAAACTGAACTTCTTGAAAGGTTTTTAAAAAGTGATCTCAGTTATTTTTAATTCCTGACTGCTTCAAATAAAGAAAACAAACTGTGAAATGTGTAGTGGGATTTTAATAGCATTTTCTTTGCATTTAAATATCAGATAACTTCCTAATGGGATTTTGCATATCTGTGTTCTCTGTAGAAGTCTCATACTTTCCTCCATTTGAGAAGACAACTGAGATTAGAAAGATTGGTGTCTGTAAAAGTCCCCTGAGAAAAGGCACACAAAAGCATATGTGTGCCTTGAACTCTTGAGTGTGCACACTTAGGAGGCGCCAGCCAACTCCATCTTTCTTCTTGGAGTAAACATGCCTCCTCCGGTATTTAGAGAGCTCACGTTCTGAGGGGCCTAGTCCATATTGTTTATCACTTTTATCAGTGTGGTTTTTCTCCATCACCTCCTTAAAATTCATGTCTCCCTTTTCTGCACTTCTTTGCAACTCCTTGTAGAGGAAAAAAAAAGGAGGGGGAGCAATTCAGATAACCATGCATTAGACAGAGATTTTTGTCCCCTTCTACTTTCAACATTTTGTTGTAGAGTAAAAGCTCCTACATATAGAAGAACACAGGCAGGATATTAACATGGAACATTTGAGCTAAGGTTTCTCACCAATAGACTAACACTATACACAGCTTGCCTGTTGTCAAAAAAAATTATTTAATAACATCCATTTAGAATCCAGTTTATTGGTTAGTAAATTATTATTGTGTTATTAAGAGATGCAGTAAAATTTAATATTGCAAACATATTCTATTTCATATAAAATATAATTTTAGCTGCAAATATTTTCCATTCCTTCTTGAAGTTTTCATAATGAACTCCATTTTGCTGTGAACCTTTTTTTTTCTTATTTTATGTGCATTGATCGTTTGCCTGCTTGTATGTATGAGTGTGAGAGTGTCAGATCTTGGAGCTACAGAGTTGTGAGCTGCCATGTGGGTGCTGAGAATTGAACCGGGGTCCTCCTGAAAAGCAGTCGATACCTCTAACCATTGATCCATCTCTCCAGCCCCATGATCTAATCTTCTTAATGTGACTATTTTAACTAAAATTCCTTCCTAACCCTTTAGAGATATTTATGTTTGCTTTCTATTATATGAATAGCTAGGTGTGACATGTGGAACTCTTGGGATGAGGGTTCTGGTAAAGGGCCTTAGATACAGTTATATGCACTGGGACAAATAAATGATCATACTTTTCTGAGCTTCCACACCAGGGCTTCTTAGTTTATTTTGTGTGACATGAGGAATTTCTTTCATTTGGCAAATATCTCAGAAACTTTTCTAGAATGAGTTTTTTGTCTTATTCCTTTTTATTACTTCCTTCTTTCCTCTCCTTTTCTTTCTTTTCCTATATTCTTGACTCTTTTCTATTACTGTTTTATAACCAAAATTTTGCCTGTTTAAACAAAATTTTGAACTGTTGCTCAAGCTGACCTCAAACTTATGGTAATCTTTCACCTCTGCTTCCTGACTGCTTAGGTAACAGAAAGATTGAGTCTCTTAATTGAATGAAGAAAAACAGAGGATTTTTTTGAAGTACCAAATGGTTAGTTTTCTGATATAGTAATAAATGTATTTTTATTATTAATATAAGTATCAACAGATAGGTCTCATACAACCCTAAATTTTGATATACTAAGTATCTTAGCTATAATTACAATTGCTTTGATGAAATTGGCCAAAAAGGAAACTGAGGAGGAAAGTGTTTATTAAACTTACACTTCTATGTAGCTGCTGTTCATCATCAAAGGCAGTCAGGACAGGAACTCAAACAGGACAGGAATCTGAAGGCAGAAGCTGATGCAAAGGCCATGGAGAGGTGCTATTTACTTGTTTCTTCTAGCTTGCTCAGTTAACTTTCTTATAGAACCCACAATCACCCGCCCAGAGATAGCAACACTCAGCCCCATCAACCACTAATTAAGAAAATGCCTTAGAATTGGATTTTGTGGGATCAATTGCTCAAGTGAGACTCCCTCCCTTCAGATAATTCTAGCTTGTTCAAGTTGTTGTAAAACTAACCAGTACACTAATGAATTTAAATGTTTCAAAATAATTACAACAATAATGTATGAAATACACCCCATCTAGTGATGGTATAATGATAAATTCTTCCCAATATAATACTATTTTCTTTATTACTTTCATTCATTAAAATATAAATTATTCCACTTGAACCAGCACGAATTGTTGAAAAGGCTATCTTTTTTCCACTGGATGTTTTCAGCTCCTTTGTTGAGAATCAAGTGGCCATAGGTAAGTGGGTTCATTTCTGGATCATCGATCCTATTCCATTGATCGGCCTGCCTGTCACTGTAGCAATACCATGCAGGTTTTTTTTTTTTTTTGTTTTGTTTTTTTTTATTCGATATAATTTATTTACATTTCAAATGATTTCCCTTTTCTAGCCCCCCCACTCCCCGAAAGTCCCGTAAGCCCCCTTCTCTTCCCCTGTCCTCCCACCCACCCCTTCCCACTTCCCCGTTCTGGTTTTGCCGAATACTGTTTCACTGAGTCTTTCCAGAACCAGGGGCCACTCCTCCTTTCTTCTTGTACCTCATTTGATGTGTGGATTATGTTTTGGGTATTCCAGTTTTCTAGGTTAATATCCACTTATTAGTGAGTGCATACCATGATTCACCTTTTGAGTCTGGGTTACCTTACTTAGTATGATATTCTCTAGCTCCATCCATTTGCCTAAGAATTTCATGAATTCATTGTTTCTAATATCATCCAGTTTTTAACACTTTTTCTCTGTACTATTGCTTGAGGTCCGGGATACTGATTCCCCCAGAAGTTCTTTGTTGTTGAGAATAGTTTTAGCTATCCTGGGTTTTTTGTTATTCCAGATGAATTGGAGAATTGCTCTTTCTAACTCTATGAAGAACTGAGTTGGGATTTTGATGAGTATTGTATTGAATCTGTATATTGCTTTTGGCAAAATGGCCATTTTAACTATATTAATCCTGCCAATCCATGAGCATGGGATATTTTTCCATTTTCTGAGGTCTTCTTCCATTTCCTTCTTCAGAGTCTTGAAGTTCTTGTCATACAGATCTTTCACTTATTTCGTCAGAGTCACCCCAAGATACTTTATACTGTTTGTGGCTTTTGTGAAGGGTGTAATTTCCCTAATTTTTTTCTCAGCCTGCTTATCCTTTCAGTATAGGAAGGCTACTGATTTGCTTGAGTTGATTTTATAACCTGCTACTTTGCTGAAGTTGTTTCTCAGCTGTAGGAGTTCTCTAGTGGAGTTTTTTGGGTCACTTAGGTAGACTATAATATCATCTGCAAATAGTGATAGTTTGACTTCTTCCTTTCCAATTTGTATCCCTTTGACATCCTTATGTTGTCGAATTACCCGAGCTAGTACGTCAAGTACAATATTGAAAAGATAAGGAGAAAGGGGGCAGCCTTGTCTAGTCCCTGATTTTAGTGGGATTGCTTAAAGTTTCTTTCCATTTAGTTTGATGTTGGCTACTGGCTTGCTGTATATTGCTTTTACTATGTTTAGGTATGGGCCTTGAATTCTTGTTCTTTCCAAGACTTTAAGCATGAAAGGATGCTGAATTTTATCAAATGCTTTTTCAGCATCCAATGAAATGACCATGTGGTTTTTGTCTTTGAGTTTGTTTATGTAGTGGATTGCATTGATGGATTTCTGTATATTGAACAATCCCTGCATCCCTGGGATAAAGCCTACTTGATCATGGTGGATGATCGTTTTGATGTGTTCTTGGATTCGGTTGGCAAGAATTTTATTGAGTATTTTTGCAATGATGTTAATAAGGGTAATTGGTCTGAAGTTCTCTTTCTTTGTTGGATCTTTGTGTGGTTTTGGTATCAGTGTAATTGTGGCTTTGTAGAAGGAGTTGGGTACTGTTCCTTCCATTTCTATTTTGTGGAACTGTTTGAAGAGTATTGGTGTTAGTTCTTTGAAACAGTATTGGTCCTGTGCTTTTTTTGGTTGGAAGACTTTCTATGACCCCTTCTATTTCTTTAGGGGTTATGGGACTGTTTAGATGATCTATTTGGTCCTGATTTAATTTTGGTATTTGGTATCTGTCTAGGAAATTGTCCATTTCCTCCAGATTCTCCAGTTGGGTTGAGTATAGGCTTTTGTTATAGGATCTGATGATTTGTTTTGAATTTTCTCTGTTTCTGTTGTTATATACCCCTTTTCATTTCTAATTTTGTTAATTTGGTTACTTTCTCTGTTCTGTTTGGTCAGTCTGGCTAAGGGTTTATCTATCTTGTTGATTTTCTCAAAAAAATAGCTCCTGGATTCATTGATTATTTGTATGGTTCTCTTTGTTTCCACTTGATTGATTTCAACCCTGAGTTTGATGATTTCCTGTCTTCTACTTCTCCTCAGTAAATTAGCTTCCAGAGCTTTCCAGAGCTTTCACATGTGCCATTAAGCTGCTAGTGTATGCTCTCTCCTGTTTCTTTTTGGAAGCAGTCAGGGCTATGAGTTTCTTCTTAGCACTGTTTTCATTGTGTCCCAAAGATTTGGGTATGTTGTGCCTTAATTTTCATTAAATTCTAAAACGTCTCTGATTTCTTTCTTTATTTCTTCTTGGGCCAAGGTGTTATTGAGTAGAGTATTGTTCAGCCTCCATTTGTATGTGGGCTTTCTGTTGTTTTTGTTGCTATTGAAGACCACTCTTACTCCACAATTGGAGGTCAGCATGCAGATGAATGTGAATTGATCCATCCTTATCTCCTTGTACTAAGCTCAACTCCAAATGGATCAAGGACCTCCACATAAAGCCAGACACTCTGAAGCTAATAGAAAAGAAACTGGGGAAGACCCTTGAGGACATTGGTACAGGGGGAATGTTCCTGAACAGAACATCAATAGTGTACGCTCTAAGATCAAGAATTGACAAATGGGACCTCATAAAATTACAAAGTTTCTGTAAGGCAAAGGACACCATCAAAAGGACAAATTGACAGCCAACAAATTGGGAAAAGATTTTCACCAACCCTACATCAGATAGAGGGCCAATATCCAATATATACAAAGAACTCAAGAAGTTAGACCCTAGAAAGCCAAATAACCCTATTAAAATTGGGGTACAGAGTTAAACAAAGAATTTTCACCCGAAGAACTTCAGATGGCTGAGAAGCATCTTAAAAAATGCTCAACTTCATTAGTTATTAGGGAAATGCAAATCAAAACAACCCTGAGATTTCACCTTATATCAGTCAGAATGGCCAAGATTAAAAACTCAGGAGACAGCAGGAGTTGGAGAGGATGCGGAGAAAGAGGAACACTCCTCCGCTGTTGATGGGGTTGCAAATTGGTACAACCACTCTGGAAATCAGTCTGGCGTTTCCTCAGAAAACTGAGCACGTCACTTCTGAAAGATCCTGCTATACCACTCCTGGGCATATACCCAGAGGATTCCCCAGCATGTAATAAGGATACATGCTCCACTATGTTCATTGCAGCCCTATTTATAATAGCCAGAAGCTGGAAAAAACCCTCAATGGAAGAATAGATGCAAAAAATGTGGTATATATACACAATGGAGTACTATTCAGCCGTTAGAAACAATGAATTCATGAAATTCTTAGACAAATAGATGGAGCTTCAGAACATCATACTAAGATAGGTAACCCAATCTCAAAAGATTAATTATGGTATGCACTCACTAATAAGTCGATATTAGCCTGGAAAACTGGAATACCCAAAACATAATCCACACATCAAATGAGGTACAAGAAGAACGGAGGAGTGGCCCCTTGTTCTGGAAAGACTCAGTGTAGCAGTATAGGGCAAAACCAGAACAGGGAAGTGGGAAGGGGTGGATGGGAGAACAGGGGTAAGTAAGAGGACTTATGGGACTTTCAGGGAGTGGGTAGCCAGAAAAGGAGAAATCATTTGAAATGTAAATTAAAAATATATGGAATAAAAAAATAAATTACTGAGCATATTTTATTTATGTATTTAGCAAGATACATAACACATATAAGTAACAACAATTAAAGACAAAAGGGTCTTGAATTAGAAAGCAAATAGGAGTATGTGCATGGGAGGGTTTAAAATAAAGAAGAGGAGATAATGGTATTATCATTACAAAATATAACAATGTCTTAAAAATTAAAACTAAAATGAAGAAATATATTTTAAAATTTAAATAAAATTTTATAGAAGTCAGTTGGTGCAAGTAAAGGTGAGATGTAATTTTTTTCCCACACAAGTTTAAGGATCCCCTGAATCTTATCTATGGACAGAACTATTATGCTGTATTTGTTTATGGAAGAAAGAAAAAAATGCATGTCTTCTATATCTCATTTATTATATTTAGATTAGATAAAGTCCTTTCAACAAATGCTTAATGAATTGTTTTTACTTTCAAGTATACATCAGTAAACCCAATAAAATTCATTGTCGCAGGAAGGAAATGCTTCAGTTGTGGGTGATTCCAGGCTTTGAGTGAGTAAGTGAGTGTGTGTTTGTATGTGTGTCTGTGTGTGTGTATTTGTATGCATGTTTTTGTGTGTATCTATGTCTCTGTTTGTATGAGTGTGTGTGTGTGTGTGTGTGTGTGTGTGTGTGTTTAGGTCTATGTGTGTATAGGTCTATGTGTGTGTATGTCTGTGTGTGCATGTATGCCTATGTGTGTGTACATGTCTCTATATCTGTCTCTGTGTTTGTATGCATATGTTTCTCTCTGTGTGTATAGGTCTATGTATATATGTCTATATGTGTGTATTTGTCTGTCTGTCTCTGTGTTTGTATGTATGTGTTTCTCTGTGTGTGTGTATGTATGTATATATGTATGTACGTATGTATGTATGTACATACTGTGTCAGAGAATAGATTCAAAGAGAACCACTGAGTGTAAGGTGTTCAGGAGAGATGAAGAGAAATATCTCAGGAATGCCACTAGAACAAGGACCTGAAGAAAGCAAAGTGTCAGAAGTCATGGAAACATCTGGACATAAGTGATTACAATGCTATGTAGCTTTTTACTGAATGGATTAATTGATAAATGTGAGCCACTGTAAACTAAAATTTATCAATATTACTAAAAATAAATATGTAATGTGTTCTTTGTCAAATTTGTACTTCTCCCAAGATTAATGTATGAATTACATTTTTTCTCTATTTGAAAACTTATCTTTTCTTCCATTTTATTATATACAGAAATTTTGCCATGTATTTATTCTGTGCCTTATACTGTACTTCATCAAGTTAAATAGTTTATTCCTAACAAGGACTCCACAACTTAGCATGTAGCATAACCTGTTTTTGTCATTTGAAAACATAGAGTATCAGAACTGGAGAGATGGCTCAGAAGTAAAGAGTACTCAATGCTCTTCCAGAGAACCCAGGTTCAATTATTCATAGTAACTACATAGCAGCTCACAACTGTAAGTGCAGTCTCCAGTCCCCAAGGTCATGACATCCTCTCCTGGCCTCTGCAGCACCAAGCTCACATGCAGTGCACAAACTCACACCAGGTAAAAAACACCCAAATACACAAAATAAAATTGTGACACTACAAGACTAAATCAGTTACTTGTGTTTACTAAGCATTAGGGCCAGAGTAGGGTGTAGCCACTTGCATCCATAAATTTAAACTTTTTGCCCATGTTGTTACACAACCCCATGAAGATGGGAATTTTCTTTAGGCAAGAGAGTGCTCCTTCTCAGGGACTATATTTAAAATATCCCTGAGGTACATTAGAACTTTGTATTAAATGAGAAAAGTTTGTTTTGTATTCATTAAGGAAAATGGTCAAAGAATGAAAAACCAAAACACAAAGTGCCAGAAAAAAATTGCTAATTAGGGAGAAAATAATCATTAAAAAACTCCACTGGAAGGTTATAGTCACATATAGACTTTAGTCCCTATTTGCGGTTAAAAAAAGAAAGAAAGAATAAAAACCAGTTCAGGAAATTAATAAAATGTACAGAAAAGAAACTCTAAAAATGGCAACCAACAAAGTGGGAAAAGATCTTTACCAACACTACATCCGACAGAGGGCTTATATCCAAGATATACAAAGAACTCAAGAAGGTAGACTCCAGAGAGCCAAATCTCCCCCTTAAAAATGGGGTAGAGAGCTAAACAAAGAATTTTCACCTGAGGAATATCAAATGGCTGAGAAGCACCTAAAGAAATGTTTAACATCCTTATTCAACAGGGAAAAGCAAATCAAAACAACCCTGAGATTTCACCTCACACTAGTCAGAATGGCTAAGATCAAAAAGTCAGGAGAAAACAGGTGCTGGTGAGGATGTGGAGAAAGAGGAACACTCCTCCACTGCTGGTGGGGTTGCAAGCTGGTGCTACCACTTGGGAAGTCAGTCTGGCGGTTCCTCAGAACACTGGGCTTGATACTTCTGGAGAACCCTGCTATACCACTCCTGGGCATATACCCAGAGGATTCCCTAGCATGTAATAAGGATACATGCTCCACTATGCTCATAGCAGCCCTATTTATAACAGCCAGAAGCTGGAAAGAACTCAGATGTCCCTCAACAGAGGAATGGATACAGAACATGTGGTTTACATACACAATGGAGTACTATTCAACCATTAGAAACAAATGAATTCATGAAATTCTTAGACAAATGGATGGAACTGGAGAACATCATCCTAAGTGAGGTAACCCAGTCTCAAAAGAACACTCATGGTATGCACTCACTAATAAGTGGATATTATAGCTACTAATATTGTAGCCTAGAAGCTTGAAATACCCAAAGACAGAATTCACATATCAAATGATGTCCAAGAAGAAGGAAGGAGTGGCTCCTGATCCTGGAAAGGCTCAGTGCAGCAGTGTAGGGGAATACCAGGACAGGGAAGTGGGAAGGGGTGGATTGGGGAACAGGAGAGGGAAGAATTTTGGGGAGGAATTTTCGGGGAGCTTATGGGACTTTCAGGGAGGAGGAAACCAGGAAAGGGAAAATCACTTGAAATGTAAATAAAGAATATATCAAATAAAAAAATAAAAATAAAAATAAAAAAAAGAAAGTCCAAGACGTTTTGTTTTCTATAGTTGTGGAGCATTCATGCCCTGTGGCACTTGGGAAATCAAGGCATGAGTGTGTTCAACCATAGATTAATCTCTGAGAAGCCAAGAGGCTTTATAAATCAGATGAGAAGAAAGGACTGGGCCAGGGGACCAAGTTAAATCTTATAGAAAAATCCCGAGATAGTGAGTGTGAATATTGACAAAGCATATCATTTCGGATTCAACTATTATTTTGCTTTTATCTTTGAATTTGTTTCCTTGCTCCTCAACAGCTTTTCATTTTAAGATATGAACCACAATAACTACAGTAAAAGGTGATAAAACCTGAAAAACAAAACAAAACTAGCCTTCAGGAGATGCCTAGTGAGGAAAGAAAGGTTATATATAGTATTTGATATTGAAAACCATCCAGGGTGGGTGGCAAAGGGTGAAAGCCAGCTTGGCCTGAGTTTCTACACAAGTATCTTTGAAGAAGTTATGTTATTGTCAAGGTTGTGGATGTGAGAGAAACAGACAAAAGATTTCTTCAGATTAGGAGGTACTGATTTTTAGGTTATTTTGTGTGGTCTAGATAGCAGTGAATCGTAGGCAATTGACGACATACATGTTAAAATTTTGTAACAAAATCTCCAAGGAAAATAGTTTCAGGAATTATCAACAGGTCGATAAATATATAAAATGATATTAAATATTTAAGTTATGTCCACTGGAGGCTTGATGCCCCAGTATAGGGGAATACCAAGACAGGGAAGATGGAGTGGGTAGGTTGGTGAGCATGGAAAGGGGGAGGGGATTGTATGTTTTTGGAGGGGAAACCAGGAAAGGGGATATGTGAAATGTAAATAAAGAAAATACCTAATAAGAAAAATGATGCACAGGAAGAAGAAGAAGAAGGAGGAGGAGGAGGAGGAGGAGGAGGAGGAGGAGGAGGAGGAGGAGGAGGAGGAGAAGAAGAAGGAGGAGGAGGAGGAGGAGGAGGAGGAGGAGGAGGAGGAGGAGGAGGAGGAGGAGGAGGAGGAGGAGGAGAAGGAGAAGAAGAAGAAGAAGAAGAAGAAGAAGAAGAAGAAGAAGAAGAAGAAGAAGAAGAAGAAGAAGAAGAAGAAGAAGAAGAAGAAGAAGAAGAAGAAGAAGAAGAAGAAGAAGAAGAAGAAGAAGAAAATTTCAGTGGAGTTCAGCAGAGCAAACTGTTTTAACAGGGTCTGATATCACTCACAGAAGCCAAGTGAGACTTTGAGCAGGGAGCTTGTGGTAGAATAGTCTGTGTGCTGGTCATTTTGACAAAGCCTTTGTGTTGGTATAGGGACAGAAAGTCTGAAAGTAATGAAAGGGGGTGAAAAGAGAAGATTAGAATAAACTTTAGTATACTTATAAAGACTGAAGACATCTGGAGAGCAACAGAGAGAGAAAGCTGGAAGAGATGGAAGTGACTGACCAGAGGCTAAGCCATTGCCAGACTGTGGAGAGGCTAAAGTGTAGTTGAAAGATGAAGAAGCAAGAAGGTTTTGGGTTTTGACAGCTAAAATTGTTGAAAGTAATGTGAGATGTGAGATCAAGGTGCTGAATCCTTGCTATTTCAAAGAAATAGAAACTTAATGTGTTATGTGTTGTACAAACATCAAATATTCAGAGGGTATATTTATGTGAATAATATATCTATAATGTAAGTTGTGTTGTACATAGAGATAAGCAGTTCTTTATTTTATATTTGCATTTCCTAGGAAAGTAACTATGATATTGTATGGGAAGATTTATTGGGTTCAATAGGCATTTTTACAAGAATTAGCCATATTTTAAAAAAGACAGCATCAACAGAAAAATGTAGTTTATGGTTGTAAGTCACCAACAGTACACATCTGTTGCTCTGGTTTGAGCCATTCAATTTCTTTTTTTTTTCATTCGATATATTTTTTATTTACATTTCAAATGATTTCCCCTTTTCTAGCCCCCCACTCCCCGAAAGTCCCGTAAGCCACCTTCTCTCCCCGTGTCCTTCCACCCACCCCTTCCCACTTACCCATTATGGTTTTGCCGAATACTGCTTCACTGAGTCTTTCCAGAACAAGGGGCCACTCCTCCTTTCTTCTTGTACCTCATTTGATATGTGGATTATGTTTTGGGTATTCCAGTTTTCTAGGTTAATATCCACTTATTAGTGAGTGCATACCATGATTCACCTTTTTTTTTTGCTTTTTTTTTATTCGATATATTTTTTATTTACATTTCAAATGATTTCCCCTTTTCTAGCCCCCCACTCCCCGAAAGTCCTGGAAGCCCCCTTCTCTCTCCGTGTCCTCCCACCCACCCCTTGCCACTTCCCCGTTCTGGTTTTGCCGAATACTGCTTCACTGAATCTTTCCAGAATAAGGGGCCACTCCCCCTTTCTTCTTGTACCTCATTTGATGTGTGAATTATGTTTTGGGTATTTCAGTTTTCTAAGTTAATAACCACTTATTAGTGAGTGCATACCATGATTCACCTTTTGAGTCTGGATTACCTCACTGAGTATGATGTTCTATAGCTCCATCCATTTGCCTAAGAATTTCATGAATTCATTGTTTCTAATGGCTGAATAGTACTCCATTGTGTAGATCTACCACATTTTTTGCATCCACTCTTCTGTTGAGGGATACCTGGGTACTTTCCAGCATCTGGCAATTATAAATAGGACTGCTATGAACATAGTAGAGCATGTATCCTTATTACATGGTGGGGAATCCTCTGGGTATATGCCCAGGAGTGGTATAGCGGGATCTTCTGGAAGTGAGGTGCCCAGTTTTCAGAGGAACCGCCACTGATTTCCAGAGTGGTTGTACCAATTTGCAACCCCACCAGCAGTGGAGGAGTGTTCCTTTTTCTCCACATCCTCTCCAACACATGCTGTCTCCTGAATTTTTAATCTTAGCTATTCCGACTGGTGTAAGGTGAAATCTCAGGGTTGTTTTGATTTGCATTTCCCTAATGACTAATGAAGTTGAGCATTTTTTTTGTTTGTTTGTTTGTTTTGTTTTTTTGTTTTGTTTTTCTTTCTTTTTTTTAATTCGATATAATTTATTTACATTTCAAATGACTTCCCTTTTCTAGCCCCCCCACTCCCCGAAAGTCCCATAAGCCCCCTTCTCTTCCCCTGTCCTCCCACCCACACCGTCCCACCTCCCCGTTCTGGTTTTGCCGAATACTGTTTCACTGAGTCTTTCCAGAACCAGGGGCCTCTCCTCCTTTCTTCTTGTACCTCATTTGATGTGTGGATTATGTTTTGGGTGTTCCAGTTTTCTAGGTTAATATCCACTTATTAGTGAGTGCATACCATGATTCACCTTTTGAGTCTGGGTTGCCTCACTTAGTATGATATTCTCTAGCTCCATCCATTTGCCTAAGAATTTCATGAATTCATTGTTTCTAATGGCTGAATAGTACTCCATTGTGTAGATATACCACATTTTTTGCATCCACTCTTCTGTTGAGGGATACCTGGGTTCTTTCCAGCATCTGGCAATTATAAATAGGGCTGCTATGAACATAGTAGAACATGTATCCTTATTACATGGTGGGGAGTCTTCTGGGTATATGCCCAGGAGTGGTATAGCAGGATCTTCTGGAAGTGAGGTGCCCAGTTTTCGGAGGAACCGCCAGACTGCTTTCCAGAGTGGTTGTACCAATTTGCAACCCCACCAGCAGTGGAGGAGTGTTCCTCTTTCTCCACACCCTCTCCAACACCTGTTGTCTCCTGAATTTTTAATCTTAGCCATTCTGACTGGTGTAAGATGAAATCTTAGGGTTGTTTTGATTTGCATTTCCCTAATGACTAATGAAGTTGAGCATTTTTTAAGATGCTTCTCCGCCGTCCGAAGTTCTTCAGGTGAGAATTCTTTGTTTAACTCTGTACCCCATTTTTTAATAGGGTTGTTTGGTTTTCTGGAGTCTAACTTCTTGAGTTCTTTATATATATTGGATATTAGCCCTCTATCTGATGTAGGATTGGTGAAGATCTTTTCCCAATTTGTTGGTTGCCGATTTGTCCTCTTGATGGTGTCCTTTGCCTTACAGAAACTTTGTAATTTTATGAGGTCCCATATGTCAATTCTTGCTCTTAGAGCATACGCTATTGGTGTTCTGTTCAGAAACTTTCTCCCTGTACCGATGTCCTCAAGGGTCTTCCCCAGTTTCTTTTCTATTAGCTTCATAGTGTCTGGCTTTATGTGGAGGTCTTTGATCCATTTGGATTTGAGCTTAGTACAAGGAGACAAGGATGGATCAATTCGCATTCTTCTGCATGCTGACCTCCAGTTGAACCAGCACCATTTGTTGAAAAGGCTATCTTTTTTCCATTGGATGTTTTCAGCCTCTTTGTCGAGGATCAAGTGGCCATAGGTGTGTGGGTTCATTTCTGGATCTTCAATCCTGTTCCATTGATCCTCCTGCCTGTCACTGTACCAATACCATGCAGTTTTTAACACTATTTCTCTGTAGTATTGCTTGAGGTCAGGGATACTGATTCCCCCAGATTTTCTTTTGTTGCTGAGAATAGTTTTAGCTATCCTGGGTTTTTTGTTGTTCCAGATGGATTTGGTAATTGCTCTTTCTAACTCTGTGAAGAATTGAGTTGGGATTTTGATGGGTATTGCATTGAATCTGTATAGTGCTTTAGGCAAAATGGCCATTTTAACTATATTGATTCTACCGATCCATGAGCATGGGAGGTTTTCCCATTTTTTGAGGTCTTCTTCCATTTCCTTCTTCAGAGTCTAGAAGTTCTTGTCATACAGATCTTTCACATGTTTGGTAAGGCTCACCCCAAGATACTTTATACTGTTTGTGGCTATTTTGAAGGGGGTCATTTCCCTAATTTCTTTCTCAGCCTGCTTATCCTTTGAGTATAGGAAGGCCACTGATTTGCTTGAGTTGATTTTATAACCTGCCACTTTGCTGAAGTTGTTTATCAGCTGTAGGAGCTCTCTAGTGGAGTTTTTTGGGTCACTTAGGTAGACGATCATGTCGTCTGTAAATAATGATAGTTTGACTTCTTCCTTTTCAATTTGTATCCCTTTGACCTCCTTATGTTGTCGAATTGCCCGAGCTAGTACCTCAAGTACAATATTGAAAAGATAAGGAGAAAGGGGTCAGCCTTGTCTGGTCCCTGATTTCAGTGGGATTGCTTCAAGTTTCTCTCCATTTAGTTTGATGCTGGCTACCGGTTTGCTGTATATTGCTTTTACTATGTTTAGGTATGGGCCTTGAATTCCTGTTAAGTTGAGCATTTTTTAAGATGCTTCTCCGCCATCCGAAGTTCTTCAGGTGAGAATTCTTTGTTTAACTCTGTACACCAATTTTTAAAAGGGGTGTTTGCTTTTCTGGAGTCTAACTTCTTGAGTTCTTTATATATATTGGATATTAGCCCTCTATCTGATGTAGAATTGGTGAAGATCTTTTCCCAATTTGTTGGCTGCCGATTTGTCCTTTTGATGGTGTCCTTTGCCTTACAGAAACTTTGTAATTTTATGAGGTCCCATTTCTCAATTCTTGAACTTAGAGCTTACACTATTGGTGTTCTGTTCAGAAACTTTCTCCCTGTAGCGATGTCCTCAAGGGTCTTCCCCAGTTTCTTTTCTATTAGCTTCAGAGTATCTGGCTTTATGTGGAGGTCCTTGATCCATTTGGATTTGAGCTTAGTACAAGGAGACAAGTATGGATCAATTCGAATTCTTCTGCATGCTGACCTCCAGTTGAACCAGCACCATTTGTTGAAAAGGCTATCTTTTTTCCATTGGATGTTTTCAGCCCTTTTGTTGAGGATCAAGTGGCCATAGGTGTGTGGATTCATTTCTGGATCTTCAATCCTGTTCCATTGATCTGCCTGCCTGTCACTGTACCAATACCATGCAGTTTTTAACACTATTGCTCTGTAGTATTGCTTGAGGTCAGGGATACTGATTCCCCCAGATTTTCTTTTGTTGCTGAGAATAGTTTTAGCTATCCTGGGTTTTTTGTTATTCCAGATGAATTTGATAATTGCTCTTTCTAACTCTGTGAAAAATTGAGTTGGGATTTTGATGGGTATTGCATTCAATCTGTATATTGCTTTTGGCAAATTGGCCATTTTAACTATATTAATTCTACCAATCCATGAGCATGGGAGGTTTTCCCATTTTTTGAGGTCTTCTTCTATTTCCTTCTTCAGAGTCTTGAAGTTCTTGTCATACAGATCTTTCACATGTTTGGTAAGGCTCACCCCAAGATACTTTATACTGTTTGTGGCTATTGTGAAGGGGTTCATTTCCCTAATTTCTTTCTCAGCCTGCTTATCCTTCGAGTATAGGAAGGCCATTGATTTGCTTGAGTTGATTTTATAACCTGCCAATTTGCTGAAGTTGTTTATCAGCTGTAGGAGTTCTCTAGTGGAGCTTTTTGGGTCACTTAGGTAGACTATCATGTCATCTGTAAATAATGATAGTTTGACTTCTTCCTTTCCAGTTTGTATCCCTTTGACCTCCTTATGTTGGCGAATTGCCCCAGCTAGTACCTCAAGTACAATATTGAAACGATAAGGAGAAAGGGGGCAGCCCTGTGTAGTCCTTGATTTTAGTGGGATTGCTTCAAGTTTCTCTCCATTTAGTTTGATGCTGGCTACTGGTTTTCTGTATATTGCTTTTACTATGTTTAAGTATGGGCCTTGAATTCCTGTTCTTTCCAAGACTTTAAGCATGAAAGGATGCTGAAGTTTGTCAAATGCTTTTTCAGCATCCAATGAAAATGACCATGTGGGTTTTTTCTTTGAGTTTGTTTATGTAGTGCATTGCATTGATGGATTTCCGTTTATTGAACCAACCCTGCATTCCCGGGATAAAGCTTACTTGATCATGGTGGATGATCGTTTTGATGTGTTCTTGGATTAGGTTGGCAAGAATTTTATTGAGTATTTTTGCATCGATGTTCATAAGGGAAATTGGTCTGAAGTTCTCTTTCTTTGTTGGATCTTTGTGTGGTTTTGGTATCAGCGTAATTGTGGCTTCGTAGAAGGAATTGGGTAGTGTTCCTTCTGTTTCAATTTTGTGGAATAGTTTGAAGAGTATCGGTGTTAAGTCTTCTTTGAAGGTCTGATAGAATTCTGCACTGAAACCATCTGGTCCTGTGCTTTTTTTGGTTGGAAGACTTTTTATGAATCCTTCTATTTCTTTAGGCGTTATGGGACTGTTTAGATGATCTATTTGGTCCTGATTTAATTTTGGTATTTGGTATCTGTCAAGGAAATTGTCCATTTCCTCCAGATTCTCCAGTTGTGTTGAGTATAGGCTCTTGTAGTAGGATCTGATGATTTTTTGTATTTCCTCAGTTTCTGTTGTTATATCTCCCTTTTCATTTCTAAGTTTGTTAATTTGGATACCTTCTCTGTGCACTTTGGTCAGTCTGGGCACAGAGTTTAAGGGTTTATCTATCTTGTTGATTTTCTCAAAGAACCAGCTCCTGGATTCGTTGATTCTTTGTACGGTTCTCTTTGTTTCCAATTGATTGATTTCAGCCCTGAGTTTGATGATTTCCTGTCTTCTACTCCTCCTGGGTGAATTGGCTTCTTTTTGTTCCAGGACTTTCTGGTGTGTTGCTAAGCTGCTAGTGTATGCTCTCTTCATTTTCTTTTTGGAGGCACTCAGGGCTATGAGTTTTCCTCTTAGCACTGCTTTCATTGTGTCCCAAAGATTTGGGTATTTTGTGCCTTCATTTTCATTAAATTCTAAAAAGTCTCTGATTTCTTTTGTTTATTTCTTCTTTGGCCAAGGTGTCATTGAGTAGAGTATTATTCAGCCTCCATGTGTATGTGGGCTTTCTGTTGTTTTTGTTGCTATTGAAAACCACTCTTACACCATAGTGATCTGATAGGAGGCATGGGATTAGTTCGATCATCTTATATTTGTTGAGGTCTGCCTTGTGACCAATTATATGGTCGATTTTGGAGAAGGTACCATGAGGTGCTGAGAAAAAGGTATATTCTTTTGCTTTAGGGTGAAATGTTCTATAAATATCAGTCAAATCCAATTGGTCCAAAGCTTCAATTAATTTTACTGTGTCCCTGTTTAGTTTCTGTTTTCCTGATCGGTCCATTGAGGAGAGTGGAGTGTTGAAGTCCCCCACAATTATTGTGTTAGGTGCAATGTGTGCTTTGAGCTTTAGTAACATTTCTTTTACGAATGAGGGTGACCTTGCATTTGGCGCATAGATGTTCAGAATTGAAAGTTGTTCTTGGGGGATTTTTCCTTTGACCAGCAAGAAGTGCCCTTCTGTGTCTCTTTTGATGACTTTAGGTTGAAAGTCAATTTTATCTGATATTAGAATGGCTACTCCTGCTTGTTTCCTGTGACCATTGGCCTGTAAGATTGTCTTCCAGCCTTTTACTCTAAGGTAGTTTTTATCTTTGACACTGAGGTGTGTCTCCTGTATGCAGCAAATTGTAGGGTCCTATTTCCTTATCCAGTCTGTTAGTCTATGTCTTTTTATTGGGGAATTGAGACCATTGATGTTAAAAGATATTAAGGAATAGTGATTATTACTTCCTGTCATTTTGATGTTCTTTTTATATTTGAGTGGTTGTCTTCTTTTGGGTTTGATGAAGGAAGGTAACTATCTTGCTTTTTCCAGGGTGTAGTTTCCGTCCTTGTATTGGAGTTTTCCTCCTATTATTCTTTGCAGAGCTGGGTTTGTGGAAAGATATTGTGTAAATTTGGTTTTGTCATGGAGTATCTTGGTATCTCCATCTATGGTGATTGAGAGTTTTGCTGGGTATAGTAGTCTTGGCTGACATTTGTGTTCTCTTAGAGTCTGCATGAGATCTGCCCAGTATCTTCTAGCTTTCATGGTCTCTCGTGAGAAGTCTGGTGTGATTCTGATAGGTCTTCCTCTATGTGTTACTTGGCCTTTTTCTCTTACTTCCTTTAATATTCTTTCTTTGTTTAGTGCATTTGGGGTTTTGATTATTATGTGACGAGAGGTATTTCTGCTGAGGTCCAGTCTGTTTGGAGTTCTGTAGGCTTCTTGTATATTCATAGGCATCTCTCTCTTTAAGTTAGGAAAGTTTTCTTCCATAATTTTGTTGAAGATATTTGCTGGCCCTTTCTGTAGTAAATCTTCACTCTCATCTATACCTATAATCCTTAGGTTTTGTCTTCTCATTGTATCCTGGATTTCCTGGATGTTCTGGGATACAAGCTTTTTGCATTTTGCATTTTCTTTGACAGTTAAGTCAATGGTTTCTATGGTGTCTTCAGCATCTGAGATTCTTTATTCCATCTCTTGTATTCTATTGTTTATATTTGCATCTATGGCCCCTGATTTCTTCTCAAGGTTTTCTATCTCGAAAGTTGTCTCCCTTTGTGATTTCTTAGTTGTTTCTACTTCTGTTTTTAGATCCAGGATGGATTTGCGCAGTTCCATCATTTGTTTGTTTGTGTTTTCCTTTAATTCTTTAAGAGATTTTTGTGTTTCCTCTTTCATGACTTCTGCCTGTTGATTCAAGTTCTCCTGCATTTCTTTAAGTTTTTTGTTTTTGTTTTTGTTTTTTTTTTTTTGCCTTTATTCTTTATTGGCTTCTATCTCTTGGGCCTTATTCTCCTGCATTTCTTTAAGTGATTTTTGTGTTTCCATTATACGGGTTTCTAGCTTATTCATGTTCCCCTGTATTTCTTTAAGAGATTCATTCATGTCCTTTTTGTGTTCTTCTAGCAGCATCATGAACAGTGATTTTAAATCCATATCTTGTTTCTCTGGTGTGTTGGCATAACCAGGACTTGCTGATGTTGGAGAGTTTGGTTCAGATGCTGCCATATTGCCTAGATTTCTGCTAGTAGCGTTCCTGCGTTTGCCCTTTGCCATCTTGTTCCCTGGAGCTAGTTAGTCTTGTCTCTCGCTGGTGTTTCAGCCTCCTGAGAGGCTCTAGGGCTATTACTGCAACACTGGATGGCAGGGTTTCCCCTGTTGCAGATTGCTGATGTGCTGTCCTCCTCTTGGGTGCCTTTGCAGCCCTAGTGTTCTTTGCCCCAGATTGTGTCTGTGAACCAGATGGTGCTCGTTTGCACCTTCAGGGAGTGCAGAGGGTGTATGCTGCCGGGACCTTTTCTGAGTGCTGATCACTCTGCTGGGCAGTGGAACTCCCAACCGGGTTGGTGCACACAAGGCTAGCCTAGCTGCTCGGGCCCTGAGTCTAGGCAAAAGCCTGGCTGGCCCATGTCTGAGCAAAGTTCCCCTCAGCTCTGAGTGTTAATTGGGTCTGTTAGGTGGCCAGGATGGCGGCGTGCGTGCGCTCCCTGAGAGTGCTGGGAGAGTCTGCTGGGCTAACAACCTCCTGGCCGGGTCTGCACACAGGTGGCCCTTCGAGCAGCCCAGGGCCTGGGTGCAGTCCAGGGCCTGACCGTCTTAGACCACTGCTGTGTCAGCCTCGGGCTATGCCTGTTAGCTGGTTTTGCCTGCTAGGACTCTCTGGCTTCCCATAGGCAAAATGGCGGTGGTGTGCGCACCGGCCTGGGCAAACAATCTCCTGGCCCAGTTTGCATAGGTAGAGATTATGTCTTTGCTTTCTCTCTTTTTTGTATTGGATTTTTTTTTTATTGAGTAGCTTCTTCATTTACATTGGCAATGGTAAAACCTTTCTCAATTTCCTCCCTTCCAAAAGCCCCCCTCTCCAAAGTTCCCCTACCGCTCCTCCCACTCCCTGCCTTCATGTATATGCCACTCTACCCAACACACTCACACCTCCCCCCCAACCCCCCCCCCCCACCCCATCTGTCCCTTTGTTGGCGCCCCTATTGAGCCTTTACCTGACCAAAGACCACTCCTCCCACTGATGCCCAACAAGGCATTCCTCTGCCACGTTTTTGGCTGAAACCATGTGTACCCCTTGGTTGATGGTTCAGTCCCTGAGAGCCTTGGGGTGTCTGGGTGTCCGAAGTCATTGTTCTTCCCATGGGGCTATAAACCCCTTCAGCTCCTTCGTACCACCCTCCAGATCCTCCATTGGGGAGCCCAAGCCCAGTCCAATAGTTGGTTGCCAGTTTCTGCCTCTGTATTTGTAAGGCTCTGGCAGGGCCCCTCTGGAGACAGCCAGGCATGCTCCTTTTTGTACACTCTTCTTGTCATAGTGTCAGGGTTTGGTGACTGTTTATAGGATGAATCCTCAGGTAGGGCAGTCTCTGTGTAGCCTTTCAGACTCTGCTCCACACATTGCTTCCCTTATTGCTCCTGTGAGTATTATGTTCCCCTTTTCAGAGGAATCATAGCACCCTCACTTAAGTCCTCCTTCTTCTTGAGCTTCCTGTGCTGGTTGAATTGTAACTTGTTTATAAGCTCTACTACAAAGTGATAGTGATAAAAAACTGTTTGGTATTGGCATGCAGACAGGCAGAAAGATCAATGGAATAGAATTGAAGACCCAGAAAAGAACCCACACACGTACAGTCATTTGATATTTGACAAAGGAGATAAAACTATCCAGTTGAAAAAAGACAGTATTTTTAACAAATGGCGCTGGATCAACTGGAGGTCTGCATGCAGAAAAATGCAAACCGACACATTCTTATCTCCTTGTACAAAGCTCAAGTCCAAGTGGATCAAAGATCTACACATAAAATCAGACACACTAAGCGTATAGAGGAGAAAGTGGGGACAAACCTTGAACACATGGGCACAGGGGAAAAGTTTCTGAACAGAACACCAATGGCTTATGCTCTAAGAATAAGAATCTACAAATGGGACCCCATAAAACTGCAAAGCTTCTGTAAGGCAAAAGACATAGTCAATAGGACAAAACGGCAACCAACCAATTGGGAAAAGATCTTTACTAACCCTACATCCGATAGAGAGCTAATATCCAACATATATAAAGAACTCAAGAAGTTGGTCTCCAGAGAATCAAATAACCCTATTAAAAAATGGCGTACAGAGCTAAACAGGGAATTCTCAACTGAGGAAACTCAAATGGCTCTAAAGCACCTAAAGAAATGTTCAGCATCCTTAGTTATCAGGGAAATGCAAATCAAAACAACACTGAGATTCCAACTTTACACTAGTCAGAATGGCTAAGATGAAAAACTTAGGGGACAGCAGATCCTGGAGAGGATGTGGGGATATTTTCTTTATTAACATTTCAAATGCTATCCCCTTTTCTGGTTTTCCCTAACTCCAGGAAACCCCCTCTCCCATCCCTGCTCCCCCTGCTTCTATGAGGCTGTTCCTCCACCCACGTAGCCACTCCCGCCTCCCTACCCTTGATTCCCATATACTGGGGCATCTATCGAGCCGTCTTAGGACCAAGGACCTCACCTCCCATTGATGCCTGAGAAGGCACTCCTCTGCTACATATGCTGCCGAAACCATGTGTTCTCCTTGGTTGCTGACTTTGTCCCTTGGTGCTCTGGGGGGGTCTGGTTGGTTGATATTGTTTTTCCTATGGAGTTGCAAACCACTCAGTTTCTTCAGTTCTTTCTCCTCCATTGAGGACCCCTCATTCAGTCCAGTGGTTGACTGTGAGCATCTGCCTCTGTATTTGTTAGGGCACTGGCAGGGCATCTCAGGAGACAGCCATATCAGGCTCCTGTCAACAAGCACTTCTTGGCATCCACTGTCTGGGCTTGATGAATGTCCATTGGATGAATCCTCAGGTGGGGCAGTCTCTGGAAATCCTTTCCTTCAGTCTCTGTGCTACACTTTATCTCCATATTTGCTCGAGTGAGTATTTTGTTCCCCTTTCTAAGAAGGACCAAAGTATCAACACTTTGGGCTTCCCTCTTCTTCATGTGGTCTGTGAATTGTATCTTGGGCATTCTGAGCTTTTGGGCTAATATCAACTCATCAGTGAGAGCATAACATGTGTTCTTTTGTGATTGAGTTACCTCACTCAGGATGATATTTTCTAGTTCCATTCATTTACCCAAGAATTTCATAAATTCATCATTTTTAATAGCTGAGTGCTTTTTCTTTCTTTTAGAATGAAGACACTATGTTGATTCTCTTCTTTGACCCTTGTCGTTGTGTTCAGTAGATAGGAAATCAAGCAGATTATGACAACCCCATTGCAGAATGGCCATTCTCACTTTTCTTCACTTGGTCAGTATCCAATCATCTTCCAAAAGGACCCTTTGTATGTCAGTGACCATAATTTTTAGTATAGATAAAATAATCATAAAACTTTTCATTCAAATGGAATGATTTAAGGAAGAAAAAGGGACACTATTGATACTGAAGGATAACGAAAATGAATTTGGACTCTTCCAGGTAAATCAAGACATATGTCTACCCTAACTATACACTACAGGTATGAAAGAAAATGAATTATTTATTGATCATAGAAGATGCCAGATATTCTTGACCTGCACGACTGAGAAAATTCCCTCTTGAGGTTGGTGCCATCTAATTCATCATTACATCTATACCAACTCGCTCAGTTCACAGTTGGAATCTGGTTTATGACACAGTGAAGAGTTCCGAATCAACTCCAGTTAACAAAACCACTTGATATTAAGATAATCACTGGCCAGTAAATACCATTATACTAATAAATAAATGGCCATAGCCTCTGAGACAAGAAGACAGTTTTTTAATAGACATGCACGTGATTCTCTGAGAAACTGCAAAATTCTTCCTTGCAAAATGCAGAGGCTTGGAATCAAAGAACAATAGAATTAACCTAAATGCTTTCTAATAGCACAGCTCAAAGCTGAGACTGTCTAAACAAGCAATTCTCAAACTTAGGAGTCACTTGTCAATCTTTCCCAAATGTATCTTGTGTATCAAAGTGCTTGACAAAATCCTCTTAAGAAAGAAAGGGTTTAGTCCACCCTGAAGTTCAACTCTAAGTCCATAAGAGTGGAGGTATGTCAGTAGAACTGTGGGGCAGCTGGTGACCTTGCATGTGCAGTCAGGAATGTGAGAGCAATAAAAACCTGTGCTCATTTACATTTTGTATTTATGCAGTGTGGGACTCAATCTCATAGGATGGTACCACCTACACTTAGGTTTAGTCTGCCCATCTCAATGCTCCATACATCTTATTCCTTTCAAAAACCCATTCCTAAAGTAAATTTACATTTACTTTTTTTTGTTAATTAATTTTTGGATATTTTATTCATTTACATTTCAAATGTTATCTCCTTTCCTGGTTTCCCCTCCAGAATCCCCCTCCCCCACGTACCCTCCCCCAGCTTTTATGAGGGTGTCCCTCCACCCACCCACCCCTGCCTCCCAACCCTGGCATTCCCTATACCTGGGCATTGAGCCTTCACAAGACCAAGGGACTCTTCTTACATTGATGTCCAACAAGGCCATCCTCTGCTACATATGGGGCTGGAGTCACTATGTGTTCTCTTTCTTTCTTTGGTGGTTTAGTTCCTGGGAGCTCTAGGGGGAGGGATCTGCTTAGTTGTTACTGTTGTTCTTCCTAGGGGTTGCAAACACCTTCAGTTCCTTTAGTCCTTTTTCTAACTCTTCCATTGGGGACCCCATGCTTAGTCCAGTAGTTGGCTGCAAGCATCTACATTTCTATTTGTCATGCACTGGCAGAGCCTCGCAGGGGAAAGCTATATTAGGTTCCTAGCAAGAACTTCTTGACATCCACAATAGTGTTGGAGTTTGGTGACTGTATATGGAATGAATTCCTAGGTGAGCCTGTCTCTGGATGGCCTTTCCTTCAGTCTCTGCATCACACTTTATCTCCATAATTTCTCCTTTGAGTATTTTGTTCCCCCTTCTAAGTGTGACTCTAACCAAACAAGTGAAAGATCTGTATGACAAGAATTTCAGGTCTCTGAAGAAGGGAATCGATGAAGACCCAGAAAACGGAAAAATCTTCCATGCTGGTGGATTGGCAGGATTAAAATAGTAAAAATGGCCATCTTGCCTAAAGCAATATACAGATTCAATGCAATACCCATCAAAATCCCAACTCAGTTCTTCATAGAGTTAGAAAGAGCAATTCTCAAATTCATCTAGAATAACAAAAAACCCAGGATAGCTAAAACTATTCTCAACAGCAAAAGAACTTCAGGGGGAATCAGTATCCTGGACTTCAAGTAGTACTAGAGAGCAATAGTGTTAAAAACTACATGGTATTGGTACAGTGACAGGCAGGCAGATCAATGGAATAGGATTGAAGACCCAGAAATGAACCCACACACCTATGATCACTTCATCTTTGACAAAGGAGTGGAAAACATCCAGTGGAAAAAAGATAGCCTTTTCAACAAATGGTGCTGGCTCAACTGGAGGTCAGTGTGCAGAAGAATGTGAATTGATCTATTCTTATCTCCTTGTACTCAGCTCAACTTCAAGTGGATCAAGGACCTCCACATAAAACCAGACACACAGGCCTTTAATCCCAGCACTTGGGAGGCAGAAGCAGACAGATCTCTGAGTTCAAGGGAAGCCTGGTGTACATAGTGAGTTCCAGGACAGCCAGGGCTACACAGAGAAACCCTGTCTTGAAAAACAAAAACAAACAAAACCAGACACACTGAAACCAATAGAAAAGAAATTGTGGAAGACACTTGAGGACATGGGTACAGGGGAAAAGTTTCTGAACCGAACACCAATAGCTTATGCTCTAAGATCAAGAATTGACAAATGGGATCTCATAAAATTACAAAGTTTTTGCAAGGCAAAGAACACTGTCAAAAGGAAAAAACTGTAACCAACAAGTTGGGAAAAGATCTTCAACAACCCTACATCAAACAGAGGGCTGTTATCCAATATATACAAAGAACTCAAGAAGTTAGACTCCAGAGAGCCAAATAACCCCATTAAAAATGGGGTACAGAGATAAACAAAGAATTTTCACCTGAAGAATTTTGAATGGCTGAGAAGCACCTTAAGAAATGTTCAGCATCATTAGAGATTAGGGAAATGCAAATCAAAACAACCCTGAGATTTCACCTCACACCAGTCAGAATGACTAAGATTAAAAACTCAGGAGACAGCAGGTATTGGCAAGGATGGGGAGAAAGAGAAAGACTCCTTCACTGCTGGTGGAAATGCAAGTTGGTACAACCACTCTGGAAATCATTCTGGTGGTTTCTCAGAAAACTTGGCCTGACACTTCTGGAGGACCCTGTTATACCACTCCTGGGCATATACCCAGAGGATTCCCCGGCATGCAATAATGACACATGCTCCACTATCTTCATAGCAGCCTTATTTGTAATAGTCAGAAGCTGGAAAGAACCCAGATGTCCCTCAATGGAGGAATGGATACAGAAAATGTGGTATATTTTCACAATGGAATACTACTTAGCAATTAAAAACAATGAATTCATGAAATTCTTAGGCAAATGGTTGCATCTGGAAATATATCATCCTAAGTGAAGTAACCCAATCACAAAAGAGCACATATGGAATGCAGTCACTGATAAGTGGATATTAGCCCAGAAGCTCTGAATACCCAAGACACAATTAATATATCAAATGATTCCTAAGAAAAAGGAAGGAGAGGGTCTTGGTCCAGGAAAGGCTTGATCCATCATTATAGGGGAGTACCAGGGCAGAGAAGAAGCAGGGGGTTGATTGGAGAACGAATGGGCAGAGGGAAGAGGGCTTATCAGCCTTATGGGGAGGGGGCAACCAGGAAAGGGAAAATCATTTGGAATGTAAACAAAAAATATAGAAAATGAAAAAAAACGGGGGCCAAAGCACCTACACTTTGTTCTTCCTTCTTCTTGAGCTTCATGTGTAAATTTACATTTTCTATCCTCAGACTATTTTATGGGCTTAGTTCTATTTCAGTCCTTGAGCAGGAATGTGGACTCGACCCAAACCAATACTTCCAGTCAAGAAAACATCCCTAGCTTAGTCCCCAACTTGAACTTGGAAGAACACAAAGAAGTGAGGCAGCCTTGTCATGAGTCCACCCAGGTTGTCTATGATAATCTCCTTTGCTCAAATATCAACTCATTATATTCTTAACCACCTAAATGACTACTTTGCAAATTGTATTCACAAAAGCACCTTGACTGCTGTTCGAAAAAGCATAGCTTTAGTGGAGTCATATTGACACGGGGATTTGAAAACCAGGCCACCACACAGTCACTTTGAAGGCCTCTTCTCAAAGACATAATTAAGCTAGCCTGCACCCAGCTCCATGTATTTCTTCTACGTTTTTCAAGCTCAAAAACCTGCAGTGTTCACTCTTACATTTGATAAAATATTTACAGATTTACCTATCTATCTATCTATCTATCTATCTATCTATCTATCTATCTATCTATCTATCTATCTATAGAGGGTTAATATCCAATATATATAAAGAACTCAAGAAGTTAGACTCCAGAAAACCGAACAACCCTATTAAAAAATGGAGTACAGAGTTAAACAAAGAATTCTCACCTGAAGAACTTCGGATGGCAGAGAAGCATCTTAAAAAATGCTCAACTTCATTAGTCATTAGGGAAATGCAAATCAAAACAACCCTGAGATTTCACCTTACACCAGTCAGAATGGCTAAGATTAAAAATTCAGGAGACAGCAGGTGTTAGAGAGGGTGTGGAGAAAGAGGAACACTCCTCCACTGCTGGTGGGGTTGCAAATTGGTACAACCACTCTGGAAATCAGTCTGGTGGTTCCTCCGAAAACTGGGCACCTCACTTCCAGAAGATCCTGCTATGCCACTCCTGGGCATATACCCAGAGGATTCCCAGCATGTAATAAGGATACATGCTCTACTATGTTCATAGCAGCCCTATTTATAATTGCCAGAAGCTGGAAATAACCCAGGTATCCCTCAACAGAAGGGTGGATGCAAAAAATGTGGTATATCTACACAATGGAGTACTATGCAGTCATTAGAAACAATGAATTCATGAAATTCTTAGGCAAATGGATGAAGCTAGAGAACATCATACTAAGTGAGGTAACCCAGACTCAAAAGGTGAATCATGGTATGCACTCACTAATAAGTGGATATTAACCTAGAAAACTGGAATACCCAAAACATAATCCACACATCAAATGAGGTACACGAAGAAAGGAGGAGTGGCCCCTTGTTCTGGAAAGACTCAGTGAAGCAGTATTCGGCAAAACTAGAACGGGGAAGTGGGAAGGGGTGGGTGGGAGGACAGGGGGAGAGAAGAGGGCTTATGGGACTTTCGGGGAGTGGGGGACTAGAAAAGAGGAAATCATTTGAAATGTAAATAAAAAATATATCAAATAAAAAAAATAAATCATTCAAAAAAAAAAAGAAAAAGAAAACCTGCAGTGTTTGATAAAATATTTACAGATTTATTTATTTATTTATCTATTTATCTATCTATTTATTTATCTAGTTTTTTATTTATTTATCTATCTATTTATTTATTCTGTTTATATCGCAGTCACAGCCCCCTCCTTTCTTCCAGGTCCCAGTCTTTCAAATCCCTCTTCCAATTGCTCCCTCCTCAGAGAAGGGGAGCTGCCCTTGAGCAGTCATCCCACTCTGGGACATCTGGTCCTAGCAGGACTAGGCATATCCTCTCCAACTGAAGCCTAACCATGTAGTCCAGGTGGGGGAAGAGGACCCAATGGCAAGGAACAGAGAGCAAGACAGCCTTGGGTCTGCTTGTTAGGGAACCCACATGAAGGCCATGCTGTACATCTGCCACAAATGTGTCCGAGGCCTACATCCTGCCCCTGAATGCTCTTTGGTTGGTGGTCCAAGCTCTGGGAAACCCCATAGGACCTGCCTGCCCTTCCTCATTCATGTTGCTTCACTCTTCCTTTCCCCTGCCCCCCTACACAATTTCACATCTACTTTTATGTCCTCTGTGCACATGTACTTTCATGCACCTATGTAAAAATCTTAGGATCAACACATGATAGAAAAATTTAATATTTATTTTTTTTAAAATGTCTTTAATAATATTATCTGCAGCTGCATGTTTTTCTACCAATGACAAAACTTCACTTTTTTATGGCCAAAAATTAATCCTATTGTACATATAAACCACATTTTCTTCATCCATTTTTCGGTTAATATATATTTAGGTTGGATTCAGAATTTAGTTATTATTAAAAGTGCTATTATGGGCAAGTATCTCTGTGACATGTTGGTTTCAAGTGGTACAGTTGGGTTATATGATAGGTTAGCCATATTTTTAGGTTTTGAGGAAACCTCATCATGTCTTATCTGTTCTCAATGTGGAAACAAATGTAGAAGTTTCATTCCTGCTTCCATAATGGCTGGACAAATTTACATTCTCACGTTACAACAAATCTGCTTCTCAATTTCCTTCCCCTTAAAGTAGGATAATTTTCCAGAGTCACATTCTAGAAAAAAGACCTAGCTATTACACTCTACTCTGAAACTCTATGTCACATCTTATCACAAACTGTATGTTAGCCCCCTTTCCTGTTGCAAACTTACAGATAAATATTCCCTAAATGTCTCCTTCTCTCCCTGTGTTCTGCCAGTCTCTCCATTGCAGTATCATAAAGGTTTCCCTGGACAATTGATCATTCCATCTTCTGCCTCAATAATGATATATATACCTGTTGTGAGATCTATCATCTATTTTCTGCCTACTAGTTTCTCTCCTTCCTTGTTTCCAGAGAAGAATTCCTTGATGACAGAATTTAAGTTGAATTATTCATCTGTATAATCAAAAGAACAAAACAATGGTATAGTACAGCACTTAGACAGATTATCTATTTGTGAAACAAAGGAATGAACAGGCAGATGCTGAATGGATTAGAAAGTCTCTCTTTGCAGTGCTGGAGTGTTAAATGAATTGTCTTCCTATAGGGCATCTGTGCCGGACTAATTTGGCAGGTTTCACAGTTCAAGTACTCTAATAAAATGTCTCAGGAAAAAAATTAAAGAACTTGCCTAAGGTAGCCAGATATTAAGAGCCAAAAAGAAGAGAAAAAAAAAAGAAAAAGAAAAAAAGCACAGAAACAAGTCACCTTGTTATTTTTGATGCAATGTGCTAGCCTCTGGTAAGTGAAAAGTGAGAATAAATATCTAAGAATACACTTTTGATAGCAGAGAAACTTTTCTCTAAAATCGTTGCGAACTTCCTTTGTTAATACTATACCACAACATGAAAGATTCAGTGCTCACTGGGGAATTGCCACGGATGCAGGGAGTTTAGAAGAGCAGAGGGAAGGAATGAATGCCAAGAGGTTTATACAGTATGGCTTCCACAAAAAGAATGATGTTGGGAAGAGCAAGGAACTCGTTAAGATAACTATAGCTAATATACAGATATCATGTTAATAATTCAACCCGTGGATCAACGAGAACTAAAGACATTTCCTCTGGTAGCATTAATACTCTTTCATCTCTAAGGGACGTGCAGTCTTCTTAGATAATTATTGACTGAGGTGAACTCAGTGTAAATAGATAAGGAAGATCTTGTGGTTAAATTGTGGTCAGCCTCTTGCTGCTTTGTATGATAGTGATAAATATGTTAATGTGGAAAGGGGAATAGGAGCATCCTTGAAGTGGGCTCAGCAACTTAGTTTCAAAGCTCACTGATTACTGTAATAAACATTTCAATATGATGCATCCATATGCATTAACCATCCATTCTATTATGGAAATCCATAGTCAACACAAGTAAGGTCTGTAGGACCACGAAGGAGTCCATTTGCACTCATGCATTCTATGCTCCTTTCCCTTCCAGTAGCTTGCTATTGCCTACAGTTAGGAAGTTCCTCCTCAGTTATTTCAGAGCTGGATCACAACTTCCTTTCTCATTCTTGTTTTATTGCACCAAAGACATTTTGTTATGAGCTGGGAGAACAATCCTCCTGTCTGCAAGGCACTCCATCTGAGGTGTATCATGTGACCCTGTGTCTGCCATTGTTTTCAGTTTGACTATGAAACAATAATATTCTTCTGTCTCATTGTAGAATGTGTGCTGTAGTGTTTGGGGACTTGGGGGCAATGGATGACAAAAATGTTGATTTCCTCTGGAGGCTATGCATTTTGCAGACCTTTATCAGGTCTTCCCTTGTTATATTTACCCTTGTGCAAAGGAGGGCAGGGGATTCTCCCAGGTGTGCAATGAACATTGTCCGAATTCTACATGTTTACATGAACACGGGTGGGAGCAGATGTCATATGGGAATATTCAAGATCTCAATTTTCCTGTCTTGAGGGGGGGGGTGAATTTCATGTAAGACACAAATAAAGCTGATGACTATGGTACAGGTGTTTTATGCATGAGATTAATTAACTGACAGAAAACTGAACCACATGTTTTTGAGATTTATTTTTAAAGAACAAATGGCTAGAGATAAGACATGCTGCTTAGCAAGTGGCAAGACTTCATGAGATCACCGTTGTGAAGTGAAAGATTGAGAGTACAGCATGTAAAAATGGGCTCAGCCTTCAGCCTCTTTGATTGGCAGTGGAGTAATATTCCCTACAGGGGCTGCAGAGTTGAAAAGAGAAGTGCATGTTCCAGTAAAAAATTAAAATCTTGATCTTTGCCATGTTAAACATGAAGTGGTAATGAGACAGCAGGAAGCTACTTTGGTGAATCAGCAGGAAAACAGGACCAGACAGCTGGAGAGGGTGATGGTGCCAAGGTAAAACTGTTTCATTAGACAATCATACCTTGCATTATGTAGCATCAAGCTGCATTATCTACACACTCCATTGTAGATGTTATCCGAGTCTCACAACAACTTGGCATGTCACGTATTACATACATCTTACAGATCTGGGGACTGACATTCTCAGAGATGCATAGTTGGGCTAGTTAAGGTATTCCTTTTACAATCTCACGAAGAATTCCAGCAACTCTGTGACTTTTATCCCTAAGAAGTGGATAGGGTCAAGTGTGTGGAATCATGTTATTTAGTAACTGTATATTGACTATAATTTTTTCCGCAGATGAAGATCACATGACTAATGACCAAGAGATTCTGCCTGTAAATCCACAATTCTTCCCAGTATCCTCTAAAATACTAGCTGTAGCAGGAGTTATGTTATTCCTGCTGTCTTATTTAGGACATTATCTGTCCCTCTATTTTCTTGTTTGCAGAGCTAGAATTGGTGTAGGGAAGCAGACTGTCAAGGGAACCCTAGTTTAGTTTGACATTAACTAAGGAGTTCCAATTCCAGTTAACTTCCATTGTACGAGGTCCAGTGTATCTAAAAGATAGAAAGGGGTTTCTTGTTCCTAACATAGATATCAAGTGAAGGTATTCCCTTTCTTTCTGCAGGAGATACCTTGCTTGAGTGCAATGTGAAAGCTGCTTTAATGACCAATCATGATTTCACAAGTATAGAGTCAGACTAAAGGTAAAGAAAAAATAGTCTTGAGGATCTAATACTTTAAAATTTTTACTTGACAAGTCATGAATCGTTTACTGCCCACCATCACATGAAACAATAAATTTCTTTAAAAAAGATGGCTTTTTCAGTGCTTATTTCATCAGCATTAATATTTACATTTGAAAATTAATTTTTAATAGAATGTATCATTTAAGGCAGATTATTTTTATAAAGTTATATTGGGACACACATTTAATTTCTCTTCTAAAATCAAATATCTATATTTTGTCAACAAATTCTACAAAGATATAAATATAAATTGGTTAATTATTATTTTTATTAGCGTTTATTTTGTTATTATTACTGCTATTATTATGTATTAAACAAAATGCAATTGTAAAATTAAGACCCATTCTCTTATTTTTCACAATTTTCCTAGCTTTGCAAATATGTATCCCAAGGCAGGCACACTGTTAGTTGATAGTTTATAGGCAGATGGTAGCAGATGCCTATACTTGGTTTTATTCTCAGGGATCTGCAAAACTGTCACAGAATAATAAAATATAGAAAGAATATCTCATTCCATGAATTTTCCAAACACTTGGTTTATCTTCAATAATCGCCATTGGCTTTTTATTCTATTTCAACTGTTAAATCTAGTAATGCACCAATTTTCTATGATATAGAGTCAGTTATGTCAAATGTAACTGACAAAACTGTTGCTGAAAGTGATGTGAGTGCCGTAAGAGTGCTGAGGATACTCACCACAGTGCTGCTCTAGAACCCTTACAATACTGAAATGATGGCTTTCTGGAGCTTTCCTAGTAACTAACCTTATTTTCCCAATAATATATTATTGATATTTTGGGAATTTCACACAATGCACGCCTATCAGATTCAATTCTCACTCCTTCCAGGTCTATGTCCCCACCCTTGTGACTGCCCCCCCCAAAAGAAGAAAAAAATACCAAATCCAATTTGTACTGCCCATGTGGCCAAACTCCCCGTGGCCAGCCCTGCCAAGAACTTGAATCCTTCCCGACCTGTACCTCAGGCAGAAACCACCACGTATGAGGAGCTTCTCTTCAACATCTATATCACAATTTTCAAGAGTTTTCTTCAATAACTTCCTGTCTAAACTGTTTCTTTGTTTTTGCTGTTGTTGTTGATGATGATGATGATGATGATGATGTTGTCTGTGGTAATTAATCATTTTAATAAATAAAATAGGGACCAACCAAAGACCTGATTGCTCTTTTACTGACAGAAATGATGCTATGTAAAACATGATCACAAATGTTGGCTTCTTCATATCACTTGATCTGGAAAGTATTTCTGTCCTTTGGAGATTATTTTTTCCATCTTTCTTGTCTCCCAGATGCATTAAATGTAAAGGTTTGGGGAATATTCAGGTCGATTACTTTGTTAAAATTTCTCAGCTGTTTTTCTTTGTTGGATTGGAAAAAACAACAACACACTTTTACTTAACAGGAAAATGTATAAATGCTAAATTCCTATCTGAAGCTGTTATACTATTCTACCAGTAGAATGACAACGTGACTTATGCAAATCACTAGAGTTCATGGTAAGCCTGACATTTACAGAATTAATGAACTAAATAATGAAGTGACCCAGTAAGTGAATTGGTAAACCAGAACCATTAATCTTTTAATGAAGTCTTTACTATCACTTAAATAATAAATTCTGCATAATTTTAACGGAGTATAGTAAAGAAGCAATTGAATAAGAATCCTGTCATTTGGAGAAACTTTACTTTTATAAATCCAACTTTGTACCTGTTTTTGTTTGTTTGTTTGCTTGTTTTATTCCATTTCTATTCAGATTTAGAAAACTGTCAATTCCTACAGTGGCAACTAAAAGTCTCCAGATTTGAGGACCTCTCCTGCCCCCACTGAGAACATGAATTTAGGATAATTTAATGGGAAAAAATAAGCACAAAATCCTACACAGCTGCAATGAGTAACAAGCAGTGACTCTGCTTTCAGAACTCATTTATTGGATGACATATATCACCCATATTTCATAACTTTCTAGCTTCTCAGGACAACTAGTCATAAAATAAGGCCTTGAACTTCTTCAACTTACAAAACATTTCTTTATGCTCCAAAATAGCTACCTTCACTCTTAATCATCTGCCCCTTTCTCTGCCAATATCAAATCACAGCTTTTAACTGTTCTAGACTAAACCAAACTTTAGAACCTTGAAATGTTTACTGTTGTATCAGTCAATATTAAAAGGAGCTTCAGGGGAAAAGATCAGGTTGGGCCTTCAATATCTTTACATTTTTGCAAAGAGGAATTATTAAGTTATAGGTATCCAATACCTTCCTGGGTGGGGGATTAAAATGTTTAAATGTTAAAATGTTTAAATGAAAGAAAACTGTAGGAAAGACAGAACCTGTAATGTTTGTCTCAAGTCATATGAAAGACACATATTGCTGTTTGATTGACAAAATCAATGTTTATTGAACAACTACAGGAAGTTCTCTGTGCCTGGCACATTAAAACTCACAGAAATAAATAAAGGCTGTGCACAAGCTAGAGAAAAATTATGTGGTAGGCAGGAAAGTCCATGGGTACACACTAAACCAATAGCAAGTTGATTAATCAGAATTCCAAAGATGGCATGGAAAACCATGGAACCCAAATCCAGTGGCTTTATAGGCTGAGAAGACCAATCAAAGTAACTTCCATCAGAAACTCTGGGCATCCATGAACCTTTATTTCTGGCATTGTGTCCTATTAAATAGCCTAAATCTTTTCTTGAAAGAGAATATAGAGAAGGACAGATTATAACAACATAGTGGTCTTCCAAATGAAGAACTGAATTCTTAGCAACCTACAAGAAATTCTCAGGATTGAATTACTCTGGGGAATTAAAAACAGGCATAAAGGGAACTAATTCAGTGCTTTTTTTCAGGCACATGCTGTTTTGAGCATGAGAAATCTAAGATAAAAAGATGATTTCTTTGTGAAGGATTTGGACTGAGATTCACATGTATGGAATTGTGACTGTATAATAGATAGTTGTTGAAATTGTGGATGAAGAAAGGTGCACCCCCCCACACACACACACCAACAGCAAATGAAGATATAAAGGTTTCTCCAGACCTAGATTTTTAAGAGAACTATCTCTAAATAGTTTGTAAACTTGTGATTTGGGAATTAAATTTGTATTTCCTGATTAATTTAGCAAATCCCAAGCCAAGAAATAAGTTAAATTTTTCCCAGATTGAGATAATGCCATGATATTTAGCCAGCAATGTTAGAGTTGGGAGAAACTTATTTGAAACCTAATAATAAACCTAATCCTGATAGAGTGCTGCTGGATTCAGTTTACCAGGACACATTTCCAATGTATAGACCAACTAAGCTTCACAGGTGTGCTGCAACTCTGAGCACAGACGCACCTAACAGGAAAGATGACAACAATGTCCCATCAAAACAGAAGACTTGGGCACATTCTGCAAGGTGGGAAACTTACGGTTCTCATCATGAACAATGGGTAGAGTAACCATGAAAGACAGTAAACAGTATAGATGTCTCTGCTTTTGTTCAACATATGGCAAAATTTTATACTTTAAAAGAACTTACTACATCAAATCAGAGTATGAATATCCTAGACTATAGTAAATATCTGAAAAAGTCCTTAGTTCTCTTGACCAATTTAAGTATTCATCATAAAGGCATGGTTTGTCTTTTGACAGGTAGAAAAGGATGTTTGATACAATTTATTTTGCTCTGCCCACATTGAAAATATATGGCTTGACCTGTACTTTTCTAATGAGAGACAGAAAGGGAGTAGTCCTAATGGGAGGAGAGGTGAAAAGGAACTGGGAGGAATCGATTGAGGATACTATAATCAAGATATATTGTATTTAACAACCTAGTTCAATAAAATTAAATAAAAATACTCTTAAAATGAAACAATGACAAGAAGAAAGAAAATGAAAAACATATGGCTTAAATATTTCCTCACTTCTTGGGATTCATATTGACTGAGTTAGTGGTTAGTTAAACTGCAACACAAATGCATCTCTAAAAAAATCTTTCTAATGTTAGTTGAAAGCCAGACTGAGAACAAAACTTAAGTATCTTCAGGCTTTTGTCTCAAGTCTTCTAAGTCTCCACTCTGGTTTGAAGATTGGCAAGAATATTTTGAATATAAATGTTGGGAACCTTTTATCTTAGAATGCAAATATTCCATTTCATATTCCAACAAAGTGACCATGAGTGTATCTGCCATATTTTGTGCACACATAGATGTTAATATGTGTGAAGATTTGAGGCCAGTCAAAAATGGTTGCTTCTGGCTGGACCTAGGCCTCCTGCTCATATGTAGCAGATATGCAGCTTGGTCTTCATGTGGGTCCTGAACAAAAGGAACAAGGGGGCTCTCTGATAGCTGCCACCTGTATGTGAGTTTTATTCTACTAGCTGGGCTGCCTTGTTTGGCTTCAGTGGGAGAGGAAGCACCTAGCCTCTCAGAGACTTGAAGTGCTAGGGCAGGGAGGATATCCAAGGGGAAATACCACTGGCTCAGAGGAGAAAGGAAGGGAAATTGGGGAAGGATTGTGGGAGGGAGTGACTGAGAAGGGGCAGTGAGAGGGATGTCAAATGAATAAGTAAAAAATAAACACATAAGTAAATGGTTGCTTAAATAATAAATATGACCAATTTTATTTTCCTCTTATGATTATATTCAAAGAGTTAAATGTATCAATACTTGCTAAGCTTGTATCATTGGCAGTCATGCAAAGATGCTTGATTTGATTCACTATATCTACATTCGAGATAGTTTTGAAAAACGATTTATTTCAAATGTGAGGTTTGCAATTTTCTAAAGACATTTTCACAAGTTTTTTTTTTGTAGACACGCGGATGTTAATATTTTTATAGCTCTTTATACAGTGCCTGTTCAATATTGTACCCAATGAAATGAAAAACATTTATTTTCATCTCTGAGGAGTTCAGTTTCTGCCCTCACCTGCTGATAGTTCTTGCCTGAATCCTTGCTTAGTGATGCACACTCTGTCATGTGACCTTCATGCCCACTGACATGATAATCATTAAAAACAACCGGAGAGTGCTCCCTGGAAAGTGTGAGGTTGGTGGCAGAAGGTGACCAAGTGAGAAGAACGTCTGTGACTTCAATGATCTCTGTGAATTGAAAATAGTCATTCTCCAATAAACTTAAAATAAATGTCTAGTTTAAGTAAACTGTGGTAGAAGTCTAATTAGAAAGTTTCTTGTGATGGGAAAATTTTCCATGGGAAAACATTGTATCACAGCTGTTTCTCAGAGTCTCACTTTCATTGAAAAGAGAAAGAGATTGCAAAAAAACAAAACAAAACAAAACAAAAAAACAAACGCTGGAGAAAGCCAGAACCCGTGTCTAAGCTCACCTTCACCTGCCAATGTGATTCGCAATGGCTTCCACTGAGCCTGAAATTTTCAGCGAGGCATGCATTGATTTTTTTCAGCGTGGTTCCAACTCAGTTTTCCTCTCTGGAAAAACTATGTGGCCTCCTTCATACCCTCCACAGCAAAACAAAGTCCAGTTTATTAGACTCTTGCTTTATTGGCCCCTGTGTTAATGAACCTAAGCTTTGTAGGCTTACAGAGAAGAAGGGATGCGATATTAAACACATTTAAAGTACTCTAACCTCGAATACTGTCATGTTCCCTCCCTCACATTTCTCCAGAGAAATAAGAGCCTATTGGAGGGTGTCTTAAGCTATCTGTGATTCTTAGGTTGCCTGATTTTTATAAATGTAAGTGTATTGTTCACACTTCAAAGGTTGGGAGGTCTTGAGTCAAAGTGTCATCAGGTTTGATGCTAGGCACGGCTCACTCCCTCGTTGAAATGCCACTGTCTTATCATTGTTAATGTCCACCCTCCTAGGGCAGAAGCATGGGTTCCCCCAAGATATTCTTCTTCATCAAGACAATATTACTATTCATGGGAATAGATACCTGATAACCAAATAAATTTCCAAAATCCATATTTCTTTTCTTTCTTTTTACATTTAATTTTTAAATTCTTATACAATGTATTTTATTCACAGTATTTTCTCTCTTTCAAGTCCTCCCAGATCCTTCTACTCAACTTTTTGGTCTTCTCTCTCATCCTTGAAGTCTGATGTCCTAACTATAATGGTGCTTCTGGTCTTTTAAGAGTCAATGAAATAGTAGCTTTTCCAACAAAAGGAAGACTGAAAAGGAAAGTTCACTAACAACTCTGTGGAAGAAAAAAAAAATCCTTGGAATACAACCACATCTATTTGTGGTTGCTACATTGGACCATAGTCTAGAAAACTGTCTTTATGATTAATTCCCATCTTGCTGCTGAATCGATCATGCAGTGATCTGCATTGATTATTAAGGTGACTGAAGTAACCGGATCAGACATGGCTTACCAGTGCAAATTGGCTAATTCATCAACACATAAAGATTTCAGGCGAAAGATTAGTGATTGTCACATATCACCAGGAAAAGAATTACCCCATACTTATCAAATCTGCTAGGCCCATTTTTGCTGACATGAGTTGTATTTTTTAATAAACACATTTTTTTTTACCTTGGAACTATAGGCTTGATATCAGTCAGAATTGTGAAAAGCTGTATTTAATCCTGAACTACCTATGTATAAATCAAAAGACTAGCAGTTGGGCATTTGAACTATCTTTCACAAAATATCTTTTCAGTGATTTATCCTTTTACTCTAATCTCAAGTTAGATACTGGAGGATTGTAACTTCTGGTTACTCTAAAACAAAACAAACTCTAATTACAGTAGACCTCAACAAACAATTCTGAGACTCTATGTGTAATATAAAGCAAAATTAGCTTGAAAAGATCCACTTCTTTCCCCATTGATTTCTAATGACATGTTCTAGTCCTTAATCTTATTTTTTCCCTGATCAAGCTGTCAATCTTTAATTTTCACACAAGGCATTATAAAGGCAAGCAAGCATGTATGGGGAGGGGTGAAGGGGGAAAGTCATTGTATTTGGGGAACAATCTCAGGGGGCTAGCATCATATCTCAGGAACAGTTTCTGAGAATTGTCTCTCAGGGTCTCAGCTAAGATTTTGCAGGTGCAGTAGGAACTTGGCATCATATTACAATCATGAGGAGGTGAAGTGGAATGGAGTTGCTATGGTAACTTAACCACAGGTGAGCTTCGTTTGTTCGAGCCCACTCTGGTGAGCTCTGTATGTACTGACCATCTAGCCTCCTTGGCTAATCTTTTTTTTTTTAATATTTTTATTTTCTATATTCTTTGTTTACATTCCAAATGATTTCCCCTTTCCAAGATCCCCCCTCCCCAAATGTCCCATAAACCTTCTTCTCTCCACCCATTCTCCAATCACCTCTCTCCTTTTTCTCTGTCCTGTTACTCCCCTCCAATGCTATATCAATACTTTCCAGGATCAGGACCCTCTCCACACTTCTTCATGGGAGTCATTTGTTATGCTATTTGTGCCTTGGGTATTCAGAGCTTCTGGGCTAATTAATATCCACTTATCAGAGATTGCATTCCATGTGTATTCTTTTGTGATTGGGTTACCTCACTTAGGATGATATTTTCCAGATTTGGAAAGGAAGAAGTCAAATTATCACTATTTGCAGATGACATGATAGTCTACTTAAGTGACCTGAAAACTTCCACCAGAGAACTCCTACAGCTGATAAACAACTTCAGCAAAGTGGCTGGTTATAAAATCAACTCAAGCAAATCAGTTGCCTTCCTATACTCAAAGGATAAGCAGGCTGAGAAAGAAGTTAGGGAAATGACACCTTTCACAATAGCCACAAATATAAAGTATCTTGGTGTGACTCTAACCAAACAAGTGAAAGATCTATATGACAAGAACTTCAGGTCTCTGAAGAAGGAAATTGAAGAAGACCTCAGAAAATGGAAAAATCTGCTATGCTTGTAGATCGGCAGGATTAATATAGTTAAAATGGCCATTTTGCCAAAAGCAATATACAGATTCAACGCAATCCCCATCAAAATCCCAACTCAGTTCTTCACAATTAGAAAAAGCAATTCTCAAATTCATCTGTAATAACAAAAAACCCAGGATAGCTAAAACTATTCTCAGCAACAAAAGAAATTCTGGGGGAATTGCTGACTTCAAGCAATACTACAGAGCAATAGTGTTAAAATCTGCATGGTATTGGCACAGTTACAGACAAGTGGACAAATGGAATAGAGTTGAAAACCCAGAAATGAATCCACACACCTATGGTCACTTGATCTTCGACAAAGGAGCCAAAAACATCCAGTGGATAAAAGATAGCCTTTTCAACAAATGGTGCTGGTTCAATTGGAGGTCAGCATGCAGAAGAATGCAAATTGATCCATTCTTATCTCCATGTACTAAACTTCACTCCAAGTTGATTAAGGACCTTCATGTAAAACCAGACACACTGAGACTAATAGGAAAGAAACTGAGGAAAACCCTTGAGAACATGGGCACAGGGGAAAAGTTCCTGAACAGAACAGCAATAGCTTATGCTCTAAGATCAAGAATTGAAAAATGGGACCTCATAAAATTACAAAGTTTCTGTAAGGCAAAGGACACTGTTAAAAGGACAAAACGGCAACCAACAAATTGGGAAAGAATATTCACCAACCCTACATCTGATAGAGGACTAATATCCAATATATACAAAGAACTCAAGAAGTTAGACCCCAGGGAACCAAATAACCCTATTAAAAATGGGGTACAGAGCTAAACAAAGAATTTTCACCTGAAGAAATTCAGATGGCTGAGAGACACCTTAAGAAGTTCTCAACATCACTAGTCATTAGGGAAATGCAAATCAAAACAACCCTGAGATTTCACCTTAAACCAGTCAGAATGACTAAGGTCAAAAACTCAGGAGACAGCAGGTGTTGGCTCCACTGCTGGTGGGGCTGTAAGATGGTACAACCACTTTGGAAATAAGTCTGGTGGTTCCTTAGAAAACTGAACATGAGACTTCCAGAGGACCCTATTATACCTCTCCTGGGCATATACCCAAAGGATTCCCCAGCATGCAATAAAGACACATGCTCCATTATGTTCATAGCAGTCTTATGTATAATAGCCAGAAGCTGGAAAGAACCCAGATGTCCCTCAAAGGAGGAATGGATACAGAAAATGTGGTATATTTACAAAATGGAATACTACTCAGCGATTAGAAACAATGAATTCACAAAATTTTTAGGCAAATGGTTTGATCTGGAAAATCTTATTTTTTAAGCATACGAATTAGGAACATTAAGTGGGAGATGAAAAAGAAATTGGCCAATCTTGTGCTATAGATGTAGAATGATTGTAGCAGTGAATTAGTTAATCCAATTTGGCTCCTGGTGGGTTGCTCTTTCAGGCACCCACCAGAGCCCTCTGGATTCACTAATGAAAGACACACACACACATGCCAGTTAATTTTGATATGCCTTGATTAGGTCAATGGATAGACATTTTTAAACTTCCCCACAGCTAGTAAACATGCCCCTTTGGCATACCTGAATTAACACCCTCCAACTCTCTGCTTAATCTTGGTTGCCCTGTTAATGTTTGGGCAGCCCCCCTCCCCACCCCATAGGGCTGCTTTACATTTATACTACACTAAGTTTCACCCTCTTGTCCTTCATGGAAGGGTCCATCCTCCATCCCTCTCAGGGTGCTTCCTGGTCTCCTTCTCTGTCCCAAGCCAAGGAATTCTAAAAGTCCAGCCTCTGTCTGCCCTGCCCAGTCATTGGCTGCTGGCATCTTCATTTACCAATCAGAACCAACTTGGGGCAGAGTCCCTCAGGTCTGCAGACACTCCTATAAGCAGTTTTGGGGGCCAACATTAACATTAGAATACAAGTAGATTAGGCTTAACCTACTTCACTTGGTTGTCAACCATGCACAAGCCCTGAGTTAGAGTCACAGTGTTGATGTCATTAAAGGAACAAATAAATACATAGATAAATAAATACAATCTTTTACAATTATTAGAAGCTGAGTTCTGAACTTTCAACAACTAAGAGAGAAATAAAGACATGAATCTAAGGATTAAGGTGTTCACCTACCCCTGTACCACTTTAAAGTACAAAAATATAAAAGTCTAAATCTCCCTTCACACCTTTAACAAATATACATTCACTTGGTTCAAGAAAAAAAGGTTAAACTATACATCTCATTTATTCTTTTTTTTTTTTTTTTATCAAACCTAACTCAGTTTTAATTAGAAATAGATACATTGGGTAAAGCAGTGACTAAGAAGAGGCAGACACATGATATCACTGCTCTCGTAAGTCAGTTATCTAATTTTCAATTTCATTTTTGATACAATATTTGTAAATGCAAGAAAGGTAGTAACAACATTAACAACCAATGCCAATGATAATAAAGTAACCTAATACTGGAATTCTCCGTGTTTATAACTATAAGGCTACTGTATAAATTTAGTTTCACAAGGTTATGTCATAAATGCTATTATTTTACAAAATGGAAACTATTAAATACTGGCAACCTTTAGGAGATCTCAATTAATAAAAAGTACTAAAAATATCAGTCATAACTTCATAAATAAATACTTTTATGACCACAATTGCATCACATTTAATTGGGGAGAAGTCTGAGTTAAGTCGGAATATCTGCCCTGCTACCTTTTTTTTTTCTTTTACATTTTTTATTCGATATAATTTATTTACATTTCAAATGATTTCCCCTTTTCTAGCCCCCCCCCCACTCCCCGAAAGTCCCGTAAGCCCCCTTCTCTTCCCCTGTCCTCCCTCCCACCCCTTCCCAGTTCCCCGTTCTGGTTTTGCCAAATACTGTTTCACTGAGTCTTTCCAGAACCAGGGACCACTCCTGCTTTCTTCTTGTATCTCATTTGATGTGTGGATTATGTTTTGGGTATTCCAGTTTTCTAGGTTAATAACCACTTATTAGTGAGTGCATACCATGATTCACCTTTTGAGTCTGGGTTACCTCACATCTCATTTATTCTAATGTGTAACTTTAAAGAGACAAAAGCCAACGCCATGCCAACAGTATTTCTAAGAATTTGAAATGATTCAGGTTTGGAATATTTCTGTTCTTGGAGTGAGCATGGTTTCTGGTGAGAAGACAGTGGCTTCCTGGGAATCCTCCAGAGCATGTGAGCTTGGTTCTAGGTGCTTCTGACCTGAGGAGTACTTCTGTGTCCAGGTGCAGCACAGGTTAACTCTCAGAATTTATTGCAAGGAAATACTTAACCATGAAAGAAAACAGTGTTACATTGACAGATCCTAGTAAGTGTCATGTTGTGGAGAAAAATGCCAAGACCTGTTTCACTTGTTTTTGAACATGCAAATAGAATACAAGTCAAAATTGCCACTGATTTTGAGTTAAACTGCCAACAGTTTAGATAAATTCCACTCAGCATAGGCTGTGATTTCCCCATGCAACTTCTGCCTTCAAAATGAAGTTCTTCACATTCGCAGAGCGGGAATAATTTCTTTGAATTTTCAAGTAATATGTAAGGATGAAAAAAGATATAAATGCTAATAATTAAAAAGTAAATGAATGATACCCAGGATGGCATACTTAAAAGGCAGGCTTTTTTTTTTTTTTTTTTACATTCCCAGAAAGTAGAAGCTAGACGTGCTAATGGAAATTCCTTTCCATGTTCCCAATTCATGCTAATGTAAGTAGTAAGTAGCACAGAAATAAGGTGAAATATCAAGATAATTCTTGAAAAATATTTGGCACAGTTAGCAAATAAAACCAAACAAAAACCAAGCAACCATACAAATGAAACAAGCAAAAACCAAAAAACAAACAAAATACAAAAAATAAAGCCAACCAACCAACAGCAACAACAAAAAAACTAGTTTACTATTATAGAGCATTTGCTAGTTCCTCATATCATGATATGTATCATTCTATACTATGGCTAAAAGAGGGAACACTTGGCATAGGGGTGAATGGGTGAGCAGAAGAGGAAATGTTACATTTCTAGAAAAAGTCTCTTAAGGGTACAGTGGGGGAAGAGGCACGAATCAACCACGATAAATTATGTATGATAACTACTCAAATATTTGTTTACTTTTTGAGCTAATTTTTAAAAGATAAAAAGTAAGGAGATAACAATTATAAGAAGCTTATAAAAGATGATTTAATATTTGAGCTTTGTGTGGGGAGACTGGCATAGTATGGGTTATTCTAAGGGTGAAAGTAAGAAGCTTGTAGAACTAATCTAAAAGCTACAAATTCTAAGAATTTCTTAGCCACAATAAGTTTTGAAACCATATAGTTATGTTTGTTAATTTATTAGTAACCACAATTAAACATAGGCAAATCTTTCAGTATTTTTATATGCTGAATGCTTTGAGCTTTAGCCCATATGTAAAAATGCTATACATTTAGTCATGTGCCTAAACCTTAAACTAAAGTCTATGCATGTCCTGATTTAAAATAATAAGAGCAAATTAACAACTGAAAATGTTTAACCTTCAAAATTCACTGAGCACGGTGGCTCCGTGAGCTACATTTGATTTATGAGCTCACTGCCTAGTTATATCAAAGTTACTTGCTTGGAAGGTTTGGGACAGCTTCTTCTCCAACTTGTCAGCTTCCAGAATGTTCCACTCCTATCAATGGAGGGCCTTCACCGTTAGAGTTTTAATTACCTTTAAAAGTCAGCAAGACAACATGTGAACATCCTTACCTTATTAAATAACTCTGCAGATGTAAGGCTTTTAATCTCTGTAGAAGGAGCCTGACTTCCCTGCCCTCCAGGGTTGTTATTCACGGGAAGGTGTGACCTGCATAAAAATCTCCATTTGCCCTTTGGTTTCCCAATAAATATCCTAAGGATGGAGGAAGGGATAAATTAAGAAATTAAATCAAGAATGATAGAAAAGGTTTACTGCTGTAAATAATTAGACAAGGAAACTAATAGTGAGGGCAGCAAGAGAAGCTAGGAAAATTAGTCCCAAGTAACACCTTTGGTATCATGGAAAATAACTTTAAACAAAAAGGTGCTTTTGTGGATATGTTTGAGCTAGTGCCCAGTCCATTCAATAGTCTTCATGTTCTCAAAAAAATATTTTAACCATGTATCAAGTAACAGAAATTGTCTGTATAAAATAAGAAATGTTAGCACTTATGAATGATACAGGCATGGGAATGAAAGAGAGTATGGAGGTATTAAGGTGGGTATGAAATGAAATGCCTGCTATTTAGTGGCTAAGGAGTGATGGACAAAGGTTGGGAAAAGTATCTGGAGAAAGATGAGCAGAATTAACGAGAAAGTAAGAGAGAGACAGAGACAGAGAGGCCAAGAAACAGAGAGACAGACAGAGAGATAGAGAAACAGAGACACAGAGAGAAAGAGGTAGAGAGAGACACAGAAACAGAGAGAGAGAGAGAGAGAGAAAGAGACAGAGAGATAGACAGAGAGAGAGACAGAGAGAAAGAGGGAAAAGGAAAGAGAGAGAGAGAGAGAGAGCCTTGATAGATGAATTAGGGAAGGAGGATTGTAGAAGACAGTATCAGTGTTGCTTGGTTCCCCTGTGGTCATGGTTTGTGTAGACTCTTTGCTGAAAGCATTTGAGGGTGATTACAATGATTTAGGGAGGACACGGATTTTAGGTGTATATCCGTGTGTGTGTGTGTGTGTGTGTGTGTGTGTGTGTATGAGTGCATGGGTGTGTACACATGTGAAGGCCAGAGATGCACCTTGGATACTTGGATACTGGGTCATACACACCAAGTTTGTAAACAAGATTTCTCAATGAGACCCAGGACTCACCAATTCTGCTAGGCTGGCCTGCTAGAGAGCCACAGGCACAGCAGGCCACCCATCTGCATTTCCCAACCTCAGTGATTGACAAGCAATGATACCTTATCTAGATTTTGGAACACCATTTTAACAAGAAAAGATGCACATCCACGAAATCTGGATGGGGTACATCTCAGACTCCCTTCTTGTTGCCTCTTCAAATAGTCACTTTCCCAGGTGCCTTTTCTCTTTGTTCACCATCTTCCTGCCAATATATATAGTTATTTTGGTCACTTTAATGTCCTTCATACCTTAAGAATCAACGGTAGCGTATTCTGACTAACTGTTGACTTAATTGAACATATCCAGCCCTTAGAAAAATGGCCAACAATGTACCAAAACCTAGAGAAGGGTTCAGTTCCATTGGTTATGCACTTTCCACCTGGTAAATATAATTTTCATGGAAGAATTATCATTATTTGAAGTCAACTATGTTCATTTATTTTATAGTATAAATTCATCTTCAGGGACTTAGCCATATTTCTTACAGCTCTATGACATATTGAAAGTCTTCGACAGATGCTATATTGTTAATATTAATGGTATGAGTGATTTGGCAACTAGTTATAGCTGCCCATGCTGCCCGAAGAGAAGAAATTATGCTGAATATCCAAGGAAGTAATTATAAGAGGATAGTTTACTTTCAGTGAATTTATTCATGTGGTGTATTTGCTTGGCTTGTGTTTGCACACTGCATCAGACTATAGTCCCAAAGTCTAATACTAATAATAAAAAAATATGACTCAGCCTTTGACTGATTTGCAGAAAAGGTGAGGGGGGTTGTCTAGGAGAATCGAGGATGTGAAATTAGCACACAGATAATAAAATTATTTCTAAGCCATGAAATAGGTCTGATGCATATTCCATCTGCAAAGACAGCAGTGTTGTTTGTCTCTGAGGATGCTCAGATCCTTAAGTCTTCCAGATGCAGCTGTTGAGCCTGAATATTGTTATAAACATCCAGTCTTCTTGAAATACCTGCAAAGGGTCTCAGTTGTTTTCATCAAAGGAGGCAGCTGGTAGCAGGAAAGAAAGCAAGAACAAAAACAATATCCAAGATGGGCTTATATGCTTTTGCAACTTTCTACGATGTGACAGAGACTGCTATTTGCTTGCTCATAATCAATTTCCAACTTCCAATATTTCTTTTAAATCACAGGATGTTTTGTGTGGTAGAGGAAAGTAGGTCAGGAGGACACATTTTACACACACACACACACACACACACACAAACACACACACACAAACACACACACACACACACACACACACACACACACACATGACCTAGCTCAAGCTGGTAGCACACAAGGAAACATCTCCAGTATAGTATATTTCTGGAAGATCCTTAGCTTTATCAATAAAAGTATTTGCCTTTCTTCCTTCTTCCTGAAATTTTCTTTTTATTTCAAATGCAAAGTTGAAACTAAATGTGGCAACCTTCTTGTGACTGTGAATCAGTCTGTGATCAAATCAGACAGTGGAAACTGTGTGTTAAAGCTAAAAGAGCAAAAATGGTAAAGAATTAACCATCGGTAACATCTAATCTCTTATCAGACGGAAGAAAGAAAAGCCAAAATTATTGAGTTTTGGTTGCGCAGATCTGAATCTTAGGTGATATTTAGGATAACATAAAGAACAATGAGAAAAAGCAGAACCTTGTGTTTGGCCACAAAACTGCCTGCAGCCTTTGTCACGTAAGGCTGAAAGGCTTTCAGAAATAGCTCATCTAGATCCACTGAAGATTGTTTTGTTGTTGCTACTATTCCTGTTTTTACATTTTTACTTGTGTCATGCATAATATGGAGAATGTTCTTTCTCTGAAAAACAAACAAACATAGAAAGGTAACCTTGAACGTCAAACCATCAGTTAGGAGATCAAAGTCTGGGCAGGCAGTAAAAGAAGCCAGAGAGACAAGACCAAAGGAAGGTGTTGGAGCTCTTGGGGAGCAATTACTCAGTCTATACTGTGAGTGGTGCTGTATCCCTCACTGGCAGCAGAGCTGACCAATCAGTTTATACACTGTGTGGTAAAGATGCCCTCCTGGTCACACTGCACTGATATAGAGTACTTAGAAAAATCACTTCCCTGACCCATGTCACCTTTCAGCATCCTAATGAAAAGTTCCAACTTACCCAATTTAACCACTAAGAACCAAAGACACAGGCTACCATAGTAGTGTCATCTGCAGTGGTTGCAAATCCTGGAACTTACTGTGTCCAAGTTCAGCACATGAACATGCTTGGTCTGTAACTCCAAAGCAGTATTCATGGTCAGTGACAACAGATCATGGCACCAATGAACACCATGGCTAGAGTGTTGCCTCCCCCACCTGCCTTCTTCCCGTGCACTCTGACAGGTGGTATGAGAAAAACTACACAGGCCTCTTGGTTCTAAAGACACTGCTGCAATATTACAGCACATGTTCTGTCAAACAGACTGAGAGTCAGTGAGAGTGTTCTTGTGATAGTCCAGACTTGGGCTCTAATGCATAGATGTCACAATGAAGTGCCCAAAGTATACATTCTCACCCTGACTTGGGTAAACCATTTTCTCAAAGAATGTTAGGTATAAAAGAATCAATTGGTGATTGGACAAATGACTCGGTGATTAAGAATGCTTGCTGCCTTTACAGAAGACTCGGGTTTGGTTCCCAGTACCCACATGTTGGCTTAGAACCATCTGTCATTCCACTTCTGGGGGAACTGGCGCCCTCTTCTGAACTCTGTGAGCATTGCATCTAAGTCCTATATACATCTGCATGTAGGCAAAATACTCATACATAGAGAATAGGTAATAGAAATAAATCATAAGATAAATTTTAGAAAGATTTGCCTCTGCACAAATAACAGGTGAGATGATTACAGGTAATATGTGACCCATTTGTAGTACTGGGTCTACGAAAACATACCTGTACACAGCACATACATACACCCACAAGTGAAATCAATTTGAAAAAGGCAAGGCATAGTGCTTTTCCTCTGCCTTCCTCTCCTGAGCTCTTTATTCCAGGAATCCTTCTTAGTATCCACCTGCCTCTGCCTGAGCAATGAGATGATGTAAAGAGGCAGGTGGGGTCTCAATAACCTTCTGAGCCCTCTAGTCCATGGAAAGGCAACATGCATCCCACAGCTCTGGGGTCGTGTTACCGTAGAAGTCCAGGACTGTGATATATCTGGGTCTTTTGAAAAGAAATTAAAGTAAAAACAAGTTTGTAAAAGGAATCCTTAAGGGCCAGGTAGATGGCTCAGTGGTTAAGAACACTGACTGCTCTTACAGAGGTCCTGACCTTAATTTCCAGTAATCATATGATGCCTTGCAACCATCTATAATAAGATATGATGCCCTCTTCTGGTGTTTCTCGAAACAGTGGCAGTGTACTCATATCAATAAAATAAAATGAAAATCTTCTAAAACGTTGTCAAATCTTAATTTTGGGGGTGTGAAGGTGGTCAGGAAAAACATGTTTATGTGTTAGATTCAATGCAGCAACTATCCAACTGGAAAAAACATTCATGGTTTAAAAATCCAGAAGATGCTCATACACGGCAGTCACCCCAGCACTTCCGAGGTCATGGCAGGAAGAGTGGAGTGGATTTGTGGCCAGCCCACATTGCATCATAAGACCAAGGCCAAGGGCATTGTGAGGATAGACAACTCTAGAAAACATTTGTCTTTGCGTCTGATCCCTTGCCCAGTCAAAGATACTGACCTTTCTTTCATTCTTTCTGTCTTGCTCAACTCAACTTCAACTGGGATTCAGCTCTGGTGCAATTATTTGCATCAAAGATATCTCTCCAATTAAAGAGTCAATTATGGGAAAAGATTGGGAGGACTTTAGAGAAGCATTGAAAAGGAGAACCACAGGCAGGATGATTCCATTCACTACCTCCCAGCGTCTCATCTGGGTATTATTGTGGGTGGGGTCATACATTCTTTACTTCAAATCCAAATACTCTCACATATTTACACACATTGCAGCAACAGTTGTGGCTGTTGAGATAGCAAGACAAGGATAATCAGAGATCCCTGGAAGAGTAGGAAAGACAGACTGTAAACTTGTTGGCACATTTATGATTGTTTCCTGGGTTGGGCTTTGTTTCTGTTGAATCTACATGAAATGTTATGATGGAAAAATTCCATAACTGGCCCACAACTCACATTCCAATTGGGATCCAAGAGCCAGTTTCAGCAAATCAAACTAGAATTCAGAGAGACATGTTTGGCCATGTCACTGAATAACAATAATAATTGTAAAGCCTTCCAAAGCAGAACATTTCTTCAGGATTCAAGCAGTGTTTGCTCCTTCATAATTCAATTGGTTCGTGAGGCTGTGAAATAGCTTATGTTTGCAGGCATGCCCCTTAGGTGAGCCATTTTTAAAATTACTTTAGAAAAGTTGCCAGAATTATAGAAATTTTTCCGGTCCATGTGGCCGTACAAAGACAACTGAGTCATTTCGTTCTACATGGTACTGGCATCCATTTGACTCTGCTGAGACTCACCTGGCAAGTGACATCACAATAACTGAAACATTTATGAAAGAGGTAGGATGCATGTGTAAACAGAGGCTCAGCAAGGACATGGTTTTGCTTTTTTTTTTTTTTTTTTTTTTTTTTTTTTTTTTTTTTTTTTTTGCGAGACCTGCCTGTAATACCTTCTAATGGAAGTGCTGGTATGCTAATTATCTTTCTGAAGGCTCCACCTCTTAGAGGTTCAGTCACTTGAATGCCATCATTCCAGAACATGGAATTTCAGAGTATGTACCCAAACTATAGATGTTCCATAGAGAAAGGACATATTAGTTTAAACATATATATCCTTTATTGACTCCTTCAGGAAATAGGCCGGGCAAGAGTTCTCAGTGGATAAAGACACTTTCTGCCAAACCTAGTGATCTGAATCCAGTACCTGGATCCCAAATAGTAGAAGGAGAGAATAAACTTCAACAAGTTGCCCTCTGACTTCCTCACATGTACCAAAGCACACGCTTAGGTGTGTGTGTGGGGGGGGGGTCACTCACACAGAATAAAGAAATGCTAAAAGCAATAGTTTCATTCCTGAGTGAGATCTGCACTCGAGAAATCTTTTTAGAGTATCATCGAGGTGTCAGTGTGTTCCTTCTGAGATTGGATTATTAAAAACCAAAACAAAAATCTTTGGTTCTGTCTTGGGGTTGTTCTTTTTGACTTAAAACACTAGCTGTGTAAGGAAACTGGAAGCTGCATCATGAGGATGTAGAGGTGCGCGTGGAGAAACACAACTTCTGCTGAGTGTCAGAGGCCTCCAGCCAACAGCCAAGTTCAGAAACTAAAGTCTGTCAACAGTCAACTGCCAGTGCAGTGTGCTTGATGGCATATTTTTGACTGATCGCAAATCCAGATGACTGTGCTCCCAGCCAATCACTAAATGTAACTTAACAAACAACTCTGAGACAGAGCCACCAGGGTGCCACTCACAATCCTGACCAGGGGAAAGTCCATGATATCACAAATGTGTGTGTCTTCAGCTGCCAGGATTTAGAACACTCTTGCCATACAGAAGGTTATCAGGGACACATGGAATAATAATTAATGTTGGCACAACTGGTTATTCTTGTGGAAAAATATACTTAGACACAAACTTTCTACCAGTGAGGGGGAGCCATTCAAATAGGATCAAAGACTTCTGGGTAAAGCTAAATGTTCCAAATGTTTGTAAGTTAATTTAAATGTGCATTTCTCTGTTTGGCGCTTACAACTGGGGCCGGATTGTTCTAAGATGCTGCATTTTAAGCTGCTTTCCATCGAGTCATCACATGTTTATCTTCAACCCAGGCTCACATGCCCCGTACTAACAAGCCATATCTAGTGGAGGCATCAAACTTATTTTTAGATGTTACAAACATGAAAAGCAATGTTCCAATTATTACAAAGAATAAAATACAAAGTTAACAGACAAATGATCAGCTCAGATGGGGTGGTGGCGATATTCAATGCTCATGTCACAGAAGAGTGACCACAGGAGTGATAAGATGGAACACGGGCCATCTAGAGTAGACAACCCCTGGAACAATGCACCTGACCGCCCACCATATGAAGTGCTACTCAGTCTCACTTGAAGTAAAAGAAAATGAAATAAACTGATGGCTTTTAAATGTATCCAATTGATTTAAAAAATCCAAGTTTTATGGTCTATGATGATGTCATAAGGAGGAGAACAAGAGACATATTTTTATGCATTCCTCTTAGAAATACAAAGTGGATTCGCTCCAAAGGACAACAATTTAGAATTCTCTTCAAAAATTACAGCAGCATTTATCCTTTGACCTGACCATTTTGATTTGAAGGATTTATTTTAGACACAAGCCCACCCTTGCCTCTGGCTGGCATGTGTTTGCCTGGGTAGAGACTGTGTTTCCTGCACTCTGTTGCAGTCAGCAGTGGCCATAAGCAAGTCGCCGCAGTATGTCATGCGTGCCATCCTGGAGCTTCTGCTGACATGTGACTTTCTGCCAATTCAATAGTTTCTGTCCTGAAGATTGAGAAGAACATGTCCCAAGACAGCCATTGTTCTTTGGTTCAGATCTGGCAAGGAGGCGTGGGGAACTTTCTGCTGTAGGAACATAGAAAAGTAGCCCTTCAAAAAGCCTAGGCACCAAGTAAGAGAGAAAGAAAACATAAGCCACTGACGTCCAATGACTGTTGATGTTGTTACGGAATGCCCACGTGAAAACAGATGTGGATCCAAGCCTTTCCTATGTAAGAAAGGGATCACAAGAAGATATTCTCATTTGGAGCTAGAGAAACGGTTCAGCAGTTAAAGGGTGCAGACTATTCTTAGAGAGGACCCAATTTGGCTCCTAGCAGCCACTAAGGACTGTGTACAACCATCTGTACTGTACCTCAGCTCCAGGGGTGCAGGACAGACACCTCTGGCCTCCCTGGGCACTTGCACTCCTTTGCACAAGCCTATACACACATAAACACAGTCCACATAATTAGATATAAGATCATTTTAAATAGAAAGAATTTGCATTTGTTTAATAAAAAAACAAAGTTTTCAGGTATCTCAGTTCCTTTGTAAGTTATTTTCTTGTTTTAATCTTTATCATAAAATTTAGAACATTGAAGACAATATGAAAAAAGAGCAATAGAAACCACTGTAATACCAGCCAAAGTTGGCACTGGTATATCACCTAAGTCTAATCTTTTCTTCTGTATGTGCTTTTAGATTAAAGTGGAATTCATTGCATATTCTGCTTTGTAATGTTTCATTTCTACCAACCGGTATACAAACGCATCTCAAATGCCTGTAACTATTTTAACAAACCATGCCGACCTTACTACTCCAATATATTATTGGAAATTTATAGCACAGCTCTGTGCAAAGCAACTCAGGCATGCAAGCAAGCCCCAGCCAGTGTTCTGTCTTCAGGCTCTCTTGTGTGCCTGAACTCTTGTGCTATCTGTGTGTGATGCTCTTCATGAACATATCACCAGGAGGAAGTGTGACTTTCACTCTTTTGGCTACATCAGCCTGGAGCCTTGGGTGTGACTCCAGCTGTGTGCAGAGAGGAGGCATTCTAGTCACATTTTACAATTGGGAAGCATCTGTCTTCAAAGTTTTGGATAAAGCCACAGAGGAATATACTCTTCCTACACTCTTCTTATATTCTTTCTCCTTTAATTAATATCTGAAATTTTCACCTAAACTAAATAGGATGAAACATTTATTTTTCCATATTACTTTTAAGGATAGCCATGAGTTATTAATAAACATCTTTGCATCATCAAATTCTTACGGCTGAGGCAGAACTCTTGGTAGCCATGCCCAGTATTGGCTTACCACAGCAAAGCTGCCCCAAAAGCATCCCGGTGAACTGTACACGCATTTCCTTCCTGAGGCACAGGTCACTTTTAATCTCACATGTATCACCTTTGCACTGACAGTAGAAAGAAGGGCATTCCAAGAATATGCAAGTGTATGTTTTAAATAATATAAACTTAAAATCCTCATGTAACATTCAATTGCCAACATGTAGCATGGTGAACCCAATGGAGAGAATTACTGTCAGGGTGTGTTTCTTATTTCGCTAAAGATCCAGGGAATCGACTCAACTGGCCTGGAGGAGAGGGTCCCAGCTGACATCCCTGTGCTTTAGAAGCCCCAAGGCAAAATTTTCAATGCTAGAAGGTGATTTCGAGGGCTATATTAGCCCATAAGCATGCCCATGAGGACTAATGGGAACACTGTAAGATGAAAAAAAAATATTACAAAAGACAAGGTGAAGATGAAACAGATTCCGACTTCTCTGGCAACTCTAAATAATTTAAAAGCACAAAGCACAGGCTGCTAGAACGGGTTAAACACGTCCAGCTGAGAGCCAGTTTTAGGAGCCTTAGCATTTTGGATAGTAACAAAGAAGGTGAGGGCTTGAAAGTTATTCAGGAAGAGCAAAGGAGAGTACTGGATTCTTGTTCTCGGTTCCTGAGTGGGCCACGACGGTGATAAGCACCCCTGATAATGGAAGCAATGGCTGCTCACCTAAACACAGAAGAGCCTGTGGGAGAAAGAGCGCTCCAATCTGGGCCCTGTCTAGGCAGGCAGTAGATTCCTGGTGTCCAGGTTTGCTATTTGTTAGTTAGTTAAAGAAGTTCATGAGGCATTGCTAAAGGCATTTACGCTGCCTATGAACAATGATACTGCAGAGGCTTTTATAACTGTGCATTTCGAAGTCAGCATTTACACATTGAATGTATGTTCTCACAACTGAAGAATATTCTAGTAGATAAAACCTACCTGTGAATAGTATTATGTGGTAGGTTAATATTCATTTTTAACTTGACAAGACTGGAATAATGAAGGAACAAAACTATGGCCTAGATAGATTTTCTAGAATATATTCATTGCAATGGGAAAAGCCATCCTAAATGTGAGTGGCGTCATTCCATGGAATAGGGTCCTGCACTAAGTAAAAAGAACTAGAACTGAGCACCAGGAATCACTGATGTCTGCTTCACTGCCGTGATCGATATGTCTCTTCAACTGTAAGCTGAAATAAATTTTTCCTCCTTCATGTTGCTTCTTAGTAGGTATTTAGTCACAAGAATGAGAAAAGTAACGAATAGGATACCATTCTCCAAATCTCTCTGCTGTGTGTGTGTGTACACATGCGTATATATGTGTGTATACATGTATGCATATATTATATACATTTATACATGCATGCATATGTGTATATGCCCTCTATGTATATATATTGTGTATATGTGTGTATGTATATATGTTTGTATAAATATATGTATATAGTATACATATGTATGTATGTGTATGTATGTGTTTATATGTGTATATGCCCTATATGTATATATTGCATACATGTATATATGCATGTCTATGTGTGTATGTGCGTGCATGTCCTGTATGCATATATTACCCTATCTGAGAATAATGAGAAGAAATTCAATATAAACAAGTACCAGAAAGCATAAAAAAAAAATCAGCCTTTCCCTGTCTCCATCCAGTGAATTCACGAGCATTTGTTCATATCTATTCACAGTCGAGATTCTCCTTCAGCACAACACAGCCTGTACCACGGACGGGAAGTAGCTGGGAAATGCACTTTCAGTTGGGCAGCCACTGTTTTCTGTCAGTCCCCTAGTGCTCTGTGTCCAGTGACATTACTCCTAATCATGGCCCTGAACATCTCTCCCAGCCCTGGCAGCAGCACCCTGCAGCTGGTATCCCTATAGTGGGGGACTCCAGAGTGGGGCAGCTCCAGAGTGGGGGATTTTCCCTCCAAGCATTTTGGTCCTTTGACAATCTTCTGGAGCTTATTCAGGAAGGCATTGTTGTTCTTGCAGGTGTTCTCTGTTTATCAGCCCTGGGCAGCCTCTGGCTAACAGGGATATTAACTCCATGATAAAGTCACAGAGGGAAAAACTCATACTTTCTTTGACACATGTCTCCTAAACTTAGTAAGAGTTATTGGCTACAGTTGGAGCCATATGATTTTCTGCCAGAGGTACTAGCCATCATAGTTAATATTTCCTTCAGGTCCTCCTGTTGTCTGTCATCTCTTTGCTCACACAGCACCTCCATTCTGCCCTGATCGAACCAGGTTAGATGCATATATCACAACTAAACTGTTGAGGCCAAGGTGCGATGATGTCATTACTGAACTGAAGCACCGCCTTCAGAATTACTGTCAGATTCTGTGTGCATCTCTGTCTATAAACATTTCTTGTTTTCTTTTCCTCTCTTTCTTGTTTGTTTGTTTTGCCATATTCCATTGCGTTGGATTTTGACTTATCTTTCATTTTGTCTCATTATTATTTCTTAGATGCCTGTTTGTTTTCTTAGGAGAGACAGAAATGGTGAGGTTATAGATGGAAGGGGTGGTGGGGAAGGATGGGGAGGATTAGAGGGAGGGGAACTATAATCAAAACATAGTGTATGAAAAATGTATTTTTAATAAAAGAAAAACAAATTATGCCTAATGCATCAACATTCCAGCAGGAGACAGTGCCATGCGCACCTGTTATGATCTGTGTAGATGAAAAACCAAAGAGAATTTATGGGTTTGTTGTTTGAGAAGCTGATTTCAAAACTATATGTATTGCAGAGATAACTAGCACTGCTGTTGTTAAACAGTTTCAATGTAACATTTCAAAGGAAAAGTTACATACACACTAGAGTATTCCAGGAGCCACTTATTAGCAAGACACACCATTCTTTTCCTGTACTGTGTTCAATTATTTCCAAGTCATTTTCTTAAATAAGTCATAATGGAAGAAATTCCTTTGGATATCTCACTTTGGACTCTTATTAAATACAAATGGAAGCCACTTGCTCTGTGGATTCCTCTGTATTTAGTTCCTGTAAACAAGTGCTGTGTTAGGAGATTCACCTAGGGTATCCCCTTCTTTCTGAGGACAATGCCAGGTTTTTGACCACCATATATGCTGGTCATGTATGCATATATGAGGCTTATCTACTAATTTTGTTTCTACTTCTCTTTTTTGAGGTTCTCTTTTATTTTTATTTTTTTATTCAATATATTTATTATTTACATTTCAAATGATTTCCCATTTCCTGGCTCCCCACTCTCCGAAAATCCCATAAGCCCTTTTCCCTCCCCCTGTTCCCCCATCCACACCTTCCCACTTCCCTGTTCTGGTATTCCCCTACACTGCTTCACTGAGTCTTTCCAGAACCAGGGGCCACTCCTCAGCTCTTCTTGGATATCATTTGATATATGGATTATATCTTGGGTATTCCAAGTTTCTAGCCTAATATCCACTTATCAGTAAGTGCATACCATGATTGATCTTTTGAAACTGGGTTACCTCACTTAGTATGATGCTCTCCAGTTCCATCCATTTGTCTAAGAATTTCATGAATTCATTGTTTCTAATGGCTGAATAGTACTCCATTGTGTAGATATACCACATTTTTTGTATCCATTCCTATGTTGAGGGACACCTGGGTTCTTTCCAGTTTCTGGCTACTAAAAATAGGGCTGCTATGAACATAGTGGAGCATGTATCCTTATTACATGCTGGGGAATCCTCTGGGTATATGCCCAGGAGTGGTATAGCAGGGTCCTCCGGAATTGACGTACCCAGTTTTCTGAGGAACAGCCAGACTGATTTCCAGAGTGGTTGCACCAATTTGCAATCCCACCAGCAGTGGAGGAGTCTTCCTATTTCTCCACATCCTCGCCAAAACCTACTGTCTCCTGAATTTTTAATCTTAGCCATTCTGACTGGTGTGAGATGAAATCTCAGGGTTGTTTTGATTTGCATTTCCCTAATGACTAATGATGTTGAACATTTTTTAAGATAATTCTCAGCCACTCGAAGTTCTTCAGGTGAAAATTCTTTGTTTAGCTCTGTACCCCATTTTTTAATAGGGTTATTTGGTTTTCTGGGGTCTAACTTCTTGAGTTCTTTGTATATATTGGATATTAGCCCTCTGTCAGATGTAGGGTTGGTGAAGATCTTTTCCCAGTTTGTTGGTTGCTGATTTGTCCTTTTGGTGGTGTCCTTTGCCTTATAGCAACTTTGTAGTTTTATGAGGTCCCATTTGCCAATTCTTGATCTTAGAGCATAAGCTATTGATGTTCTGTGCAGGAACTTTCTCCAATGATCTCAGGAAATGAGCCGGAGTAGCCATTCTAATATCAGATAGAATTGACTTTCAACCTAAAGTCATCAAAAGAGACACAGAAGGACACTTCTTTCTAGTCAAAAGATAAATCCACCAACAAGAACTCTCAATTCTGAACATCTATTCTCCAAATTCCAGGGCACCCTCATTTGTAAAAGAAACTTTATTAAAGCTCAAAACACACATTGCACGTAACACAATAATTGTGGGTGACTTCAACACTCCACTATCCTCAACGTACCGATCACGAAAACAGAAACTAAACAGGGACACAGTAAAACTAATTGAAGCTTTGGACCAATCGGATTTAACAGATATTTATAGAACATTTCATCCTAAAGCAAAAGAATATACCATTTTTTCTCAGCACCTCATGGTACCTTCTTCAAAATCAGCCATATAATTGGTCACAAGACAGTCCTCAACAAATATAAGAAGATCGAACTAATCCCATGTCTTCTATCAGATCACTATGGAGTAAGAGTGGTCTTCAATAGCAACAAAAACAACTGAAAGCCCACATACACATGGAGACTGAACAATACTCTACTCAACAATACCTTGGCCAAAGAAGAAAGAAAGAAAGAAAACAAAGACTTTTTAGAATTTAACGAAAAAGAAGGCACAACATACCCAAATCTATGGGACACAATGAAAGCAGTGCTAAGAGGAAAACTCATATCCCTGGGTACCTCCAAAAAGAAACAGGAGAGAGCATAGACTAGCAGCTTAACAGCATGCATGAAAGTGACACAAAAAAAACTCCACTAGAGAACTCCTACAGCTGATAAACAACTTCAGCAAGTGGCAGGTTATAAAATTAACTGAAGCAAATCAGTAGACTTCCTATACTCAAGGGATAAGTAGGCTTAGAAAGAAATTAGAGAATTGACACCCTTCACAATAGCCACAAACAGTATAAAGTACCTTGGTGTGACTCTGACCAAACAAGTGAAAGATCTGTATGACAAGAACTTCAAGATTCTGAAGAAGGAAATAGAAGAAGACCTCAAAAAATGGAAAAATCTCCCATGCTCATGGATTGGCAGTATTAATATAGTTAAAATGACTATTTTGCCAAAAGCAATATACAGATTCAATGCAAACCCATCAAAATCCCAACTCAATTTTTCATAGAGCTAGAAAAAGCAATTCTCAAATTCATCTGGAATAACAAAAAACCAGGATAGCTAAAACTATTCTCAACAACAAAAGAAATTCTTGGGGAATCAGTATCCCAGACCTCAAGCAACAGTACAGAGCAATAGTGTTAAAAACTGCATGGTATTGGTACAGTGACAGGCAGGTAGATCAAAGGAACAGGATTGAAGATTCAGAAATGAACTCACACACCTATGGCCACTTGATCCTCGACAAAGGAGCTGAAAACATCCAGTGGAAAAAAGATAGCCTTTTCAACAAATGGTGCTGGTTCAACTGGAGGTCAGAATGCAGAAGAATGTGAATTGATCCATACTTGTCACCTTGTACTAAGCTCAACTCCAAGTGGATCAAGGACCTCCACATAAAGTCAGACACTCTGAAGCTAATAGAAAAGAAACTGGGGAAAACCCTTGAGGACATCAGTACAGGGGGAAATTTCCTGAACAGAACACCAATAGCTTATGCTCTAAGATCAAGAATAGACAAATGGAACCTCATAAAATTACAAAGTTTCTGTAAGGCAAAGGACACCATCAAAAGGACAAATCGGCAACCAACAAATTGGGAAAAGATCTTCACCAACCCTACATCAGATAGAGGGCTAATATTCAATATATACAAAGATCTCAAGAAGTTAGATCCACGAAAGCCTAATAACCCTATTAAAAAATGGGGTACAGAGCTAAACAAAGAATTTTCACCCAAAGAACTTCAGATGGCTGAGAAGCATCTTAAAAAACACTCAACTTCAATAGTCATTAGGGAAATGCAAATCAAAACAACCCTGAGATTTCACCTTACACCTGTCAGAATAGCTAAGATTAAAAACTCAGGAGACAGTAGGTGTTGGCAAGGATGTGGAGAAAGAGGAACGCTCCTCCACTGCTGGTGGGGTTGCAAATTGGTACAACCACTCTGGAAATCAGTCTGGTGGTTCCTCAGAAAACTGAGCACCTCACTTCGAAAGTTCCTGCTATACCACTCCTGGGCATATGCCCAGAGGATTCCCCAGCATGTAATAAGGATAAGTGCTCCACTATGTTCATAGCAGCCCTATTTATAATAGCCAGAAGCTGGAAAGAACCCAGGTATCCCTTAACGGAGGAATGGATGCAAAAAATGTGGTATACATACACAATGGAGTACTATTCAGCCATTAGAAACAATGAATTCATGAAATTCTTAGACAAATGGATGGAGCTGGAGAACATCATAATAAGTGAAGTAACCCAGTCTCAAAAGATTAATCATGGTATGCACTCACTAATAAGTGTATATTAGCCTAGAAAATTAGAATACCCAAAACATAATCCACACATCAAATGGTTTACAAGAAGCACAGAGGAGTGGGCTGGTTCTGGAAAGACTCAGTATAGAAGTATAGGGCAAAACTAGAACAGAGAAGTGGAAAGGGGTGGGTGGGAGAACAGGGGGAAGGAAGAGGGCTTATTGGACTTTCGGGTAGTGGGGGGCTAGAAAACCAGAAATCATTTGAAATGTAAATAAAAAATATATTGAATAAAAAATATTTTATAAAAAACAGTCATTCACCATGATCAAGTAGACTTCATCCCAGGGATGCAGGGATAGTTCAATATACAGAAATCCATCAATGCAATCCACTACATAAACAAATTCAAAGAAAAAAATCTACTTGTATTTTTATAGAATGAAGTTTGTTATTTGCATAGCTTTAATCCTGTAAAATACTCTTTTTTTTTTTTTTTTTTTTTTTTTTTGAGACAGGGTTTCTCTATATAGCCATGGCTATCCTGGAACTTACTCTGTAGACTAGGCTGGCCTTGAACTCAAAAATCTGCCTGCCTCTGCCTGCAGAGTGCTGGGATTACAGGCATGTTCCACCACTACCCAGCCAACAAAATACTCATATAGGACATAAAATTCATCCTGCTATGTGTCTAGCTCTGTTGTATTAAGTACACCCACAGTACTGTGCCACAACCTATTTCACAATTTTCTCTTCATTCTAGAGACACTGTGATAGTTTAAAGAAAATGGCCCCAATGAGTCATATATCTGAGTAATTGGTCTGCATTTGGTAGAATGTTTTGGAAAGGTTCAGGATCTGTGGTCTTGTTGGATGGGCTTTGAGTTTCAAAACTCTGTGCCATTCCCATTTGCTCTTTCTCTCTAGCTCTAGGCTTCCTGCTGATGGATGAGATCGATGTAAGCTTTTCACTATTGCTACAGCATTATTGCTGCCTCCCTGCCACCATGCTAACTGACATGGTAGTTATGAATTCCTCCTCTGAAACTATAAGCCAAATAAACTAATTTTTTCTCTAAGTTGTCTTGATCATGGTATCTTATCACAGCCATAGAAAAGTAATCAAGACAGACACTGTATATTAAGACCTTATCTCAAAACGAAGAAACAACAAAACCTCTCATCTCTTCTACACCCATTCAACTTCAATCCCATTCTCTCCCATCAGGCTTTGCAATCTTCATCCTCTTTCCTTTGCAAAAATATTTTGTTTATTGACTTGAGGATGAACTGACCTCCAAGACCTGAAAATACCCCAAGAACAGAACAAGACATGGCATCACTAAACCATTGGCCTGTTTTCTTGAGACTGCTATTTTCTAAACTTCTCTATTAAGAAGGCTGTAGAAGAAACACAAAATTAGGACACCTACAGCTGGCAGAAGCTACACCCATAATGTCTCACAAATATGTCTGCCTAAACATGAGCTGAACAAGGACAAAACAATGGACAAGCTAATGTGGATAAGGGAAAGCCCATGAGGCCCGAACCCTACAAAAATAACTATATGTAACTAAGAAATGCTGAGAACAGAAGAAATAGCCTTACCCATGGAAGAACATACCAATTAGATTAGATTTCCAATACCAAGTTGTCATCCCTGAAAAGGTACATACAAACAACACTATACAAACTGAGTATGTTGTGTTTATATATTTAAGAATATATATGAATATACACACATATGATTTCAACAAATAAAAACAATTGTAAGAGGAAATCTATACAATGGGAGAAAATACATAGTCAAAGAGGTCTAATATCCAAAATAGATAAAGATCTCAAAAACAATAACATTTTTAATGATAATTATAATAGCCTGTCTTTCAAAATGTTAATAAATGTGTATATTTAATCTCAAAACAATACAAATTGAGTTTTGTGTCATATCTTTAGTCTTTAATCTTCCTAGAGATAGTTAGTTGTGACTTTGAGCCCAGTCAGGTCCACAGGTCCATAGTGAGACCTTGTCTCAAAACAAACAAACAAACGAATTAATTAATTAATTAATTAATTAACTAATCTGCCAGTTGGAATTTAACATAATTTTTGTGGGGAGAAGGCTACCCTTGTCTTCATTGGGTCAGGGTCAGAATATTCTGTTCACACTCAGTTTTCTGCTGTCCTGTGACACCTTTCTCCAGTTGGCACTTCTCTGCTGTATCTTAGAAGGACCCTCTTGTAACCAAGAATTGAAATAACTGATACACAACAATGAGGAGCTCTTACTACTTGAGGCAGTAAGACCCTATTACAACAGCAACTGTGTATTGGAAAAGAATAAATATGAACTCTAGGGAAAGAGCCTTCTAAAGAAACACACTATAGACTCTGAGGGAAACTGGAACTATTCAGACAAACACAGTGCTTATGATTGTTCTGTAGAGATATTGGTTTTAGTGATTCAGTTTTGTTTGTTTGGGTGTATGTGTGTGTTACTTATTTTGAAGATAGAGTTTCTCATAACCTTGAACTGACTGTTTAACTGAGAATTACAATGAATTGTATACTCTCCTTCAGTATGTTGTTTCTAGACGTGGGTACCAGGGGTGTAAGGAGAAAAAGAATGAGAATGAGAATCTGTTGTGGGAGTGGAGGTGAGGGGGCTGGTGGTAGGTGTAGACTCACAGCAGCTATGATCCTCCTGCTGGTACTCATCCAGTCACAGAGTGTCTGAATGGGAAAAAATGGCAGATTAGAAAAAAATCTCCTTAAATAAAAACAGGAAATATCACCTGTCTTGTGCAGGATAAGTATTCTTATGATAAATGTGTGAGGTATTTTGGAAGGACTTCTCACCATTATAGCAAAATATAAGATTTTGATGCCTTGAAGGTAGATAAGTACTAACTAACAAGGGGCACAATGACTGCAAAGATCGCCTATCGGCTATCAACTATAAAGCCAGGTTTTGTTGGACGGAAAGGGAAAAAAGAGATGTTCTACATCATTGTGGTATGTCAAGCTTTAAACCCATTTTTTTTTAGGGGAAAGGGGTGGAATGGGAGAGGAAAAAGAGATGTTCTACATCTTTTCAGCACGCCAAGAATCCTACACACAAATCAAAAGCCTAGGGTTACCTGGCCGCTGATACACACCCCATACACTTAAATAGTATGTATCTTTTCCAGGAAAACCTGGAGAGGGACTGGACACAGGGTTCAGGAGAAATGAATTGTCTCGTATTTATGAGGTATTTATGTGTGCATCGTGTGATTGAATTGGCTTCTTAAGCTCATATATATTTATGTGGGAAAGAGGGAGCCTATGTCTTGCAAACTATTAACTGTGCTTTCCTCTGGGGATGGTCCTGGATTCATGTGCACTGTACTTTGGAGCATTTTTTCAACTTTCACTGTAAGCCCGGGAAAACGGCCCTCAAAGTGTTTATGAAAAAGAGCAATGAAAAAAAAGAAAGCTAAGTTCCTTTGCCATGGGATAACGCTTGTGCCACCAAGGTGTTTACATAATGGAATTAAGAAATGCCTCTTCTCTCCTTGTAGTCTCAGAAACACCCACTATAGCCCTGTTTATCCAGTTTTCTTTTCTTTTCTTTCCTTTTCTTTTCTTTTCTTTTCTTTCTTCCTTCCTTGCTTCCATCCTTCCTTCCTTCCTTCCTTCCTTCTTTCTTTCTTTCTTTCTTTCTTTCTTTCTTTCTTTCTTTCTTTCTTTCTTTCTTTCTTTCTTTCTTTCTTTCTTTCTTTCTTTCTTAATACACTGCAAACTTATTAAGCTTGAATATTGCCACTTGTGTTTATTTGTTTATTTGCTTCTTTGTTTATTGGCAAGCAGCCTCCGGTGTTAGCTTGTGCTGACTGTGCCTTTTGAGAACTGCTGACAGATTTCAGTTTGGATGTGCAGTCACTGCCTCTGCACATGCATCATCTATTGTGACATCTCTCCCAGCCTGCCCCAGCACCTCGTGGTGTGCTCTCTTCTGGAAACTTCTTGCATGGATAAAGTCCCCCAAAGATGTTCCCATGAACTGCCATCTGGAATTTTGAAGGTTGTCATCATGCTGCTTCATACAGATTTATTTGCAAGCACCATTTTGATCTTAAGGTATGAAAACTTGCTGAGAACCAACTTGGGAGTTCTTTCCAGTCTACAAGAGAAAAGTGATGAATGGGTCGAAACACTTAGAAATGCCACTTCTTTTAAGTGATGCCATTTTATGCTCACACAGCATTTTTATTCCATAAGCCTCTGAAAACAATACACTTTGGTGAAAGGATGAGCTTGGACTGACATATTATTAACCTATTAATCCTTACACTGACTCTTCTTAGCACACACGATTTTCAAAGCCTTTTATTCTTTATGGTAAACATAATGAAAATATTTAAAGTATTTGTATGTCCAAATCCTATGACTGATTTTTGTACACTCAATTATGTGTGTGCTGGGGGATGTACAGTGATGTTAGTGCATGCACAAATCCGAACCTCAAGTGTTATTTCTTAGATGCTTTCTACTTTGTTTTAGGAAACAGGTGTTTCATTGGCCTGGAGCTCGCAGAGTAGGTTAGATACATTGCTAATGAGCCCCATGTAAACAAAATAGCCAACAATTGAAAAACTGACCTAACTGTCATATAGGGAGCCCCACACTCAACAATGACAGGCTTGGCGTACCTCTCAGGCATAAATGCCCCATGCCAAAACTGGTAATATGTTGGGTAATAAGAATTGAACATATTTCCAAGAATTCAGTTCCTTAGAGCATGCATATTCTCTGACCCAGGGGATTCACTGTAGATATAAATAGAAAGTTCTCCAAATTGTGCTTTTAAAAATATTAAGTACTCACTTGTGGTACAAAATAAAATTCAAAAATCTAAAAAGCTGGAAAGAAAAAAAATTTCTCAGGGGAAAAAATTCCTTGCACTGACAAATGGCATCTATACCACCATGCATTGCCAGAATGTCAGTGTTTAAGAAACCCCTTTAAAATAGAATGCAACAGAAAATATTCTATGAATTTTAGAACCAATGCCATTTAAATTAGTGATAAAAACCACCTCATTATGGAGACAACTCAAACAAGAAATATCTGACCATCTACAGAGGAAAAACCACAAAACATTGTTGAGCAAGAATAAAGAAAAGTGAATTAACAGAATCATATAACATGAATGTTCATGTTCGAAAGACAAAAATATTTTTACCAGTTTCTAAGCTCATGCATAGATTCAACTTAACACCGACATAAATCCCAACACAGTTTTATATTACAGAAGTTAGCATTTGTTTCAGTTTTATAGAAACTGAGGGCATGGATATGAATACAATTTTGAACAACAACAAAAATAAAACAAGGTTGGAGAACTTGTACTTCCAAAAGTAATGAAGTCTAAACTGGATAATAAAAGCAAGATCAGAGTGCAAACTCTGGGACAGAATGCCTATGCTCTGCATAGACATGATAGAATATGCTCACTATCTCTCCTACTGTACCTCCCTCAGAGGAAGGCTCTTCCCAATCAGGAGGACCAGATCATTTGAATATCCATATAGAGAAAATATGAATCTCAGCTCAAATTAGTTATGTATCCATAGGGAGAAAAATATGAATCTCAACTCCTTCGCATGAGTCATTTAAGTCCCCAAATATGTTAAGAATGCATTTTAGCTTAAAATATATAAAAAAAGAAAAACAGCATCCATAAAACACAACATTTAGAGTTTAGCTTCCAGAACCTTGTATACAATTTGTACACAATCCACATACAAAAGGCATTAAGGCATAAAGTTGGTAAGATAGATAATGAAAATCATCAATGGCCATTTATCAGGATGGACTATTAGAAGATCAATGTAGGTCACAGAGTAGGAAAAGCTATATGTGCTATGTAATAAGTGATGACTTAATAAATAATAAAGGGAACTTTTGTGTGTTAATGTTAAAGAGTGAAGCAGTTCCCTTGGAAAATCAGTTAGCAGCATCTACATAAAATTCAACCGTCAGCCAGACATAGTGTCACGTGCAGCATTAAAGCAGAAGAAAGCAAAAGGATCTCTTATGAGTTCCCAGACAGATTAGTTCACATAAGGAATTCCAGGCAAGCCAGCCCTACATAATAAGAGTGATCCTATCTCAAAAATAAATAAGATAAAATTTGCACACTCAATCTCCAAGTACTCATCAGAAATATATATTCATTTGTATTTTATATGAAAAGATGTATAAAATATATAGTAATTAAAATGAGTGGCTGTAGTCTTAAAAAAAGAATGGTTGGTTTAATAATCAGTAGGTTTCTATATTTAACTTGAACATGTGTGTATATGCAACAAAATTATCTTGGTGATGCCTTATGTGTTTAATAATACTTAGCATTTCTTTTTGTGTACTATATAGTGTATTCAAGCAGTTAATTCATTTTAAAACATATATTTAATATGTCCTTCAGATATTTAAATCATTGAAGCTTGAGAACTTCTGTTGAATGAGTACCAACATACCTTTAAAAGCTTTATTCTATTTTTATTTATGTATTGGGGAGTGGCCATGGATCACAGGAAACTGTTAGATCTCCTGGACCTGGAGTTACAGACAGTTGTAAGCTGTGTAATGTGGATGCTAGGGAACAGACTTAGCCTCTTGAAAAGCAACAAGAACTCTTATATCATTGAGTTGCTGCACTAGGTCAAATCTATACACATTTTAGGTAATTTTGGTTCCTTTTATCGAGACTTATTTTTGATATTAACTTTAGTTGTAATTTTATACATCATTGTTTGCTACAGTGTGCGTTTGATACTTGAATATATGAGAAAATAAAATTATTTGGAGTATGTAAATATGAAGTTCTTTTTGAATATATGAGAAGCAATTTTCTCCCTTTCTAGTATCATAAAAGTAAGTGTTAAAAACTCGATGTTGAGTAATTCAGCTAATGTCATCCCCATTGGGTCCTGGGTGCTTCTCACTTTCCTGGCATCTGGGACTTTCTAGTGGCTATCCCCAGTTCCCCATCCACCACTGCTACACACCTCTGTTCAATTTCTTGACTTCTTTCCACCTCCTGTTTCCTCCCACACCTAATCCTGCCCCCCTTTCCCCTCTCCTTCTTTTCTCCCTCCCAGGTCCAACCCTCCCTCTACCTCCATGATTATTTTGTTCCCCCTTCTAAGGTGGACTGAACCACCCACACTTTGGTCTTCCTTCTTCTTGAGCTTCATCATGAGTTCTGAATTGTATCTTGGGTATTCCAAACTTTTGGGCTAATATTCACTTATCAGTGAGTGCATACCATGTGTGTTCTTTTGTGATTGGGTTACCTCACTCAGGATATTTGCTAGTTCCTTCCGTTTGCCTGTGAATTTCATGAAGTCATTGTTTTTAATAGCTGAGTAATACTCCATTGTATAAATGTACCACATTTCCTGTATCCATTCCTCTGTTGAGGGATATCTGAATTGGTTCCAGCTTTTGGCTAATATAATAAGGCTTCTATGAACATAGCCGAGCATGTGTAGCTGAAATAACCAGAAAAGGGAAGAGAGAACCTGTAGAGACCATATTCAGAGGTTAGGCACAGTCTCTGGTTGAGGAAAGGGGTCACCCACCCATCTCAAAAATATTAACCCAGGATTGTCCCTGTCTAAAGAAAATGCAGGGACATAGAGTGGAGCAGAGACTGAAGGAAAGACTATCCAGAGACTGCTCCACTTTGGGATCCATCCTATCTGCAGAAACCAAACCCAGGCACTATTGCTGATACCAAGAAGTGCTTGCTGGCAGGAACCTGATATAGCTATCCCCTGAGAGGCTCTGCCAGAGCCTGACCAATGTAAATGCAGATGTTAGCAGCTAACCATTGGACTGAACACAGGAACCCCAATGCAGGAGTTAGGGGAAGGACTGAAGGAGCTGAAGGATTTGCTGCCCCATAGGAAGAACAATATCAACCAGCCAGATGCTTCAGAGCTCCCAGGGACTAAACCACTAACCAAAGAGTACACATGGAGGGACCCATGGCTCTAGTCACATATGTAGTAGAGGATGGCCTTATCTGGCATCAGTGGGAGGGGAGCCCCTTGGTCCTGTGGAGAGTTGATTCCTGTAGGAAAATGCTAGGGCAGTGAGCCAGGAGTTGGTGGATGGGTGAGCGCCTTCATAGAAGCAGAGGGGAAAGGGTTAGGATAGGGGGTTTGTGGAGGCGAAACCGGGAAGTGAGATAACATTTGAAATGTAAATAAATAAAAGAACTAATAACAACACCCCAAAACTCCATGTTGAAATGTCAAGCAGAAAGATGCCCATATAGAATTCCTTTAATATAACAAGTTGTAGAGGTTCCATGTCTGTTGACCCTTAGCTTTTTAAATTCTTCATCTGAAGAAAGAAACAAGAAGTCATAGATGAATAAAGGCAAGGATAAGCCAGAACCATGCCTTTTCGAGAAGTGATGGGTGACTGAGTGGAATTTCTTGTTTTTAAAACATCCTCCTATGATTTGCTTTGGGCCTCTCCTTATCGGTCTTAGCACTGCTTGATTCATAAGCCCAGTCACTCCAGAGTTAATTAACACGCATGGCTACTAACCACAGTCCTAATATTAACATGCTTCTTCTATAACCTTCTATTCTGACCTAAGCCTTCATGGCTAATCCAGGTTCCTGTAAAGAACATGTTTCTCCTCATACTAGTTCTGATTTTTGTAGCAAATGGACTTTTAATGTCATTTGTATAGCTCAAGAACACACCATGTTATCTTTATATATTTTTATAGCACTCTGCTCAAGTAATTGTTCTAGTTACAGGTTTCCTATTTTTTTTCGAGCTGATTAACTGGAGAATAATCCAAATACATTTCAAATGATAAATCTTTCATGATTTGAGAGATTTTATACAAATGTACATTTGACAGTGCTAATGTAAAGCAAATACCAAAGTTGATTAAACATTCTCAAGATAAGACGGATAAACCCATTGGATTATTTTATAGATTTAACCACCAATCATAAGCTGGTATAAACATACATATTTTGATGTTCATCTCTTTTTAAAATAATTCTTAGGGAAATATCCAAAGAGGACTATGAAAGAAGGTCACGAATGTATGCACAAAACATTTGTATTCTTTACTGTGTAAACACTAATTTATTTATTGAAATAATACACTATTAAATATTTATTAAATAAATTAGCATTTTGCTAAGCTTCCCTCCAAAATCATTAACATGGTCTATGGCTGTTGACATAGCCAGGGCTGGGCATGTTTCCCATGTCTGCCTTCCAACTGTTTGCTCCGTATTTATTCATCTCACTCCATCCTTCAGAGTTTAAGCTACCCCTGCCACCTCTTCTCTGGAAGTTTCCTGGAATAAGAGATTTGGGAAATTGTAAAGCTATAATTGAATCATAGGACTCATTTTATCCCACTTTAATTTTTGCTGATGAGTGTGAGAATCATCTTAGCAATGGACACTGGAACAAGCATTATCTTTTACATAAGGGTAAAACTTTCTTCTATGTGAAGGACCAATTATTCATTAAAATTTAACTTCTTTTAGAAGATTTTGAAGTCTAAGGGCAAGCTTCATAAATTTGAAAAAGAAAGCTACATCCCTCATGTTTTGTTAAAATATTACTTGGTCCTTTAGACAATTTCAAGTTCAAGAGAAGGGATAAAGAAATGAATCCTCAAACGAACCTAGGATAACATAGAAAGAGAGACAAGGAGATTTATTTGTAGGTATTGTCTATCCACCGTACAATTCTCAGAAGCACTTGCAGGGCAAGCTAAATGCAAACAATAAATAAGTAAGCAGACAGGTAAATAGAAACAGCCAAAGTGAAAAAGTACACACTGCCAAGAAAGCATTAAACCTGTCCTCCTGCTGAAAATGAGCAAAGTACATTCAAGAGCTGAGAATATGCAGCCGCACGATGCTCTCCTAGGTAATGTGTAAATGAGACACCGCATCGAGGGATAGCATCCTCTGAAAAATATCAATTGGTCGCTCCATGTCTGAGTTAAAGTAGAAATCATACATTTCTCTCTTGTTCTGCTTTAGTTAATTCCAGAAAATGTTTTTTTCCTGTAATAATCTCACACAACATATTGAGAATATTTTGTATACTACAAGCTTATTGTAAACACATTCAAAAGAACCATATATATTTTTTATTTAAGAACACATAGACAGATGCACGCGCACACACACACACACACACACACACACACACACAACACATATACAGTGCTATTTTTTTTTACTGGCTTTATTGCCTAATATATCAATAATTTAGGGAAATGCAAATCAAAACAAACCTGAGATTTCACCTCACACCAGTCAGAATGGCTAAGGTCAAAAACTTAGGAGACAGCAGGTGCTGGCGAGGATGTGGAGAAAGAGGAACACTCCTCCACTGCTCGTGGGATTGTAAGATGGTGCAACCACTTTGGAAATCAGTCTGGAGGTTCCTCAGAAAACTGGGCATGGCACTTCCGGAGGACTCTGCTATACCTCTCCTGGTCATATACCCAGAGGATTCCCCAGCATGTAATAAGGACACATGTTCCACTATGTTTATAGCAGCCCTATTTGTAGTAGCCAGAAGCTGGAAACAACCCAGGTGTCCCTCAATGGAGGAATGGATACAAAAAATGTGGTAAATATACACAATGGAGCACTATTCAGCCATTAGAAACAATGAATTCATAAAATTCTTAGACAAATGTATGGAGCTGGAGAACATCATACTAAGTGAGGTAACCCAGTCTCAAAAGATCAATCATGGTATGCACTCACTGATAAGTGGATACTAACCTAGAAACTTGGAATACCCAAGAAATAATCCACATATTAAATGATGTCCAAAAAGAGCGGAGGAGTGGCCCCTGGTTCTGGAAAGACTCAGTGCAACAGTATAGGGGAATACCAGAACAGGGAAGTGGGAAGGGGTAGATGGAAGAACATGGGGAGGGGGAGGGCTTATGGGACTTGCGGGGAGTGGGGACTCAGAAAAGGGGAAATCATTTGACATGTAAATAAAAAATACATTGAATAAAAAAAAGATAGGTATTCTGTAAACCTCCAAGAGAACATTGAATTGTAGTTAGTAGTTATATTTCTGGTAGAAGATAATTTGTAAGATCTCTAAAGAAGTTTAGATATTGATTTATGATAGTGTGACCACTTTTTTACTGAAAGACAAATAACAAAATCTTCTATTGTATATTTTATTAATAATAAATTGAGGTCTTAGACAAACTAGTAAGAGTAATCATGAGTTACAGTCACCCTTTTGTAACTTACTGTAGTTTTCAAATTAATTATAACCAAAACTTTAGGCAAAAAAAATAAAAGATATATAAAAGAACACTAGTATATACATACAGGACTTTATTTAGTGTATCAGGTACAAATAAAATTTTAGCTTCTCATTTTTTCCTTCTAGAATGATTTCATACTTTCTATACCATATGATTATTTGAATGAAAATGACCCACAATAGGCTCATATATTTGAAAATGTACTTCTAGTTGGTAGTAGAAGTGTTTGAGAAGGATCAGGAGATGTAGCTTTTTTGGAGGAGTTGTTTCATTGGATGTGGTCTTCGAAGTTTCCAAAAATTTGCATTATTACCTGTGCGTTTGTGTTTCCCTCTCTCTTTTACTCCCTCCCTCTCAACTTACATTTGCAGACCCAGATGTAAGTTCTCAGCTGTTCTATGTCTTTGCTCAGCTATCATAGACTCTAGTCCTCTGAAAGTGTGTGCCTAAATTAAATATCTCCTTTTATAAGTTACCTTTGTCATGGTATATGATCATAGCAATTGGAAAGTGGCTAAAACACTGTGCATTCATAATTGCTATATAATCCAAGTGTTATGGAGCTGAAAATTGGATGTCTAAACTGGGTGGTATATAACTGCTTTCTTAATAGCTACATAGAATTCTGATAGTTACATTATTGTTGATTAGTGATTTTGTGATTAGTAAACATTTTTCTGTTTCTACTTTCTACCACAAATAATGCTGTAGATAGCACATTAAATATATTTTTATTGTGTATAAATATGAAGATATGTACATATATATGTTTTCCTGCTTGCATTGCTAGATGATTTGTTTATTAAAAACTTCTAAAAATACACTATTTCCATTTTTTTGCCAAACACTTTGCATTTTAAATTACTTATAAAGATTATTAGATTAGTTGTTTTCTTTATAAAGATTTTTAGTTTAGTTGTTTTCTTGTATCCCCATCAATGCTGAGTATTGTTGATTTTGATTTTTGTTCACATTTACAGAATGATGTGTCCTTTATGTTATAATTGTCCTGTTTATTTACTTTATTATTTATAAAATTGAATGTTTATATCAGGACATTTTGGTGTAGTTTTTGAACACTTTTCACATACTAAACTCAGAACTGAGAGCTGAGAGAGATAATGGAGAATAAAGCATAACAAGTTTTGTTGACATTTTACTTGGTTTGGTTTCTGAAACAGCAGCTTCACTGCCTAGTCCCAGCTGGCCTGAATTTACAGGTAGGCATCAACCTTACCCACCCCCCCCTCTCTGTTTTTCAAAGGTTGGGATTAGAGCTGCACACTATTGTATCCAGTCTACAAAGCATGATTTTGACCTTGAAGAGGTCACAGAGTAGAATATGTTTCTGCCTTTTGTTAATTATAATGGAAATGTATTTCTTCTTTCTTCACAATTGACATTTTCAATCTTTACCAGGATGTGCTGCCTTACCACGGGTTCTCAAAGCAACAAAGTCAACTTAATATGACCTGAAATTTATGGAACCATGAGTCAAAATAAACCATTGCTCATTCTAAGTTTTCTAAATCATATATTTTGTCACAATATTAGAACTCAACAAAGCCATTCTAATAATGATAGATCTAAATTTTCACCAACTGGACGTGTGACTTATGGTATTGTTTTTCATCTGCATATCTGCAAATGATTCCTAATAGAGACTAGCATGTTTATAGATTTTTCCCTTGGATTTCTTTTTTTTTTCTTTTTTTTTATTCGATATAATTTTTTATTTACATTTCAAATGATTTCCCCTTTTCTAGCCCCCCCACTCCCCGAAAGTCCCATAAGCCCCTTTCTCTTCCCCTGTCCTCGCACCCACCCCTTCCCACTTCCCCATTCTGGTTTTGCCGAATACTGCTTCACTGAGTCTTTCCAGAACAAGGGGCCACTCCTCCTTTCTTCTTGTACCTCATTTGATGTGTGGGTTATGTTTTGGGTATTCCAGTTTTCTAGGTTAATATCCACTTATTAGTGAGTGCATACCATGATTCACCTTTTGGGTCTGGGTTACCTCACTTAGTATGATGTTCTCTAGCTCCATCCATTTGCCTAAGAATTTCATGAATTCATTGTTTCTAATGGCTGAATAATACTCCATTGTGTAGATATACCACATTTTTTGCATCCACTCTTCTGTTGAGGGATACCTGGGTTCTTTCCAGCATCTGGCAATTATAAATAGGGCTGCTATGAACATAGTAGAGCATGTATCCTTATTACATGGTGGGGAATCATCTGGGTATATGCCCAGGAGTGGTATAGCAGGATCTTCTGGAAGTGAGGTGCCCAGTTTTTGGAGGAACCGCCAGATTGCTTTCCAGAGTGGTTGTACCAATTTGCAACCCCACCAGCAGTGGAGGAGTGTTCCTCTTTCTCCACATCCTCTCCAACACCTGCTGTCTCCTGAATTTTTAATCTTAGCCATTCTGACTGGTGTAAGATGAAATCTTAGGGTTGTTTTGATTTGCATTTCCCTAATGACTAATGAAGTTGAGCATTTTTTAAGATGCTTCTCCACCATCCGAAGTTCTTCAGGTGAGAATTCTTTGTTTAACTCTGTACCCCATTTTTTAATAGGGTTGTTTGGTTTTCTGGAGTCTAACTTCTTGAGTTCTTTATATATATTGGATATTAGCCCTCTATCTGATGTAGGATTGGTCCCTTGGATTTCTTATCTGTTTATTGTTCACATAACTAGACTCATTTTTCCATTGCATCTTGAATGCTGCTGCTGCTGCTGCTGCTAGCAATAATGATTACTGCAACATAATAAACACGCTGTCACTACTTAACATAACTGGTCTTAGTGTAGCATATGTGTTAACCTAAATGAAACCACAGAGCAGACACGTAAGAATGGATGAGTCAAGAAGATTAACTAACTGACTCAAATTTAGACAGGCAATCAGAGTTGGAAACGTAACTCACCTCTAAGTAGTCTGGTTTCAGACTACTAAAATTATTGTTTTCATTGCCAAAAGCACTAAAAGACTCTTAGAACAGAAAGACTGAATGAACCTAAAGCTCATAAGATTGACACACAGTAGTCAATCATTCTCTGCATTTCTTGCTTTTTCAAACCAAAACTTATACGTGTAAAACAAATTGACAAATAAATATAAATGTATTATATACCTTTATGTTTATAACATGTAAAAGTAACTTTTATTCACCTGATGTGACTGTAGTCTCAGAGGCTTACTGTTGAATGAGCTCACTTTTTCTAGTTCTTCTTGTTAGTTCTACTCAGCTGTTCTGGTTCAAAACTCTTCTCCTAGCTGACTGATTCAAACCGGACATACCTTGCTTCTCACTGAATTGCTCTGCTTGGAAAAGCTGCCTTTCAGCGCCACGAACCGAACTGCACTAAGTACACTGACTCTATGAATTGAACAGAATTACAGGAACTGAACTGAATTCAACTGCATTCAACTGAACTGCAATGAACTGAACTCAACAGGGATCAGTTGAACTTCACTGCATTGCCTGAACTCCAGTTCCTCTGACTTACTCTGCCCCTCGAAAGTAGCCTCTCTTCTTGTCTGTTCTCTTGAGGGCGCAACATATTTTATCTCTGATTTATTATGTCAAAACTATCCCGATTCATTGTATTGTCTGTCCCTCACTTAAAAGTCATTTGGGGGTGGATTTAAAGGTATGTACTAAAAGCATGTCTATATTCTAGTTGGAGGAAATAAAGGTATGTACTAAGGGAAAGTCTATATTCCAGCCAGAGGGATTAAAGGTGTTCTGTGTTTGTATTTTAGCCAGATCACACAGAGGTAGGTCTTTGGATGTTATCCCTTGACAATGTGACCCTATTATTGTATTAAAATTCCTCTCCAACAAGGCACTCTTATTTTTATATCAGTCAGTTTGCACAGGCAAATTTTAAATATGTAAAATCCATCTATTTACCAATAACTAGTCTATTGAAATTTACTGTATCTTTTAAAATAAAATAACTTTAATTTTAATTAGTAGATGATTTTCTTTTCTCACTCTGTTGAGGTTAAAAGGTTTGAAGTAAGAAATTGTTTTAAGTGTAAATAAGGAAGCAGTAACATGCCAAATTAAAATATTCACTGATAAGGAAAAACTATAACAACTGTAGCCATACAGAAGGAGGAAAAACCAGCTCAGCTTGGTAGGCAAAGGTACAATGTACCATTAAACATATGAAGAGAAGACAGACCAATAGAACTCAATAGAGCAACATGGTTTTGCTGCTATGGGCATAGTTTCAAGTTTCCAACTTCAGTTAGAATAGAATGTGATTTTTTAATAGTTTGCAAAAATAAACAAAACTATTTGCAAATGTATTCTCTCAGGCTAGCAATCCTGCCAGAAAGCCAAAACGGCAAATGAGTCTTACTCAGACTTGCTGAGTAGAGAACATGTTTCTCTGCTGATTATGGCCATCAAGAGACTGGGCCTCATCTGACAGTAGCTAAAGCAGATGCAGGGTAAGTGTTGTGTGCTGCGCCTCAGATGACATGTCAACACTGATAGCTTTAATGAGTCCAATTTCTTTGTCACTGTTGTTTTCATGAAGCATGAGCACTTGGACTAGAAGGAAGCCAAGCTTGGCTATTCCCAGGGAACTTAGCTCTGACATGGAGAACCTTGTCCTGAACCCTGTCTTACATGGTATTTAATTTGCTTTGACTTCCAAGACCAAGTATTCTACTTAGAAGACCTACATTCAATCCTATTAATTTTCCATAGGGGTGAATTTTCCTGCTTGGACAGAGTAAAATATACTGAACTATTACTGTTAGCAGTACACATTTATTTGATTTCTAAGAATTGGTGGATTCACTTCCTAATGATAGTAAGGAGAAAATATCTAGAGTAGCGTTTTCTCTACTTTCTTGGAGGGCATCAGTGTGGGCAGAGAGGTCCTTGGTCCTGTGAAGGCTCCATAGATGCCCCAACAAAGGGAAATCAAGGGGGAGGAGGTGGAAGTGGATCAGATGGAAGGGCATATAGGTGGAGGCAGGGGGTGGGAGGAGGGGTTGGGGTTTTTTGCAGAGGGTGGAAACTGGGAAAGGTTTTAGCATATGAAATGTAAATGAAGAATATATTCAATAAAAAATGTCTAGAATAGCGTTTTCCAGATTGATTCTTCTAGAAATAGTTTAAATGTCATAAATGTGATTCCTTTAGGTAATATTGGCTCTTTTTATTTTACTTTATTTTTCATTATTTATTTGTCTGGTTTTAATTTAATTAAATTTATTTTGTGAGTGGAGGTATTATTGTATCCCATACTGACCTTGAAGTCACTATTGAGCTGAGGCTAGTCTCGGGATCACCTATCTTCTTGCCTCTACTTCCTGAAACCAAGCATTTTAGCAATCTGACTCCAAAGTATAATTTCCATGGGGACTTTTTGATTTTGGGTGTTAGTGCTCCTGTGTGTGCACTTGAGAATACAGGGGTTCAAGTGGGGTGTCTTATTCTCTTACTCTGCTCAGTGTTTTTCAGTGTCTCGCTTAATGAACCCAAGGATTACTGTTGCTGCCAAGCTCCAACAAATTCTGGTGTCCCCTTGTCTCTATTTCAGCACTGGACTTATAGGGATCATCATATAGGTTTTTACATATAGGTTTTACATAGGTTTTCGGGATCCAAATGAAGTCTTCATGCACACACAGCAGCAAGCAGCAAAATTTTACCCATAACGCTATTTTCTCAGTCTTTGTCTGTTCAGAGACAGAATTTCATGTAGCTCAAATTGGCCACAATCTTACCATTTACTCCAAGCTGTACTTGAACTGTTCATCTTCCTATCTGGGTCTCTCTCACTTGTCCTGGTATTACAGTCATGCCTATTTTAGCTTGATCATTATAAAGTAACCAGACACACTACCCTTTTAAAAGCTTTGAAAGGTTTAAAATTATAGTATAAGGTTAAAGAAAAAAAACAAACGGCTTTGCTTTTGTTTTTCTGAATTTCCCATGGGTGAAGACTGTAAGAGCAGTATATGTATTTACAAGTTTGTCACTAGTAACATCATCATTGGTGCAGTGGAAGGCCTACCTTTCACGAGATGCAGGCTCTTGACTAATGTGACTGACAAGTCTGAGAGAGGAAAATTTAAACCCAACTGACAAGGGTAGAGCAGATACACATGCAGGTAATTATTTCTAATTAGAAGAAACCTCCAAAGTACGAGACACAGCTTTAAAAATATTAAAAATTAAAAACCCCTGGTCAGAAGTAATCATGTTGAGTGTAGCTTTTCCTGATGAGGTGTAATCAGGATGTGATAGGGACACACAGAAGTTAGTGCTTCAAGTCTGCCACTTACTAACTACATGATGTGTGGGAAATTTGTAAATGCGAACTTGTATATAAATGCCAGGCATGAGAAACTAAGAATGCTGGTTACTCTCAGGATAGCTGGGTCCTTACCTGGGATTAAATTATGTTTGTATCATTTTTGTCTGACATCTTATCATTTTTAGTGACCCTTATTCACGTCATTTTAGTTCTGAGCATCCCACCTTTAACACCGGGTCCAGCTTCACTTCCTCATTATTCATCAATTCCAGATTCTATTCTTATTTCATTTTTGATATTTAAGAATTGAAACAATACTTCAGATCACCTCAAGAATTAATGTCCATTTGTTTGTTTGTTTATAGAGAAAATGCCTCACTGTGAATCTCTGACTGACCTGAACTCATTCACTATGTGGATCAGGCTAGTCTCAAACTCACAGAGAAATCTACCTGCCTCTGCTTCCTGAGTGCTGGGAATAAAAATGTGCACCGCTATCACTAACTTTTTGATCTGTTTTAATGGTAGGGATGAAACAGAATTCTTTTTATCTCCAAGTCAAAAAGAAAAACCAAGTCAAGAGCATTCCACAACTTTTTCATTACTGCTGCTATGAATATCCATCTTAAGAGATTGAGTTACTACATTTTATAATCCTACAACTGCAGACCATAAAGGAATAGAAATAAGCTGTGTGTGTGTTCGTGTGTGTGTGTGTTCGTGTGTGTGTGTGTGTGTGTATCATGAATGAAAATCACAGACACACAGAGTGAATGTTCGAGCTATGAAAGAGTACATCTTGATTTATTTATATTTACATAAATTTCAGGCCTGGTAACTTGCTGGTGATGTTAGAAGCTTCCTGCTGGGAGTGGGACAGTATGACAGGGACATGCGGGAGGGAAAGTGGCAGTATTAGGTGTCTCCCACTTCAACAAGAGGTGAGACAGAGGGAAGTTTGAGCTAATTTCACAGTCAGTTCATGTCCCCGTGTACATCCCTGCTTATAAGTCATCCTTTAATATAAAAAAATATAAAATTTACATAATTCTTTACTTTCTTTTCTGAGTATCACTTCTAAGTTCAAAGGGTCTATTTTCCATGTTACCTTTATACCTTCAAAACTCCTGGTACTGTATTAGGAACCAGAAAAGGCTGTAGATTAATTTTTATAATAAACAGACATCTTGCCATTTTGAAAGATTTAAAAACTTTTCAGTTTTTTAAAAGCTAATTGTAATGTATTGAATATATCATGGATAAAACATGATAACAGAATGCCAACTGACCCTTTAGCTATCTGATTAGCTCAAATTACTGTCACAACTTAGAGGGGTAGAAAAACAGGGAACAAGGAGTAAGAGGACACATCAGTTAAATTTTCTTTTCCATGAGAAGACGCCCTTACAAAATAAAGGGAGTGAAAGAATTTGCTTTGGCTCACAGTGCAGCCCATCATGGCAGGGATAGCAGTAGCAGGAGCATGTGGGAACTGATCACATAGCATCTTCCCAGGTGCTCACCACCTTCAGACAACAGTAGCGCTGAGCTGGCTTTCTTCTTATGCATAAAGGGCCAAAGAACGGTAATGCTCACTTTAGTCTGGGCCTTTCCGTCTCAGCCCAACCAAGAGGAACCCTTTGAGATACGTCCAAAGGTTTCTCTCCCAGGTGTTTCCAGATCCTGTGAAGTTGATACTCATTATTAAATTAATGAAAGAATTGCTCTTTTATTTCTTCACACTGATTTCTTCATTTTGAACTGACATATAAACCTAAAAGTTTTCTGCCAATGTCACCTGTTAAGTTTCCTCTTTGATCTTCTCTTCCTCAATCTTAGATTATCCTGGGGATTAAATATGTCCTTTGTGATAAGAGGTTAGATCTCACAGTAACATCTGAATGCAAAAGGATTCTATGAAGGTTTGCATATTTGCAATCATTTTAGTAATGCCAAGCTTTTTTTCTGTGATAGTCTGTGAAAGTAAACAAAGGGATCCAACGTAGAGGGAAGGAGGGTTAATTCTTTTAAAAAATTGTAATAATTTTTTAAAGTGTAATAAATGATAAAAATAGACAGGACATTTTCTATGTGAGCAGTAGCTTACCAATAAGTAGGCTGAAATATGCATTTCATTAGAGGATTGCAAGGATTGTTTCAGCTACAATATTTTTTTTAGTGTGGCTCTGATGTACAACACATCTTAGAAAGTTGAAGATGTGCTTTGACATGCTGCCTAGTAAGAGAGGCCATACCAACTTTCAGGTACCCTACATTATACAAGAGGTAAGTGTGGGCCCATGAACTCTTGCCTGTGGCCACAAACAGCAGCAGGCTCCACAGAGCCCCGCTAGCCAGTTCTTTCCTTCTTTGATCCAGCTACAGCTTTTACAATTCTGTTGATTTCACCCAGATGTTCGCTTGAAATGGTCTTCATGCACTCAGCACAATAATCAGACTTACCCACTTGCTCTCCTTAGCTCCACCCCCATCTTCACTGTCCCCCCCAACCCCACTCTCAGAGACAATCAATCACAGTTTATTTAGTAAATGCTTCTTCACATTCCAGTGTGAACAAGTCTCATCACAAGTAAATGCACAACAGGACTCATGAAACTTTCTATGGAAGTTTTCTCATATATTTGTATGCTGTCATGAGCCTTAAACTGTATAGCAGAATATTAGAGTGCCTAGCTTATAACCAAAAATTCTCCACCGTTTTCTCTCTTTACTGAATACTAATAAGAAGGAAAAATGTGCATACACACTGAAAGAAATGAATACGAGGTTATTCCAAAGATAGTGTACAATGTGAAGATTCTGCAGTACATTAAAGACCCAATATGGATTCTGAAGAGAAGGTGCCTGAATAGTAATTCTACTTTTACAGGCTATCTCAGAGAAGTTATTTAATTTCTCTTTAATTTGGTACCCTTGTCTGCTGATAATAACATTACTTACCTCATGTGGTTGTTTTTGGCTTGAAATAATCAAAAGAGGTAAAACAATTTGAAAAGTCCCTGACTTATACTGAGTGCTCTGAAGCCATTATCTCTCATAGCAGTAATTATAATTATTGTTGTTATTATAGTAACACTACAGGCTGAAGAATATGACATTTACTTTGGGTCTGCCTGATTTTTACTAAACCAAATATCAGTTTTTCTGATTCATTATATAAACAGTGAAAGGAATTAAAATCATAGACCATCTAATAACCACTTGTTCTCCTTTTAGAAAATGTTTTAAAAGGGTTCAAAATCTTCAGAAGTAAAGTATATTAAATGTGTTATAACCCATTGATTTCTCTTTACTGATATTTTGGTTTTTGAAAGTATTATTGGGGTCTTCAGAGATAAGCTCACTGTTAGTAACCAAGTTTCAAAATCCCATGCACACATTGGCTGCAGGCATTTGTGTGTATCTACTCGCATAGCACCTCTGCCATTCTATTCACCATTCTGACTACAATTAAAATAATAAAGGAACATTTTGCACTCAATGCAAAAGCTCTGGTATTTGTATCCTAGGTCAACTGACTAGAACCATTGCTGTTGAACTAAATGAATTAAAGACTAGACTATTGTATTTAAAAATAATAATTTTCTATCTGAAACAATCTGTAGCTAACATTCAGATGTATTTTCCTCCTGTTACTATATAAGCTCTTCTGTCCATCCACTTACTCAGCAGCAAGCTGTGAGAATGTTACGTGTGAACAAGGAGCATTTGAAAGACATAAAGAAACTGTGCCAAGAGGAGCAAGCCTAGAAGCTGGGACCCATTACTTCACGTTTCCTGATGATTTCTTTTCTCAAAGTATGAACAGGATTTCAAAGATGTTTTTACTTTTAGTAGAGGCAGCAGGATTCCAAGTTGAAGGTAACTTGATATTTGATCCTCACATGATGAGTTTCAAACCACATCTCAAACACAGTATACAACAACAGTAATGAAGAGTCAGGGCAGTTGCTCTCACCAAGTATACTGAAGCCCTAAGGAGAGACAGAAAGGATACAGCAATAAACCCATACAAGTATCATAAATAAGCAAGAAGGGAAGCTCATTCTTATTAACTATAATAAAGTAAAATAGGAATAAAGTTAGCACACAAAAGTGAATTTTTACAGTGACAGTCATCAAAAACATATCAACAAAGAATATAGAAGGGGCACTTTTTACAGCATCTATAACTACCAGAAGTAGTCTACAGATTCTGTTCATTGCTCATCAAAATACAATGACTTTCATTATAATGATAGAGAAAACAAAACCCTAATACTCATGCAAAGCCAATAAAGACTCAACATAGTCAAACAAAGCCACCATAATACCCAATCTCAAATCAAACTACAAGAATGTAGCAGCCAAAGCGGCTTTCCCACTTTGAATGAGGTAGGCCCTTGAAACTGATATAGTATCCAGGGAGGGATTCAGGAACACTGAGGTCTGTAGCACCTACAGAAGTTAATCTGAAGAGAATGGTGGCGATGGCAGTATTTTCAAAAAATTAAGCACAAGCCTTTCTTTTCAAGATTGCAGTACAATTACATCATTCATTTTTTCATTTCTTTTTCCAAACACTTCCATATATCCATCCTCCTTTTGCCTTTTCAAATTCATGGCTCTTTTCCCATTAATTATTGTCACATGTATATACGTACATATGTACATATGTACATACATACATACACACATACCTGAATACAACCTGTTCAGTTTGCACAGTTACTTGTATATGTGTTTTCCTTGATGCCCATTTGGTGTTAGATAACTAAATGGTGTGTGTTCTTCCCTGGAGATCTGTATCCCTGAGTTTCTCTGATTTGAATGCAAACAGCCACTCAAAAACGAAGTGTTGAAGCATTTCAGATATGAAGAAAAATCATGGTCAAGCTTTTGGAGTAGGGTTAAGTTTTATTTTGTGGCTGGCAGCAAAGGAAAAGAAGGCAATTAAGGTAGGACATTAGCCCTTGGAGAGATCTTGCAAGTACAATGCTTGGCTATTTCAACAGTGTCCTAGCTAATAGCACAGTATAAATGAACCTAACATCTTAAAACTATCAGTCTGTTATGGCAGTCCAAGGGAGAAGAAAAGAATCACAAGACTGATAAAGCCCCGAGGGATGGATGTTGATGAGACCAAGTGGTGGCAGAGAGAAGGGATCTGATTCAGTGGAGTCACGTCTATTCAGAACTAAGTTCACAGGGCTTGAGAAATCTCATCTGGGGTTGAGAAGGTGGAGAGTGAATGATAGAGAGAAGTGAATAATTCCCGAACGTGGCCTAAAAGCCAGTGTGTGGTAATAGGCATGCAATTGCTGCAGTGTAAGCATACCCCACCTTTCAGTGCCCGTTCATGATTTCATCAAAGAGTGAATAATTTTGACAAAGGGAAATGCAGATTAACAGCAGGAACTCAGAACAAAGGCACTGTCAACTTCATTGTTTCATCTCCTGTGAGGCTTAAATGTGCCATAAACATTGTAAAGGTGCAAGAAAATAGCGACAAACTAATGAACGATCATAGATGTTCCAGAAAAAATATCCAAAAGAATAAAGAACAACGTTGATTACCAGACAAACAATTTATCTGGCGTCTCATTTTCTGTTTATTGGCTCCCTAAACACATATCTGGTTGGCGCTTGGCTTAAGCCCATCAGGATGCTCAGCACAGGTGTGTGTTAGACATGGAGTCCATGTTGGTCTCAAGTTCTGGATCCTTCTGCCTCTGTCTCCTGAGTGCTGAGAGAAGAAAATGATAAGGAAAAGTGCTAATGGCAGCAAGACATCAACTGTAAGTTCACATGACCAAATTTGTTCTTGTATTGTATCTACGGTTTGCTTTTTGATTGAACCTTGTTGTCTCCTTCAAGTTTCAGTGCTTGATATTTTAATAATTAGATGTAGAATTTTTTATAATTTGTCAAAAAATAGATAAATGAAATAAAATTAGAAATGTTCTTAATTTATTAATACTAGGATCATTTCGACAAATGAATTACAGACATCTTCATGGATTTATAAGTCTACGATTGAGAAATCAGGATCCTCCAAATCAGCAGCATCCTAAAAATATGTTTCCTTGCTCACACTTGAAGAATAGAGTAGATGGAACAAAACATCCTTTCCTTTGCCTAGGAATTAAATGGAATCACGGCATGCTAAGCTGCACATATTTTTCATTAGCACTTAGCTACTGTGTCAGTACTAACATGCATTTATCTCCTGCATTTCTCCCCTTTACAGATAAAACTTTCAAATGCTTACATTTCGCTGCCTATTGGTTGATTGGATAATTTGAACATCAAAGGAAACTTTCATTTAATTTAAGCCGTAAAGTTGTCTTTTGCTTTATTAACTCTAGATCAATAAACAAGCAATTTGGAAATGTAATCAGGAAATGCTTCCGATTGGCTGACAATGTATCAAAGCCAGGCTTCAAGGCAACAGCAGGCTGTAACAAGCAGTTTATTACCAGTAGCTGTTACTGACATTAGTCAAAACCAAGAAAGATAAAATGGAATAAGAAATGTAATGCTGGCGGAGCCTTGGGCGCTGTGTTCTCTTCTTCCTTTTGAAAACTGCAAGCCTGTCTTTGATATGATAACAAATATAAACTGTTTAAAAACACCAAATGCAGAAAAACTGAGCCTAGCCTGTCATGGAGTTAATCCATTCCAGAGTGACACACAAATAGGGTAACATCCAGCAGATAGATGTTATGGAAATATTTTGAATTGGATTTACATGTAGTGAGCAAATTGGAACTCTTGATTTTTACCAGATATTGTAATATGCATGTTCTCATATTAACAGAGTGTAATCCTATTTGAAGATAATGAGTTTTCAACAGGCTTTGCAATTGGAAGCTAGGTTGGGGGAAAAATGCTTAGTTTTTAACTAGAGAGAGGCCAAGAGAATTGGACCCTAAATTTGCAAGATAGCCTCACTTTGTATCCATAGGAGCTGTGTGTTATTTTGCCCTTGGGTACTGCTGACCAAGAGATTTCTGGGATTGATGGGTTTTAGGCTTTCCCTCACCTTTATCTCTGGACTGTCCATCGCCATGGGCAATAGCAAGGCACAGAGCACTTGACAGGGATTTTCTTTGCATACATCTCTCCTCTCAGTCATTCTCAATAGTCTATGCATATCTTCCATACAATTAAAAAGAAGCAAAGGGGAGCGGTATTCTTTATTTTTGTTGATCTGAAAATTCTCTCACACACTGAGTGTGGGTTTGCAGAATTTGTTTTCAGTGTTCTTGGAAAACCATAACCCATATGGATAGCAAAATCAGATTGATTTAACACAAAGGAGAAATTTATTTTAAGGGATTTTACTTTTGTTTTCTTATCACTTTCAGAGTCAGCTTGGCCCTGGCACATTTGCTGCCTTTTTAACACCACTTCAGGAGTGTTCCTCATAGTCAGAGGTCTCTTTGTCACAAAATAAACAGGCAAAATGTAGTCTGATGAAGCCTTGCTTTAGAGGCCCCTGTATAAAATTGATGCATGAGACCTTGTTGTTGGATCCTTACAGACTGCATTTCAGAGGGTGGAGGGGCATATCACTTAGAAGCATTTTTTTTAATGGTCAGATAACTGTCTGCGCAGTTCCCTCCCCATATGTAAATATATACACTGAACCAGCCCATTATATGGGTACTTAATCCCATATGTGATATATCGATCTTCATATTTTGATCTTGAAACATCTCTTCTATACTTTCTGTTGCTAGGTTCAGAATGTATGATGCAATTAAAAAGTCCATGCCAAGGCAAACTCATTGGATTTCCTACTGTAAAAGACTTCTCTAGTGGTGAAAGAAAGTCCTCTGTGTTGTTCTGGTGACTTGGTTTTAACTCACACCTGCTTTTAAGTAGAGTAGACTGAGATAAGGTGAGGGCATTTACTCACATGGCACATTACAATTATTAGGAAAATTTGTTTCTTTCATGATTGCAACTCAAAGCTCTCACACAGTGCTGTAACACAATTCTCAACAATTATCAGCAACTATAAGTTTGTTTGTAAGATATTTTGATTAAGGTGCTTTGAAAAGCACATTTCAAAACAAACAAACAAACAAACAAATGAAATAACCAAGATATATTTGATTCTGATGTCTTAAAAGTCACACATCCTTTAAACTACAGGATAGCATTCCAATGACTGCTGCATTTTGAAGAAAAAAAAATCACTTTCCTACTCAGAGAGGAAAAAAAATGTTATCAGTGTGTTAAAATCTCACCAAAATTCAAGTTATTTGTTCTTTCAGAAGCCACAGTAATAAAAGTCTCTCAAGCTTTGCAAAGAGAGGCTAAACAAGCAGTTCAGACTCAGTAAAAACCATTTCATGAAAAGCAAGTATTTTCTTCCCATGTGTTAAACATGCGGAAGTAGATAGGGCTTTCAGATGTCTAGCCGTCTCTGGTTTTCTGCATCCATTGTGCACATAACTTAATACCTATCCATATCAGTGGGAATATGTGAAAACCAAACAGTACTTTGAAATAGATTTATCCTTCATCTACTAGTACTGAAAGAACAAAGAAACAAATCAGCAGTTTAACACGTTGGAAAGATTTTTTTCTTTTTTCACATTGATCCAGACCCGCCCTCCCCCCCAAAAAAAATCTATTTGCGGTTACATATATCATCTGCTGCTTAAAAGTGTCTAAGACAAAATGTGAAGACATCAATGGTGAAACAGCACATTGGAGGGGAATCATTAGATAGTATGGAAAGAGACCTTCCAGTTGCTGAGAGACCAGCAGTAGTGTAGTGCTGAAGAGAAAACAGAGGCCTATATGGCATCCGTTACTAGTTCTCGAAGATTTCCTGGCTTCTCAGTGTTTTCACTGTGCTTAATAGAGAGTGAAGCAATTTTTATGAGAGTATTTTGCTTGAGATAAGTAGGAGCATTGAGGCAATGGCTATGAAGATTGTTTCAGAATAGTATCATGTACGTATATAAGAAAGGAAAAACATTGCCAAGAATATTAAAAACTCCTTACAGTATTGTTTTGCTTTTTATGGATGAAAAGATGTGAAAGCCCATTAACCTAATTATAGAGAAAGGACTCTTGCAAGGCATCTCCTTTGTAACATCTATCCAATACCTGCACCACCAGTGCCTTAAATTACAAGCTAATTTAAGTGAGGTGCAACCACACTTCTTTCTTCTTCTTCTTCTTCTCCTTCTCCTTCTCCTTCTTCTCCTTCTCCTTCTCCTTCTCCCTCTCCTCCTCCTTCTCCTTCTCCTTCTCCCCCTTCTCCCCCCTCCTCCTCCTCCTCCACCTCCTCCTCCTATCCATATCAGTGAGAATATGTGAAAACCAAACAGTACATCACCTCCTCCTCTTCCACCACCCTCCTCCTCCTCCACCTCCTCCTCCTCCTCCTCCTCCACCTCCCCTTCCACCTCCTCCTCCTCCACCTCCTCCTCCACCTTCTCCTCCTCCACCTCCTCCTCTTCCACCTTCTCCTCCTCCTCCTCCTCCACCTCCACCTCCTCATCCTCTACCTCCTCCTCCTCCACCTCCTCCTCCCCATCCACCTCCTCCTCCTCCACCTCCTCATCCTCCACCTTCTTCTCCTCCACCTCCTCCTACCTTCTCCTCCTCCTCCTCCTCCACCTCCTCAACCTCCTCTACCTCCTCCACCTTCTCTTCCTCCACCTCCTCCTCCTCTACCTCTTCCTCCTCTACCTCCTCCTCCCCATCCACCTCCTCCTCCCCCTCCACCTCCTCTACCTCCACCTCCTTCTCCTCCTCCTCCACCTCCCCCACCTTCTCCTCCTCTTCCAGCTTCTCCTCCACCTCCACCTCCTCTACCTCCTCCTCCTCCACCTCCTCCACCTTCACCTCCTCCTCCACCTCCTCCACCTTCTCCTCCTCCTCCACCTCCTCCTCTACCTCCTCTTCCTCCTCCTCCACCTCCTCCTCCACCTCCTCCTCCCCTTCCACCTCCTCCACCTCCTCCTCCTCCACCTCCTCCACCTTCACCTCCTCTCCACCTCCTCCTCCTCCACCTCCTCCTCCTCCACCACCTCCACCTCCTCCTCTACTCCTCCACCTTCACCTCCTCCCCCTCCTCCTCCTCCACCATCTCCTCCTCCACCACCTCCTCCTCTATCTCCTCCTCCACCTCTTCCTCCTCCACCTCCACCTCCTCCTCCTCCTCCTCCTCCTCCACCTCCACCTCCTCCTCCACCTCTTCCTCCTTCACCTCTTCCTCCTCCACCTCCACCTCCTCCTCCATCTCCACCTCCTCCTCCTCTTCCTCCACCTCCTCCACCTCCTCCTCCTCTTCCTCCACCTCCTCCTCCACCTCCTCCACCTTCTCCTCCTCCACCACCTCCTCCTCCTCTTCCTCCACCTCCTCCACCTCCACCTCCTCCTCCTCCTCCACCTTCTCCTCCTCCACCACCTCCTCCTCCTCTTCCTCCACCTCCTCCACCTCCACCTCCTCCTCCACCTTCTCCTCCTCCACCACCTCCTCCTCCTCTTCCTCCACCTCCTCCACCTCCACCTCCTCCTCCTCCATCTCCTCCTCCTCCACCTCCTCCTCCTCCTCCTTCTCCTCCTCCTCCTCCTCCTCCTCCTCCTCCTCCACCTCCTCTGGGAGAAGTGTTTAGTGCTGAGTTGAAGCAAGCCTATGAAACACAGCATCTTTTCCTGTGATTCAGGAAAAGAGGTATTGGAGAGAAGAGCTAAAAATGTACGTTTTGGAAAATGTATATTGAAAATTCTAAGTAATCATGTTTCAAGTATTGTCTAAAAGGCTGTTGAGAATATATGAATAGTGGTTAGAAGAAATGCTGGGGTATAAATGTAAAAAATGGGGGCATCTTAGTTAGGGTTTCCATTGTTGTGAAGAGACACCATGACCAAGGCAAATCTTATAAAATATAACATTTAATTGGGGCTGGCTTACAGGTTCAGAGATTGAGTCCATTATCATCAAAGTGGGAACATGGCAGTGTCCAGGCAGACATGGGGGCAGAGGAGCTCAGAGTTCCACATCTTGTTCCAAAGGTGAACAAGAGAAGGCTGTCTCCTTCTGGGCTGGGAAGATGGACTCAAAGCCCAGCTCTGCAGTGACACACTTCCTTGAACAAGGTCATAACTACTAATAAGGACACTCCTCCTAATAGTGTGAAGTCCGAGGCCAAGCATATTCAAACAATCACATGGAGGGCTCATCCATACAGCAGTGCCAAGTCACCTAGAGACAAGATAGAGAAAGAAGAGGATTCAGAAACTTCAGGTTCCTTGAATGCAGAGCTTGGGAGATAAGTAAAGCTGTGAAGGACAGTGGAAGATGTCACCAGTGGGAAAGCAAGAATCTCACAAGCGAGCATAGTTGTAAATAGGTCATACTAAGACTCGCCACACTCTCATGTGGCTCTGGGAGCTGATGAAGAGTGAGGATGCAGTGTTTTGACTTGGTCTTCCAATGGATGATGAGAGACACGTCAGACTAACCTTGATCTGCTCCAGAATAACAAACTGGCATTGCATACAAAATGGCAGGAAAATGATAATGTAAAAATTTCTTTGGCTTCTGTATCATTTCTTCTCTCCCTTTTTTCTTTTTTGTTATCTTTATTGAATTATATACTTAAATATTTTTTCTTTTTGTTTTGTGTGGAACTAGGGATAAAATGCAGGAACTCGCATGTACCAATCAAACACTCTGCTACTGAGTAGCATACAATGCTCTGATTTATTTATTGATACTTTTAATTTATTTATTTATTTTTAAATACAGAATATGGAAGAGAAGGTTTCTGTGCTGATAAGAATGGTCTGATACATGGAGACCGTGTACCATAATATGAAACAATACCAGACAAAGAAAAATAACCAGGAAGGGAAACTGGGATTTCAGAGACCACATGCTTCACTGCATGGGGGACAGAGATGATTGACATGGGCAAGTCTCATAAATGCCAGTAGCTACTGGTGTGTGTACATGTGCATGTATGTGCAAATGGTTGTATTACATAGCAATAATGGTATATCAAGTGAATATTGGAAACAAAATAAAATTCATAGAAGAAAGACATTAAAAACCAGACAGAAGGGCTGATTCTAATGGTCCAAGCTGAGAACACAGTTGAGCAAATGCAGGTTTTGATTATTTCAAGATTTCAGGACAGGCCTTTACTTTCAAATTAACAAATTATTGAACAAGACTGGCTATCACCATTCTTAGTATCTATTAGTATAAATTACTCATGGTCCATGAAGTCTTGAATCCCCCGTAAAGCTCTTTTATCCCTTTTAAAGAGTTTTGAAATATCTTACAATTTTATCTGTTACGTATCGACAAATGTAACAAAGGTAAACAAAGTGTAAAACATTTTGAGAACATGCCCACCTTGACAAAGAAGCCACTGTGGCAGATACAGAGGTAGTGGCCTCAGCTCCTCCAGTTCAGGAAACCTTCTCCTGAAGTTCAGGAAACACAAGGGAAACAGTGATGCAAATTTTCCTTTCATCTTTTTAGTCAGGGACCCCAAACCAAGGAGCAATGCCACCCTGACATTTAGAATGGGTCTTCCCATCTCAATTAACTCAACTTAGAAACTTCCACACATATGCCCCCAGAGGTTTGCTTCCTAGGTGATTTGACCTGTTGGGTGACCATCTGTGTCATCCATCACCTTACAACCTTCTCTTTGCCTTTTATGCTAAGTTCACACCTGTGCCCATGGCATAGAATCTGTGATGATGGGTGATACTCTTGGTGCCTTATTTATCCCCTAAAGCATAACCACTATATAAAAGGAAAAACCACCATTGTTTAACAATGACCTTGGAGGAAGAGTAACAGCCACTAATCTTGTCCAATTTAGTTTTAAGTTCTATAAAAATTAATCTTTGAATGGATAACTTTCTAACCCTCCATGTGATATCATGGAAGATATGTAAAATACTCTATTGCCACATATTGCAGTATGCTGGTGACCTTGAAGAAAGGTTATTTGTGTTACTATTGAAGGTTAATCCAGCTACCTTCATAGGGAATGTTATTGTTACTTTAAGAAACATTTCTAAATGCCCAAAACATAATCCACACATCAAATGAGGTACATGAAGAATGGGAGGAGTGGCACCTTGTTCTGGAAAGACTCAGTGAAACAGTATAGAGCAAAATCAGAACAGGGAAGTGGGAAGGGTTGGGTGGGAAAACAGAGGGAGGGAAGGGGACTGATGGGACTTTCGGGGAGTGGGGGTCCAGAAAAGGGGAAATAATTTGAATTGTAAATAAATATATCAATAAAAAAGAAGAAAAAAAGAAACATTTTCTAGACCAAGAAAGATGATTCAGAGATATTTAGTAAGGTTTTATCAAAAGTGTCCCAAATATACCTACCATTTCAAGGAACCAGTAGAGAATACTTTTCCAATGACCAAATTCAATTTTTCTTAAAAATAAATAATTTTAGAAAATCTTCATTTATTCCAAACAGCTTGTCAGCTTTCTAGTGTTTAATGGTTCCTCAAGTCACTAGTGTTATTAACACACATACTGCTACACAGTGTGCTTTACATGGACGCAAGGCCAGCCAAGAATCAGTAAAAATACCTTTTTCCAAAAAAAAATCATAGATGTTAAGACATATCTGACTTGAATAAATGATTTGTAAGGTAATTAAAACTGTACAGTAATTAAAACTGTACAAAATACACATCTACCACATAAATATGAGTAACTGGTGTTTCAATTAAAATATGAGTTTTTAAAATGAAAATGACACAATTCTCAGCTTTTGGAGTGTTTTTATTAAAATAATGGGTTTTTTTATTAAAATAATGTTTGGTTGATGGTGAATGCTTATAAACCCACCACTCAGAAGCCTGAGGCAGGAGGATTGGTAGTTCAAGGTTACCCTGGTACACATAACTAGAATGTGTCCCAAAGATAAATATTCACCAGTGAAATAAAATATAAGAACTATTTGAGAGAACGTAAATCCCAAATGTTTTACATAGTTCTGCTTCTGAATTCTTATATGTTGTGTGCTCTTAGATAAAATACCCAGACAAGGTACAGTGAGCTGAAGACCTTACATCTTTCAGATTCTAATGAAGCTTAAAGACTAGAAGTTTAACACTAACGGCTTTGCCACATTAAACAAGGTATTAAGGGGAAAGAGTGTTTGAAATATACCTTTTCCTTCTCCCCTTGCTTTTTTTCCCATTTTTAACTTATTTTATGTTTGATTATCGATGTGAATTATGCTCCTCTAATAGCATTAATAATAAAATGCTCCCATTTTCATTACAGTTCTGTTCTAGGCAAAGGCCCACTGTGTTCTGGTTGATGGGAAAACGGATGAGTGATTTAACCTTGATTTTAATGCTTTAACAGCAAATATCCTCACATGTTCAACTGAAAATCACAGTCATCTGAAGATCTCCTATGCCTCAGTGCTTTGCCTCATGTTCCTGCTTTGTCATTGGGAAGGCAGTGACAGATATCTTGCAAAGAGGTAGGTACAGGTATTTGATTTCTAGACCAAACTCTAGTATTGATCATATGCATCAAACATACAGGGTCTGAAGATTCTCATCTATAATAAAGACACAGACCCACAACATTTCACTTCCTTAGAGAGTTTTGAATTTCTTCAAACTCTAAGAAGTGGGGATCCATCCCATATACAGTCACCAAACCCAGACGCTACTGTGGATGCCAGGAAGTGCTTACGAACAGGAGCCTCCTATGGCTGTCTCCTGAGAAGCTCTGCCAGAGCCTGACAAATACAGAGGTGGATGCTCACAGCCAACCATTGGACTGAGCACAGGGTCCCCAATGGAGCAGTTGGAGAAGGAACTGAAGGAGAGGAAGTGGTTTGCAGCCCTTTGGGGGTGCAATAGTGTCAACAGGCCAGACCCCCGCCCCCTCCCACCGGAGCTCCCGGGGAATGGACCACCAAGCAAAGAGTGCATATGGAGGGACCCATGGCTCCAGCAGCATATGCCTTGTTGGGTATCAGTGGGAAGAGCTGTCTTTGGGCCTGAGGGTCTTCGATGTCCCAGTGTAGGGGAATGCCAGGGGGAAAGATGGGAGTGGGTGGGGGGTGGGGGGGCGAGCACCCTCATAGACACAGGGGGAGGAGGGATGAGATAGGGGGTTTCTGAAGGAGAGACCAAGAAAGGGGAAAACATTTGAAATGTAAATAAAGAAAATATCCAATTAAAAAAAAAAAAAAAGAAGTCGCCAAATAGTTCAGTCTAAAGTTATCCCAATATCAGGATTGAGTGAACAGAAGCAGTTTCAGACTAACTCAGTCTTTATTCATTACCTTAGCCTGTTCATTGATACAGATTTAAGATTCATAGCGGGGCATTTTCTTATCATTTGTTTTTTTCTGCAGGTTCCTGGCTTCCATCAGTAAGGACCCCCAGCTCTTTCATGGTCTCGTGACAGAAAAGCCAAAGAGCTGGTATAAGAAGGCAGGACTCATGAGGCTCCACAGATCTACCACACAGACACAAGAGTAATACCTTTGTGTATTCTGAGTAATATTCCATATAGTGAACTTTCTGCAATTTTCCCATTCAAATTCATAATCAATTTTCCAAATATTTTATTCACTGTGACAGCCTGCAGAAGCACATGGATGAGTATGACTGAATTATATTCTAAGATTACTTGTATGATGAATTCTTTTTTTTTAACTTTTTTTTAATACAATATGTTTTTTATTTACATTTCAAATGATTTCCCCTTTTCTGACTTCCCACTCCCCGAAAGTCCCATAAGCCCTCTTAACTCCCCCTGTTCCCCCATCCACCCCTTCCTACTTCCCTGTTCTGGTAATGCCCTATACTGCTGCACTGAGTCTTTCGTATGATGAATTCTTGAAATAGGACTGCTTTGTAAGTTATCTTGCTAGAAAGGTGAATACATCTTACTATTTCTTTGCATAGCCCAAAGCCTCTGTCCTTTAACACACCTATTCAAGGTTTGTCCTAACATTTAAAAAATAGCATTTCATACAATATTAACTTTGTTTTCTTCGCTATCCTTAGTTTCTAAAAGAAAAGCCGTGCTTTCTCATTTCTTTTGTTGTTGTTTGAGTTTTTTGTCTTGCTTGGTTTTGAACCATTATTCAATATCCATTAACTCAAAGGCCTTTACTCCTTTACAAATCTCTCTCTCTTCTCTCTCTCTCTCTCTCTCTCTCTCTCTCTCTCTCTCTCTCTCTCACACACACACACACACACACACGCACACACACACACACACACTTTATCTATATTTATATCCATCTATACACACATACATTACCTTCATTACTTTCTAAATTACACATATTTTCTCAGCCTTTTGTTCTCTTTATAAAAAACTTTATGAAAAATGTTTCTGTTTAAGAAGATATTTTAAATCTTTCATTTGGTTTTCTCTATCAATATATTTTCTATAGCTTCTTAGTTTTATCTTGCTTATACACCTTAGCCAATTTTGTGTATAATAATCGCCAAGCTTATTCCTGCACTTTAATGATTTCATTCTTATGCTCAAATTTTGGAACCAACTAAGATTCGTTTGAATAAAGAATGAAATAAAGCTCCACTCACATCTTTTTCCAAATGACCAGCCGGTTGTCTCAACACCCTTTATTGAATAATCCATCTTTCCGTGATGCTTTGAAAGGCTACCTTTATCATAGCCTAAATCTGTACATTTTCCCTCTGTCAGAATCCTAGGAATGGAGAATTAAAGGTGAAAGATGAGAACCTATGAAAAAATAATTAAATAGAAAAATTACTTGTTAAAATACATTTGGAACCAGATAAAATAATTTTAAGAGGAAGACTTAGTTTAAGAGGAAGAAAGTGGTTTACTGTTTTCTCTACATTCCCTGGTTCTAACAGTTTACATTTGTTACTTAGGGCATGGACCATTAGAAATATTTTAATACATTTCATAATATTGCACTCTTGCTGCAAATAGTGTAGGTGGGCATTATCTGTCTTTTTTTCTAGACAAGGCCCCTTTGTGGCATGGGAAGATCGTGGACACTATAGGAATATAATACCTAAAACAGTATTTCATGGCAAAGATGTGAAACATATCACCACCATGAACATTTCCTGTCTGAATATTCTGTTTTCATAGAAAGAGCCATTTTAGTTGCCCTATGAAACAATACAATTGTCTGTGTCTTGAATGCTGTATACTAAGAGGGAGATGCACAAGCGTTCCACCAGCAAACATGTTTGAGCAGATATTTGTTCTTCATGAGAAAAAGATTCCAAGTCAGAAGTAGGTGCAACTTTTAAAAAGGATCTAGCTAAAAGGGGTTGTGGGTTGCAGCTTCTTGGGTCTTGATGACAAGGTGGGTCAGAATGGGGATCCACTTTCCTCTGGTCTGCACAGAACCTGCACAAGCTTGACAGCATCTTTGCAAACCCCAAGGGCAGAGCAATAGTGAGGGTGGCATTGAAAATACCCCTTACTCATGTCACTAGAATGCCTGCTGTGGAGCCTTTGATGGAAGATATGTAGAAAAGTCTTGTCATGAGCACAGGAAGCTCAATAGTTCCCAGTGAAAAATGTCCCTGCTTACCCAGGAAGGTTACACCTATAGGGCAATGAGGAAAAACAGCATAACAGGCCAAATGACCTGTTACTTCCCAGTGCAGGCTACTAATGAGATAATACATGAAGTCACAATTATTTTGAGAATATGAATAATTTCCTATAAAAATCAGTTACCTTTAACCCTAAATTATTGCTCTTTTTTAAAGATTTATCTATCTATCTATCTATCTATCTATCTATCTATCTATCTATTTATCTATCTATTTATTTATTACATATAAGTACACTGTAGCTGTCTTCCGACACTCCAGAAGAGGACATCAGATCTTGTTATGAATGGTTGAGAGCCACCATGTAGTTGCTGGGATTTGAACTCAAGACCTTTGGAAGAGCAGTCACTGCTCTTAACTGCTGAGCCATCTTTCCAGCCCCAAAATATTGCTCTGATTTGGAATGAATGTTTTGAAATTTGTTAATTTAGCAAAACTTGCAATAAATACAACCTTTGAAATTTAGAAATTAGAACTAGTTAGAGGATTACTGGTTACTTAAAACTCTGTCTGGTAGCCGCTGATTATTTTTCATCATGTTTGTAAACATGTTTTGATCACTTCTTTTTCTAAAACAGCATCTTTATTCAATCCTACAGAATTTCATACAGTGCCTTTGATCAACACCCTCCAACCCAATTTGATCATTTCTTAGCATCATCTAAGAGACAAAGAATAGTCTCTTCACTATTGCCAAACAGAGTTACAAATACTCTGCTCAGAAGTCCTGGGTAAGGCTCAGGGCCAGCACCACATGCAGGTATAAAAAACCTGGGCACAGTATTGCTTGACGTAGCTAGTAAGGTAGAGGGCATCAAGTAGGCTGGAACCTGTATTTATTTTTGTCTTAGATGCCTGAAGATCCTTAAGCTTTGTTCTCATGGGGAAGAGTATTAGCTGGTAAGGAATAAACCCCAGTCTGGACAACTGGAGACTTTCTTAATGAAGCACTATATTATTCTCTTAAACCTGATGACACAATGTGTGGAACCGAAGTCCAAGGGACTTCCTCACAAAAACTTAAGCAAACTTTGAAAATTATCATTATCCTAATGAAACAAGGATCTATGCAATTAAAGAGTTTCATGGTACTATCATAGCTAGAGATTGTTCTGAGCATAGTTTTATTAGAATGTTGATAAAATAATTAGGTACATTGAAGAATGTGCTTCTCGATTTAACTATTTTATTGGGTACTCCAAATTAAATTATTGCTTATAGAACATAGTCAATGTTAAAAGTATTTAAACTGAATATGCAAAAAAGAGGATGGACATTTGCTTGAATTAAGCAAATATCGAAAGAGCTGAGTAATATTCAATGGAAGCACAGGCCAATGACCAGACACATGATCTTATTCTGTATGGGAATTACCTTATGAAAAAGTATCTATTAGTGGAACATCGAAAGGATCTCTCAGAAATTACATGGGTGAATTACTCCCAGCACAATAAAGGCATCATGCTGGAATCTACACAAAGCACACAGAGCACACATGGGTATTCAGATACAAGCACATAGAAAATCTTAAGTGATTTATAAGATGCTAATTTAGAAAGATAATTTCTTTCTTTTTTAAAACATAGGATCATGTGTTGTACTGGCTGGTTTTGTGTGTCAACGTGACACAGGCTGGAGTTGTCACAGAGAAAGGAGCTTCAGTTGGGGAAGTACCTCCATGAGACCCAGCTGTGGGGCATTTTCTCAATTAGTGATCAAGTGGGGAGGGCCCCTTGTGGGTTGGTACCATCTTTGGACTGCTGTTCTTGGGTTCTATAAGAGAGCAGGCTGAGCAACCCAGGGAAAGCAAGCCAGTAAGGAACATCTCTCCATGGCCTCTGCATCAGCTCCTGCTTCCAACCTGATTGAGTTCCAGTCCCGACTTCCTTTAGTGATGAACTGCAATGTAGAAGTGTAAGCTCAGTAAACCCTTTCCTCCCCAACTTGCTTCTTGGTCATGATGTTTATGCAGGAATAGAAACCCTGACTAAGACAAATTGGTACCAGGAGTGGGGTATTCCTGTGACAACCTGACCATGTTTTGGGGAGGACTGTGGAAGGACTTTGGAAGTTTGAGCTAGAAAAGCCATTAGAATATTAGAGCTCAGTGGAAAGTTCTGTAGGAGCTTGGAAGACAATGTTAAGAACAGTGCAAAAGATGGAGGCCTGGGTTGTAAAATTTCAGAGGGAAGATTAAAGACTCTTACAGTGGCCATGTTTTGTGAAGATTCTGTGGTTTTGGTTAGCTGAGGCTGAAGAATCAACTGTGAGTAACAAGATACCAGAATCACTAAAGCAAACCTTTGTATTACTGGGACTATTGATGCTGGTTAGGTGGAGCTAAGAAATTAGCAGTGATTAAGAAGAGACCAGCATCACTGAGATGAAATCTTCTTGGAAGTGTTTTCTGAGAGCACAGAGAGTGTGTTCCAGAGATAGCCACAGTTGTATTTTGTGCTGTGGCTGGACTTGGTACTGTGTAAGAGTCACCCAGATGGTACTGGTTTTGAAGGCATGAAGGGGTCATGAAGAGCAGCTGAAGCTCTTGGCACAGTGAGAGGCCACGGATCGTGAAGATGCAGCCTCAGTTGCAATTGATGGCCCAGGACTTGAATGGGTCATGCATAGGAGCAGAGGCTTGTCACCATGAAGAGAGCCTATGAGAGGATATTGGTGAAGCCTAATTACAGTAGAAGTCATCAGTGTTTTGGAGATGCCAGTGCCATGAGATGACCACTGAGAACAGCAGCAGCAGTGGAGTACAGGCAGCTGGAGCCTAGAAGGCAAGCTGTGTGCTACAAAGGGCAGAGCTGGAGAAGTGACCCAAGTCCTTGGAGGAGCCCAGAAGATCGTGAGTTGGATCCCAGACATTGAATCATTGGAGTTTGAGTTTTGCTTTTGGTTGTGACTGTGCCCTGATATGTTTCCCTCTTGAAATAAGAAGGTATTTTAGTGGAACCCACGGTTAAGAGACTGAATTTTTAAAAGATATTGGACATTTTAAAGTGACTTTTAATATGTAAAGACTGTGGGGGTTTTAAAGTAACTTAGATCTTGGGGATGAATAAGAAAGTAAGGGTTGAAGCTTAATAGTGATGTGTTTGTGTGTCAAGTTGACAAGGGGTCAATTGTACTGGCTGGTTTTGTGTGTCAACTTGACACAGGCAGGAGTTATCACAGAGAAAGGAGCTTCAGTTGTGGAAGTGCCTCCATGAGATCCAGCTGTGGGACATTTTCTCAATTAGTGATCAAGGGATGAGGGCCCCTTGTGGGTGGTACCATCTTTGGACTGCTGTTCTTGGGTTCTATAAGAGAGCAGGCTGAGCAACCCAGGGAAAGCAAGCCAGTAAGGAACATCTCTCCATGGCCTCTGCATCAGCTCCTGCTTCCAACCCTGCTTGAGTTCCAGTCCTGACTTCCTTTAGTGATGAACTGCAATGTGGAAGTGTAAGCTCAATAAACCCTTTCCTCCATAACTTGCTTCTTGGTCATGATGTTTTTGTAGGAATAGAAACCCTGACTACGACACGTGTTGAAGTAATTTTTGACTTAAGGGTTAAAGAGAACTTGAGACGTCTGTTCTGCACAGAATGTGGAAAGAAGCTGTGAACTTCTTGTCTATGTCAAATCAATGCATTAAAGATAACCCCACATTCCAAATAAGTTTGTAACAAAAAAAGTATATTGAAAAAATGTTTTCAGAGAGGTGCATCTTGAAGAAAACAAAAAAAAAAAGATGAACTGAGATATTAGGTGTGAATGTCAGGAGAAATTTAATTTTCCCATTATTATGACATGATTGCTTAGTTACTTCTGTGTAATCTTCTTTAACAGCACTCCATGGTTTGAATAATCTGCCAAAGCCTGATTTTCTCTTAAGCACCTAAATAACCACAGCAAAACATAGTAGCCTCGACAGTTCTCCAGAGTCTCCACGGCTTACTGCCATGGACATTGTATCTTCTTCAGAAATTCCTGTCAGGAGTTTTCAGAAAGGAGCTAATTTCCCAGATCTTTATCTACAGGGTTTTCAAATGCCTTTGCCACGTGTTTAACTCCACAGTTGGTTAAAGCAGTACACACCAAGTCTTGCCTACATGTAAGGTTGGGCCACCTTCAAATATATGCTCAACAATGCAGTCAGGGAGCAGGCCCAAGACTCATCAATGTTCATGAGTTTGTCTGGCTCAGAAATTAATGCTCTTTCAGTTGTTTGGATAATGTACAAAAGAGGGTGAAACACACTGTGAAATACTTGGCAAACTAGCACTTCTGCTACATTCTCCCTGTCAGCCTGCGTGGCAAACTTCAGGACAACACACTGAGGTTCTTATTTCCCAATATGCTGCTCATCCTTTGTCTTCATTTTTCCTTCAAAAACTATACCAGTTTACGTGCATAGTGTGCTATAGGTATCTCTTCAGATAAGCACCAAACTCAGTTCTTTTCTGGTATTGAAAGATAGACATATATTATTGATTGATATTTTAAATACAATAAACAAGCTTTGAAAGTGACAACACCAGATGGTGACAGTCTTTCTAATCACCATTGCAAATGGTGAATTACACCAAGATAAACATGGGAATGAGGGACTATGAGCCACGTCAGTGGTGGATAAGGTATTGTTCTTTAATAGGGCTGATAATTTGCTTGCAGACTAAATGTAGGATGGGCTTACAAACTACTGGTTCTAAAGTTTAGGCCACTCTTCCTTTAATGAACATCCTTCTCTTGTTAAGTTTTAACATTTCATATAATGTTCCTGTAACCATCAATAACAACAATAACAACAACAATAATAACAAAACAACCTCTTAAACCCTGTATCCTTGACAATCAGAAAAATTCACCTACTTTTAAAAATAATACTGAGATTGTTTCTGAGTTTTCTCTTCCCATTGTTGTGCCGAGCTGCCTCAGAATCTCAGAACTATTTAAAACATGCTCTGAATGTGTTTGTAAGTTAACATGATAGTATAAAAATGGTTATTGAATCAGCACATTAGCTGTTAGCTGTGCTGTTTGCTTATCATACAATGGAACTGCTGTTTGCTTCTTAGTCTATAAAAGACTGGCCCTGTTTCTCTCTCCAAACAGTTAAAAGAATCAGATGAGAAATTATTCCAAATGAACTGTACACAGCTAAGATTAGCCTGGCTGCAGAACATGGTTTCTGGAAAAAATCATCAACATGCAGAGGTCAAATGAATTCTTATTGAATAATAAATTGGAGCCTCAAATGCTTCGTGCAGTGGCATATTAGTATATATGATTCTTGTTAGCAATGTAGTAAGTATTTTAATTGGCTAGATATTTAGCTGGATTATTTGAAAGATGTCCAATTTAATATCACAGCTCTGCAAAAGACTGTGTTTCAGTGGTCAGAACTGATATTCATATACAATGGCGAGTAGGCAGCTACTCTGCTGGCCACAATTATCATTATTGAAGATTTTTACACCTAAAATTTTTTGTGTATACAGTCACTTTAGCCACAACACATATATATCAGGGGATAGAATATATGCTCACAAATAAATTTTGCATCAACATTTATCTACTCATAATAATCAAAAATAAAAACTACCTATATAAACATTTCTATAGGTAGTAGAGAAGAAATACTAAAAAGCATATAACAATGATAATCATAGGTCCATATCTTTTGTTGCTATGAAATAGAGTTGTTCATTATTAGAAATCTAAAATTATAACACTTATACATAACAGCCACAGATTTTGAGGAGACTGAGTATGTTTCAAATCTCTAAGGTACTGAGTCCTGAGTTTGTTTCCAAATAACTCATCATTTGTTGGGGATATATAAGATACTTATGTGTATGTCTATGTAAAGTTAATACTGAGATTCCTTTTTATATAAAAAAAAATGTCTTAAAAGAAGTAGAAAACCATTTTTTTCTTTACAGCAATGAATTTTTACCAGTAATCTTCTAGGATCGCAACCTGGTACTTAACCAGCACTATTAGTCATATAATTATATTTTTGGTCAACCTACAGTCATTTTATTTCAGCTCCAATGTATTGTGCTAAAATTTCTTTTATGGGTCTGAGGGTATCTACATTATATACTATATATTTTTTACATTTTGCTGAATTCTCATTAGAAGTGGAAAAAAATCCAAAACAGAAAAGTAGAGATCTGCTCTGCAAGAAACTAAAATACTCTGATTGACAGTAAAAATGTTCTCTAGCATGTGTGGGTGAATACTACTTGGCCAATTTCAGGTTGTGTGTGGACAAAGAAGGCATGAGGACCTAGTTGGTCAGAAGTATTTGATAGTGTAAGAGATTGACACTGCATGTTATTAAAGATCACATATGCTTGTCTAAGTCATTTACTTATTAAAACAAATAAATAAATAGCTAGAAGTTAGCAAACACAATAGAACAACACACGTGCATGTCTGAATTTCAACGAAAGCCTTACTTCTCCTCTTGTCTTTCCTCTTCCCTTTTCTCTGCCCGACTCCAAGCACACCTTTCCAGCTCATTACTGCAAATCATTTGAATTCCAGCACACAATGTCACCTGCTCTGTAATCTGATTACTTTATGGGGGAATTAGTATGTATATTTAATGTCGAAGGGTTTTAATCTTGATGAAAACAATCCTAAGGAACTCTGATAGGGCTGCTCATATGTCTGGCAGATATGCCAGTAACATGCTAATAAATGACAGCTGATTTATGTATCTGGATTCTTTTATTTATAAAAATAGCAAGTGGACTGATTTTTGATATTAATAATACAAGTGAATCCACTTTGATTAGACTTCTGTGGAGAGCTGTGCATATCCGGCATTACAATTAAATCTTGTGATGTGGAATGGGAATGACATGCTAATGAAGCAAGCCAGTGAGCCCGAACCAGGAGTGTCCAACATCATTATGGGATATCTTAGATGAAGAGTAATTATAAGAGGAACACTGAAATGTCATTAAAAATCTTCACTAAGAGATTTAACCTACTATTTCGCATTAGTGCTAGATTTTTTTCTTTCTTTTTCTGTTCTTTTCTATCTTTTTTTTTTTTATGGCACCATAACTGAACACAAAGTTCTTTTTCAGAATTTACAGGAGAAGGCTTTTTTTTTTTTTAGATAGGTCTGGATTTAAGAAAAGAAACAATCTCGTATCTTAATTTAATTTGCTACATCAAAATTCAATGGTAGTATGTAATTGAAATCTCTTTTTAATAATTTCAGATGAATTAGCAATTAGGACTTGATCCGATTTCCATGAAATTTATTAAAATTGAGGGTTGAAGCCCTTGAAAATTTTTATTCTTTTCACTCCATTAGCACAGTACATCTCGTCTAAATGACTCTGTCAGTTAGTATGTGCCGTCCTTGTTTATTTATGAGAATTTGTTTCAAGGAGGTTCAAAAGAGGTAACTAATGCATATTCATAGAATTTAGTTTATAATATATGAATCAAGACAGCCCTCAAAGCTTTACTACCCTCCATCTTTTGGAAAAGATGTACTACCCTCACCTTCATGACCAGATGTACTCTGAGCAGCTCTCCCTAGGGCCCTGACCTTGTGTGATTCACTATACCCCTGCCCTCTATGAGAGGAAACTTCTGCATGTCAACTGGCCACTGGCCACTGTTTGAAGAAGACATGAGGAAAGATAAAACAGGGCTGACTCTGGACAACAGAAAACATGCTTCGAACTGTTACTTCAACTTTGTAAATTCAGGAGGCTGAAAGTACAAGACCACGCAATGGAAACCGCAGTAGCTATCACAATGCCATGGTACTCAGCAGGAAAAACAGAGTGCTTCTCAGTGGCAAACAAATAAATTACGCACATGCTGAACAACCAAAAGAAATATGCCAAGTATTTGTTCCCCTTCTCCAGGCCCTTTGTGAAGAACTGCAATTATGCTTAACAAAAACAGCATAGAACTAGTTGGCATCACTCTGAGACATAAATGTGTTTCTATTCCAAATATGTAGCATTTTTCAGAATGTTTATATGTATTATGTGCAATTTGTTCAGTGTCTCATTCTGGGAGAAGCAGGTCCTGGCTGGATAATTATGAGAAAGGTAAACAGTATTTTCCAACTGTGAGCTTCCCTTTCTAAAGTTGGAGCAGAAAATTCTTATTATTTACCTTTTGTAGGAAAGATTAACAATACAGGCCTCGCCTATTTGCCTTCATAAAATTTGATTCTTGTAAATGAACCGTCTTCATTGTTTCACATCATGAATATCTTTACCATATGGATGTGGGAAAAATGGGTTTCCAGTAGACTGTGAATGAGTCATGCATAGCAGCTCATGGGCTTCACAAGGGAAACAGAACATGTTCCAGAACACTCATTAAGGAATACTAAGCTTTCCTACATAGGAAGCTTTATTCAGCAAATCTTTCCCTCCAACCTTAGTGTAACACATTGGTCCAGTCCATAGTAATGGTTCACTATGATGTTTCCAACTCTGCCGTAGAAATAGACCCTTGGTGCTGAACTGGATATGCAATATTGGCACATAGAAAGAAAATTTCTGGGCTTTGCAGTGAGAGGTGGGAAGGACTGAAGCAGATGATAAACTGGAAAGGACAGAAAGGGTAGAGCAAAACTTAACACAAGATCTCAATACTGTGTTTCCCAGGTACATAGCAACTGGTAGGATAGAAAATTGAGAGGAACATAGTCCAGGGCCTTTTGGGTACAGGGCAAGGTGAAGAATAAGAAGCACTGTAATATTCAATGATTGGAGCATCTTATCTATTATTGTCATCAACCCCAACTCTGTTCTGTAATTGATGGGTTAGCCATCAGAAAGAGTTACGCCTAAGGAAAACATAGGTAGTTAGCCTTTGGGTTAATAACAAAAGGCTCACTATCCTTTAACTCCCATTTTAATAGCTGTGTATCCTGTGTCCTTTTGCCAGCTTTATCATATTTAGTTTCTGCTATTTTGGTGGATGACATGAAAATTAGACAGTGCTTTTCTGCATAACACCAAAGGACCATGTTGAGGACTATATAGTTGTCATGACTCATATAATGGTTTTTCATTCATCTTCTAACACTGCTCCAGCATCATTGGTTTCTCTGACTGTATTTTAAACTATGGTGTATGTGTGTATGTGTGTGCATGTGCATGTGAGTATGTATGCGTAGGGTTGTGTAGGTCCATGTATACTCCTCACTTTGTCTTTGAGACAGGGTTGTTCAGTGATCCTGGAGCTCATCAATTCAGCAGCAGCAGATCCCCAGTGGACTTTGTGGGTCTTTCTCTCCCTGCCTCCCCAGCTCTACAATACAACTACAGGTTCAGACTACCATGCCTGGTATTTTATATCTGTGTTTGAAATTTCAACTTATGTTTGAATGCCTGTATAACAAATGCTTTACTAATTAAGCCACATTCTCAAGCCCCACATGTCTCCTTTTATATGAGAAAAAAAGACAGAGACAGAGACAGAGGAGGTAGAGACAGAGAGAAAGAAAGGGGGTGGAGAGAAAGAAACAAAGCTGTATCTGAAATCAGCCAAATCCAATCCAGTGAATATAGCACACGCGTCTAAACTGGAGACATTTTCATATAGAAAAGAGGGCTATGAAGAGTTCCTCGTGGGAAGGGCTTACACATGCGTACAGCCTCTGATATCCTCCTATCTGCCCATCAGCTGCCTTTAGCAAGGTCCCTTCTGAGCACTGGGCATTTAGGAAAGGTGGGAAGGATAAGGACAGGCAGCAGAGAGCAGATAAAAAACCCCAAAAGACTAATGGAGTCAATTATTAGAAATTAGAAATCAAACAACATGATTCAATGAAAACAATCAAATCTTTGCATGTGGGTTGCCTTGCCAATGAGCTTCAACATGCTACCCGCAAGATTGTGAAATTCTCAGATATTTAATATTAAAAATACACAGGAGTTTTCATGTTACTTATAGTTTTACAGTGTAGAAATGTGAATAGACCCTTGTACTTAATTTTTGAAAGAAGTATCACCTGGAGAGTTTTTTGGTGTGAAAACTGAAAACTTTGGGTTTTTTTAAGATTTATTTATTATTATATGTAAGTACACTGTAGCTGTCTTTAGACACACTGGAAGAGGGTGTCAGATCTCATTAGCCACCGTGTGGTTGCTGGGATTTGAACTCAGGACCTTTGGAAGAGCAGTATCAGTACTCTTACCCACTGAGCCACCTCACTGGCCCTAAGCTTTTCTTTTTTTTTTTTTTGATTCTCCAATGATTATTTCCATCTGTCTGATTGAAGGTCCCAGGTAGAAGTTACCAAGTCTTTCCTGTATAGTGGCACAATAATGAGGTGAAGAGTGGTAGAGAACCATTGATAGGGAAATCAAGAAAAGAAGAAGGGAGAAGGAGAGAAATAAATTAAGATGTAAATGAGGCAAAAGCTGATGTTTGTCAAGCATATTATCTTAGTTAGTGCTTCTATTGCTGTGAAGAGACACCATGATTGTGGTAATTCTTATAAAAGAAGCCATTTAATTGAGGTTGGTTTACGGTTTCAGAAGTTTGGTCCATTACCATCATGGTGGCATGCAGGCAGACAGGGTGCTGGAAAAGGACTTGAAAGTTCTACATCCTAATTCCTAGGTAGAAGAAGCAACTGTGTGTCTGTCCCACCGGACATAGCTTGAACATATGAGACCTCGAAGCTTTCCCTCCCAATGACACACTTCCTCCAATAAGGCCATAACTCCTAATAGTGCCACTCCCTATGGGTAAAAACATGAGTCTATGAGAATAATTCCTGTCCAAACCACATTTCATGTCTTGGCTTTCAAAGGCTTGTAGCCATACCATAAAAGAAAAGCTTTCAGTCCAGCTTCAAAAGTTCCCATAGTCTATAACAGTCTCAAACTTATTTAAAAATGCAAAGTTCAATGTCTCTTCTGAGATTCATGCGATCTCTTAACTGAAATCCCATGTAAAGTCTAAATTCAAAACCAATCACATAATAGCACAGGATATACATTACCCTTAAAAGAGATGGGGAAGGGAACCTAGTGAAGAAGCAAGACATAAAACCAGACAGGCAAACTCCAAACTCTGCATCTCAATGTCTGATGTCAAAGCATTTTTCAGATCTCCAAGTTTTTTTAGTTTTGCTGACTGCAACACAGTTCTCTCTCTTGGGTTAGTTCTATTTCCTGTTAGTAGATCTCCTTGGCAGGCATCCCATTACTCCAGCATCTTCAATATCTTGAGGTCTTCAGGGCAATCCAGGCTTTATCTTCACAGTTTTTTTGCCACGACCTCTCTAGGCTTCTATGCAGGGACACCTCTGACACATGCCTGGCTTCAACAGCATTTCTTAGTCTCATAGGGAAATCACATAACCCTGTTATTCTATCCTTGACTCTGAAGACAGAACCATGTAGTTAAAGCTGCCAAATTCTACTGCTTGTTGAGGCTGTTGCACCCCTGCAACTTATTCAACTATGTCTTCACCAGAAAACAGCTCTCTGTTTTCAATACTTTCCTTCATTGCCTATGTTTGGCTGTTTTGGAACTATAGACCATGCTGTCCTTGAACTCAGAGGTGCACTTGTCATTGTCTTCTGAGTGCTGGGGTTAAAGGCATTTGCCACCATGCTAGCTCTGATATTTTTTCTTTAATTCATTTTCACAAGTTGAAAGCTTAGCTGGGTGGGGTCTTGACTGAGGTTATCACTCCGTTTATAAATTGCATTTAATATAATGCTTTCCTTTAATATTTTTATTCTTGAACATGGGATTTAACTCTACTCTAATTTCTAGTGTCCCTTTTCTCTTTGAACTATATATTTTGTATTTTTTCTTGCTCAACTTCCTCTTTTTCATCATAGATCTTATAACATGAACAAATACAATAACCACATGACAGAGTCAATACTAGGCTATTATGAGATTTCCTAGCCAATGTAATTAATCCTAAAACTCTTTAATTTGGCCTCATGTAGACTATTTTTTTAAAGATTTATTTATTTATTATATGTAAGAAAACTGTAGCTGTCTTCACAGACACCAGAAGAGGGCCTCAGATCTCATTATGTATGGTTGTGAGCCACCATGTGGTTGCTGGGATTTGAACTCAGAACCTTGGGAAGAGCAGTCAGTGCTCTTAACCTTTGAGCCATCTCACCAGGCCCCATCATATAGACATTATAGATAAGCACAAAAAGCAGCCACCTTTGAAAATATATCACAAGAACAATCTCTAAGGCACAAATGAAAATTTTTCTACTCATATCTGACTGAGGCAAAAGAATCTTGTCATGTTTGGAACCCTGAGACCTAGACATGCACTTGTAAGTACTAAATACTATTTTCTATTCTCATTGTCAGATAAAATAACTGCAAAATTTTAATAATATTAAAAATGTAGAAATATCATGACATATATGGACATAGCAATTGCAAGTGTTTGCTGCTGGGAAGCTAAGTGTTGACAATGTTACTTTAGGTGATATGGTGATATTGGCCACATTGAATTATGTTGGGGCTTCAAAGGACAGAGCAAATTAGAACAAATATGGAAGAAAATGAGCTCCTATTGCTATAATGTCCTTAATTAAGACATGACTTGAACACAGTCAGAGCAAAGAAAGGAAATTAAACAGAGAACCACTTAGAAAAACTGCCTTTAAGAGTGGACTGACACAGAGCTTAGTTATGTGTATTGTACTGGTCTTCTAGGAAGGAAGTTTGACTTATAATAAAAACAAGATGCTGGATGCTTTGTACAAATGAAGAAAACCCCCAATAGAAGGAAATAAGCAAGCTGTTAAAATTTTTATCATAGGAGGATAAATAATGACCTGTCACTAAGATCCAGTGTACGAACACATTGAGTTATAATAAGGATAATAAACAAGAAAATTCAGAACACTGGGCAATCAGAGCTTCCTTTGTTGCTAGGGTAGCATAGGTGTATGAACTCATGGCAGAAATGAACAGTGGCTCTCTGGGTTTGAGGTGAACATCACTGATGAGGAAAGCAAAGAATGTAGCTAGTTTACCAGCAGCAAGATGAAGGAAATATCATATTTCTGAAAGAAATAGAACAGCCAAATATGTTATTCCCAATAAAGGATTTAAAGGCATTATGCAAACTTCATATTTCATTCTTGGTTATGACATTGAATTCAGAGATTTTAACATTAGAGCTTTGGATCAACCTGTCCCTGACATATATTCCTACTTGAATAAAAGTATGCAATATACCTCCAAAAATTATGACAAAGACAAAATTGGAAAGTGTTTTCCTCATTAGTACCAGTGTGGCCCTGTGCCTTAGGACACGGGGAATATAAAGTTAGCCGTGTGGTTAAAGCAGTAAGCAGGATTCATTGATCTCTAAATCTCATCATGATCTCATCACTATACAATCTCATTGACTGTATTTCTCCTAATACTAGCTGGGCTTACTTCAGTTTTTGAATCCCCAGAACCTACACAATCTGTCTTTACTTCAGAAGTTAAAAAAGATGGCTATATAAAGGCTCATGAAATTGAACAGCTTTGTAAATCAAAAGAAGTTCAAATATTAAAATATATCCTCCATTTGATTTTTATTACACAAAGATTCTCAAATTGATTTTAGATGTTTGTCTTGATGAGGAGTACATGTACCATTTCTAAGAGTGGGAAATAGTCTCCACAACAGGTCTGTCCCTTTTACAGTCTTGATATTTGTCCTTTGTTATTGACATCATAATTGAGTATCTTGAAACCTGTGAATTATCTTGGAAAAGGTACACTTACAAAAAATTCTCTGAGTTTTTGCTAAGTATGACGGGTATCAGAATTTGAAATATAATTTGTCTATTTTCCTTTTGTCCTGTATCATTGTATATCTCATCAACCTGAGCATAAGTGTGAAAATACATGCCTAGGTTTGAGGAAATGATCTTTGTATAGCAAGATGAATTAACTAGTTATGCTCTTCTTAAGGGATAAACTTTCTCACTGTCTGAACCCCACTTTCCAAAGATTAAGACTCTGTCCCATGGAGAATCAAGAACTTAATCCCTTAAGAGTTAGTGGGAGTGTCTACTTCCTCTAAGTTTTTAGGCTGTAGTGCCTGGGGGTATAGAAAGTAGACCTACTAAAGGTGATTGATAGGTTAGTGACTTTAATTGTCGGGATCTGTTGAAAACTTTGCAAAATACAATTATAATGACTGTCTTATCTTCTCAAAATTTACATATTCTATGTCAATCTTCATTATGACAGAATGTCATAAAGAAGAATGTCCATTGAACCTTCCCACTGATTTAGAATGATATAATTTGTGGGACTAAAAACAAAAAGTTAAACAAAGCCTTCCCATTTCTGCATCTATGCCTTTTTTCTTTTTTTAAAGTTTATCCTGCTACATGCAAGGAGAAAGTTGTATCAGTCCGCAACACAACTAGTTTCTGCTCTAAAAATCTTAACTGTGGAGCTGTAGAGATGGCTACAGGATTAAGAGCACTTACTGTTTGTCTTAGCCCTGCTTTCTATGGCTGCTATAAAACACTGACTGTAAGTCATGCGGGGAGGAAGGGGTTTTGTTCATCTTACAGTTTGCAGTCAATCATGCAGGTAAGTTAAGACAGAAACTCAAGGCAGGAGCCAAAAGGTATGAAATGATGCTGAGGCTATGGAGGAATATAGCTTACTGGATTGATTCCTTTGCTTTTTTATACAACTCAGGACTATAAGCCTAGAATTGGCAGTTTTCATAGTGAGCTGAGCCTTTTCACATCATCATCAATTATCACACTTTTCCCCATAGCTTTTCCCACAGGCCAGTTGGTGGGATTACTGCCTCCTTAATGATTCTAGATTGTGTCAAGTACACATAATGTTAACCAGAACACTACTCTCCCAAAAGAGCAAAGATAACTTTATTTCTCCCTGAGACTATCATAATGTTGTGATAAGGGAAGTGTATAGGCAGACTAGTATTGTCAAATATCTCACTCTGCTTTCAGGCATGATTTGAAGCAAATGGAGCCACTTTCCTCCTGATAGGTGCATGTATTTCCTGTTTTGGGTGTTCTAGATAGCAATTTCTGTGAGCACAACATCACTAGTGAGCAAGAAAATTCCTGGTGGTTATAATATTTGCTTCATGAGAACCAGAATTACAATGGCAAACTCTCTCATTTTTGATCCTCAGGTCAAGGTACCCAAGGAGGCAAAGTTGTTTTCTCTTCTTGCCAAATAAAATTATTCTCTTTCTGATCCAGGATCTCCATGTGATTGATGAGCAATAGTTTTTCAGAAATTCTTGTTGGCAGAATAATGGCCCCTCCATATTCACACAATACAGTTTTCTTTCCAAGTATCTCAAAATATGACTGTATTTGGGAAAAAATTAGAGACATAGTTGAGTTAATGTCTACAGGATCTTTTCTAAAGTAATCCTAAAAGAAACTATTCAGACAGAGAGACAACAAGAATTCACAGGCATAGAACAAAGCCTGAGGAAGAGGCAGCACAGGGTGGACATCTGGAAGCAAGGGCAAAGCCTTATAAGGAATTTTCCTCCTTAGTGCCTTACTCATCCACTTTCAGTTTCCAACACTATGAGAAAGAAAATGTCTGGTTCAACCACATGGTTCATGGCATTTGTATGTTGTTGTAAGAAACTCAAATATAGACTAGGGGGTGAGCAGGGGCAGCAGCGGCAACAGCAGCAGTGGCTCATCCAGAGGAAGGGCCATCAGCAGTGGAACCAAGGTGACAGGGTCCAGGCAGGCCCTGCGCCCAGGACGGATTTACAGTGCCTTTCACCACATGGAAGCCACATCAGAAATCTGCCTCCCACCAGTCAGTTACAAGGGAGGGCATCGGTGTGCGAACCCGGCCAGGAGGTTGTTTGCCCAGCATGGTGCATGTGCCACCATTTTGGATACGGGACCCCAGAGAGTTCTAGCAGGCAAGCCGGCTAACAGTCATAGCCCAAGGCTAACAGAGCGGGGGTCTAAGCCGGACAGGTCTTGGACTGCCCCCAAGACCTGGGCTGCTCGGTGGGCCATCTGTATACCAACCCAGCCAGGAGGTTGTTAGCCCAGCAGACTCTCTCAGCACTTTCAGGGACCGCATGCACAGCGCCATCCTGGCCACCTGACAGAACCAGTTAACACTCATAGCCCGAGGGGAACTTTGCTCGAGCCTTGGCCTGCCAGACTTTTGCCTAGACTCGGGGCCTGAGTAGCTAGGCTAGCCTTGTGTGCACCAACCCAGTTGGAAGATCAGCTGCCCAGCAGAGTGATCATCACTCGGAAAAGGTCCAGCAGCATATACCATCAGCAACACCTGGTTTACAGAGACAATCTGGGACAAGACACACTAGAGCTCCAAGGGCACCCAAGAGGAGGACAGCACATCAGCAATCTGTGACAGGGGAAATCCAGCTGTCCAGTGTTCTGGAAATAGCCCTAGAGCCTCACAGGAGGCTCAAACACCAGCCAGAGACAAGACCAACTAATGCCAGAGAACAAGATGGCAAAGGGCAAATGCAAGAATGCTACTAACAGAAATCTAGGCAATATGACAGTGTCTGAACCAAACTCTCCAACATCAGCAAGTCCTGGTTACACAAACACACCAGAATCAATGTAAAAATACTCAATAAAATTCTTGCCAACCCAATCCAAGAACACATAAAAATGATCATCCACCATGATCAAGTAGGATTTATCCCAGGGATGCAGGGTTGGTTCAATATACAGAAATTCATCAATGCAATCCACTACATAAACAAACTCAAAGGAAAAAAAAAACGCATGGTCATTTCATTGGATGCTGAAAAAGCATTTGACAAAATTCAGCATCCTTTCATGCTTAAAGTCTTGGAAAGAACAGGAATTCAAGGCCCATACCTAAACATAGTAAATATACAGCAAACCAGTAGCCAGCATCAAATTAAATGGAGAGAAACTTGAAGCAATCCCACTAAAATCAGGGACTAGACAGGGCAGCCCAATTTCTCCTTATCTTTCCAATATTGTACTTGAGGTACTAGCTCGGGTAATTAGACAACCTAAGGAGGTCAAAGGGATACAAATTGGAAAGGAAGAAGTCAGACTACCATTATTTGCAGATGATATGATAGTCTACCTAAGTGACCCAAAAAAACTCCACTAGAGAACTCCTACAGTTGATAAACAGCTTCAGCTAAGTGGAAGGTTATAAAACCAACTCAAGCAAATCAGTAGCCTTCCTATACTCCAAGGATAAGAAAGGCTGAGAAAGAAATTAGGGAAATGACACTCTTCACAATAGCCACAAGCAGTATAAAGTACCTTGGGGTGACTCTTACCAAACATGTGAAATATCTATATGAAAAGAAGTTCAAGACTCTGAGGAAGGAAATGGAAGAAGACCTCAAAAGATGGAAAATGTTCATGGATCGGCAGGATTAAGATAGTTAAAATGGCCATTTTGCCAAAAGCAATATACAGATTCAAAGCAATACCCATCAAAATCCCAACTCAATTCTTCATAGAGTTAGAAAGAGCAATTCTCAAATTCATCTGGAATAACAAAAAACCCAGGATAGCTAAAACTATTCTCAACAACAAAAGACATTCTGGGGGAATCAGTATTCCTGACCTCAAGCAATACTACAGAGAAATAGTGTTAAAAACTGCATGGTATTGGTACAGTGACAGGCAGGCAGATCAATGGAACAGGATTGAAAATCCAAAAGTGAACCCACACACCTATGGCCACTTGATCCTCGACAAAGGGGCTGAAAACATCCAATGGAAAAAAGATAGCCTTTTCAACAAATGGTGCTGGTTCAACTGGAGGTCAGCATGCAGAAGAATGCGAATTGATTCATCCTTGTCTCCTTGTACTAAGCTCAACTCCAAATGGATCAAGGACCTCCACATAAAGCCAGACACTCTGAAGCTAATAGAAAAGTAACTGGGGAAGACCCTTGAGGACACCGGTACAGGGGGAAAGTTTCTGAACAGATCATCAATAGCATATGCTCTAAGATCAAGAATAAACAAATGGAACCTCATAAAATTACAAAGTTTCTGTAAGGCAAAGGAAACCATCAAAAGGACAAATCGGCAACCAACAAATTGGGAAAAGATCTTCACCAACCCTACATCAGATAGAGGGCAAATATCCAATATATACAAAGAACTCAAGAAGTTAGACCCCAGAAAACCAAATAATCCTATTAAAAGTGGAGTACAGAGTTAAACAGAGAATTTTTACCTAAAGAACTTTGTTTGGCTGAGAAGCATCTTAAAAAATGCTCAACTTCATTAGTCATTAGGGAAATGCAAATCAAAACAACCCTGAGATTTCACCTTATACCAATCAGAATGGCTAAGATTAAAACTTAAGGAGACAGTAGGTGTTGGCTAGGATGTGGAGAAAGAGTAACACTCCTCCACTGCTGGTGGGATTACAAATTGGTACAACCACTCTGAAAATCAGTCTGGCGGTTCCTCAGAAAACTGGGCACGTCACCTCCAGAAGATCCTGCTATACCACTCCTGGACATATACCCAGAGGATTCCCCAGCATGTAATAAGGATACATTCTCCACTATGTTCATAGCAGCCTTATTTATAATAGCCAGAAGCAGGAAAGAACCCAGGTATCCCTCAACAGAAGAGTGGATACAAAAAATGTGGTATATCTACACAATGGAGTACTATTCAGCCATTAGAAACAATGAATTCATGAAATTCTTAGGCAAATGCATGGAGCTGGAGAACATCATACTATGTGAGGTAACCCAATCTCAAAAGATCAATCATGGTATGCACTTACTAATAAGTGGATATTAACCTAGAAAACTGGAATATCCAAAACATAATCCACACATCAAATGAGGTACAAGAAGAACAGAGGAGTAGCTCCTGGTTCTGGAAAGACTCCGTGTAGCAGTATAGGGCAAAACTAGAACAGGGAAGTGGGAAGGGGTGGGTGGGAGAACAGGTGGATGGAAGCGAGCTTATGGGACTTTCAGGGAGTGGGGGGCCAGTAAAAGGGAAATCATTTCAAATGTAAATTAAAAATATATCGAATAAGAAAAAGAAACTCAAATATATAACATTTTATAAAGGAAATTAAAAATTGAAATCTTATTAATTATATAATATATGGATTAGGGTGTGACTTGTCATACTCAAAGTGATCTCTCCCCAAAGATGTTTAGGTCATAGAATTGTTTATGGGTGTAAGAGAAGCTCAAGCCATTTCTCAGCTGCCACCTTGTCTGTTGTTCACTGTTTAGATAATTAACCAATCCAGCCTTGGAAGGCCAGTATAATGCCTTTCTCATTCAGTAAGCCTTCTCAGTCCACCCATATTTTCAGTGCTTCCTTTTTTGCCATGAACAGTCAAGAAGTGATCCGTACCCTAAAGGGTTCATTCTAATCATAAGCGAGCCTGGACAAGTCAAGATTGTTTTCACCTATAGCTTGCATTTCCTTATGTTAACATTTGTGTTTTTCTCATGAAATTATAAATCCTTTAGCAGAAGAATCCTGACCATTCATTTTCTGTTGCTACTCTTGTATCTGATAATGTTTTCTCTTGAATATTGATTGATAAGTAATTAGGAGGTGTTTTACAGACACTATCAAAGTCTGTACTTAATTAAATCTCAGAAGATCAGATGCAGGATAGAGAGTTATTTGTTCTCTAACAGCTGTAGCAGCAGCCGCTATCAGCACTTTAACACTGATGAACAGTCACAGTGACTTTGAAATCTGTGAATGGTTAGTTTCTAATTCCAAATGATGATGAAAGAAATTCAGAACCAAATGGCCACGACCTGACATCTTTATACTTTAGACATCCTCCAGAGGATAAAACTAAGATCACCCACAAACAATATGGAAAATGATCACAATGACTTAGACTAAAAATTTCCAAATCTTTCTAATTAGGACTTACTCTAGTGCCACTTGATAAAGTTGTATTGGTGAAACACTATCTTTGCATTTCCACAGATGAAATAATTCAGCATATCTCAGTGAGTCAAAACATTAGCTAAATATGTCAAGGATTATGTCATATATTTATGGGACAATAGCGTGGAACTGGATTATGCTGACCCTCACTTTGAATGGTATAACCAAGAGTGTTTGTCTGTTTATGACATGAGCAAATTAAATATCGTGTCCAAACCAAGGTGTAACTTGCCATGGATCAGAATAAAAAAATCAAGGTAGAGATAATTAGTAAAATTGTATAGATGATCTCATGGAATATTCCTCTTTGTGAAAATGGTTCAGTAGAATATTTTTCACATTGACATAAAGTATGGGTCAATAATTTATGATGTATGAATGGAATTGATAATAGATTATTAGTTTTTTAAGTGGAAGTTATTAGTTGTTTCCTATGAATTATGCACTGATTGTGTTTCTCTTTGTACATTTGCCTTCTCAAATGATTCATAGAGTACTGAGTATAAATCTTGACCACTATGTTTTTATTCTTTTCCTTCTCTATATCAGTTAACCATGTTATGTAACAATAAATAAAATTAAAAACACAAAAAATTTCATTATTCTATACAAATAGGTATTTATTTGGTTTATACATCAGGGTCTACAGAGGGATAGTTAAATGCAATTGACTTACCAGACTAGCGTTGCTGATGCCGAGACATTTGTGCTTTTTTTTTATAGCTGCTTATTTCTGCTCTCAGGGAGAGAACAAAGTGAAAGATCCTAACTCTCACAGATACCTGTGTTTTTACCCCTTTGCTAGTGTCATGCCTGCTAACACCTCTTGTAGAAGATGTTCACATGCTACCTCAGTGTATTTGTGTTAATACTACAAGACTCTAGAATCTAGAAAACTCATAAAGAGCAGAAATTAAGTTTTTTTCAGTTCTAAGATATTGCAAAATCAATTCAATGTAGGTTTGGTTCCAGAGGATGGCCTGGTTTTTACTTCCTAGGGAGTTCCTACAGGCTGCATTCTCTAGAGAAGGGGAATACTGCCATTACACAAGAGAAGGACAAAGGACAAGTGAGTCTTCTCCCAACATTGAGGCCTTTTATAAGGATATGTATCTCACTGAGGAGGACACAGCCTTTATGCTTAGGTCATTTATCTAAGGCCGTACATCTCAATAGTGCTAATTCAGAATAAGTTACAACATGGATTTTGAGAGATATACTAATGTGAAGACCACAGCACATAGCTATTTAAAGAATCTATTTTAGAGGATGATTGCACTGCTGCTATAGTGGAAGAAGCCTTACTATTACACAGAAAAAGGAATAGGTACAAGAATAAAGAAATGCGGGCATAATTCCCATCTACCACAGCCATGCTGTTTCCAGTACTTTACTAGTTGATTTACTAAAACTTGCTATTCTATATATCTATCAATGTCAAAATGGCCCACATTTCTCATCAGTCTTAAAGTAGGCTTTCTACAGTTTGGGGAAATTTCCATAATGTAAAAGAATCTTGCCTATTTCCAGGTTAATATTCAAATTCCCAGGTAAATTTTATGCAAAGACAAAAAAATGGAAGAAAGAAAGCAACCAAGCAAGCAAGCAAGAAAGGAAAAGGAAAGAAGAATGGAAATGAGAAGGTAGGTAGGAGGGAATGTAGGAAAGAATTAAGGAAAAAATAAAGAAAGAAAGAAAGGACAAGAGGGCAAGAGAAAGAAAGAGAAAATGAAACAAAATAGAAAGAAAGAAAGAAAGAAAGAAAGAAAGAAAGAAAGAAAGAAAGAAAGAAAGAAAGAAAGAAAGAAAGAAAGAAAGAAAGGAAGGAAGGAAGGAAGGAAGGAAGGAAGGAAGGAAGGAAGGAAGGAAGAAGGAAGAAAGAAAGAAAGAAAGAAAGAAAGAAAGAAAGAAAGAAAGAAAGAAAGAAAGAAAGAAAGAAAGAAAGGAAAGGAAAGAAAGGAAAGGAAAGGAAAGGAAAGGAAAGGAAAGGAAAGGAAAGGAAAGGAAAGGAAAGGAAAGGAAAGGAAAGGAAAGGAAAGGAAAGGAAGAAAGAAAGCTTCTGACTACAGTGTGAGGCTTCTATTTTTCTGGTTGTGATAAACTGAAAACATGAATGGTAGCAACTGCAAAGGGTTTCAACAAGAAGTCAAGTGGAGGCTATGCTAGTATCTACTCCAATAAAAGTACATTTATAGCACTTACCAGTTTACTGTAGAAATGGCGGCTTCCATTTTGCCAAAAGCAATATACAGATTCAATGCAATACCCATCAAAATCCCAACTCAATTCTTCATAGAGTTAGAAAGAGCAATTATCAAATTCATCTGGAATAACAAAAAACCCAGGATAGTTAAAACTATTCTCAGCAACAAAAGAAATTGTGGGGGAATCAGTATCCCTGACCTCAAGCAATACTACAGAGCAATAGTGTTAAAAACTGTATGGTATTGGTACAGTGACAGGCAGGCAGATCAATGGAAAGGATTGAAGATCCAGAAATGAACCCACACACCTATGGCCACTTGATTCTCGACAAAGGGGCTGAAAACATCCAATGGAAAAAAGATAGCCTTTTCGACAAATGGTGCTGGTTCAACTGGAGATCAGCATGCAGAAGAATGCGAATTGATCCATCCTTGTCTCCTTGTACTAAGCTCAAATCCAAATGGATCAAGGACCTCCACATAAAGCCAGACACTCTGAAGCTAATAGAAAAGAAACTGGGGAAGACCCTTGAGGACATCGGTACAGGGAGAAAGTTCTGAACAGAACACCAATAGCGTATGCTCTAAGATCAAAAATTGACAAATGGGACCTCATAAAATTACAAAGTTTCTATAAGGCACAGGACACCATCAAAAGGACAAATAGGCAACCAACAAATTGGGAAAAGATCTTCACCAATCCGATATCAGATAGAGGGCTAATATCCAATATATATAAAGAACTCAAGAAGTTAGACTCCAGAAAACCAAACAACCCTATTAAAAAATGGGGTACAGAGTTAAACCAAGAATTCTCACCTGAGGAACTTCAGATGGCGGAGAAGCATCTTAAAAAATGCTCAACTTCATTAGTCATTAGGGAAATGCAAATCGAAACAACCCTGAGATTTCACTTTACACCAGTCAGAATGGCTAAGATTAAAAATTCAGGAGACAGCAGGTGTTGGGGAGGATGTGGAGAAAGAGGAACACTCCTCCACTGCTGGTGGGGTTGCAAATTGGTACAACCACTCTGGAAATCAGTCTGGCGTTTCCTCCGAAAACTGGGCACCTCACTTCCAGAAAATACTGCTATACCACTCCTGGGCATATACCCAGAGGATTCTCCACCATGTAATAAGGATACATGCTCTACTATGTTCATAGCAGCCCTATTTATAATTGCCAGATGCTGGAAAGAACCCAGGTATCCCTCAACAGAAGAGTGGATGCAAAAAATGTGGTATATCTACACAATGGAGTACTATTCAGCCATTAGAAACAATGAATTCATGAAATTCTTAGGCAAATGGATGGAGCTATAGAACATCATACTAAGTGAGGTAACCCAGACTCAAAAGGTGAATCATGGTATGCACTCACTAATAAGTGGATATTAACCTAGAAAACTGGAATACCCAAAACATAATCCACACATCAAATGAGGTACAAGAAGAAAGGAGGAGTGGCCCCTTGTTCTGGAAAGACTCAGTGAAGCAGTATTTGGCAAAACCAGAACAGGGAAGTGGAAAGGGGTGGGTGGGAGGACAGGGGGAGAGAAGGGGCTTATGGGACTTTCGGGGAGTGGGGGGGCTAGAAAAGGGGAAATCATTTGAAATGTAAATAAAAAATATATCGAATAAAAAAAAAGAAAAAAAAAGAAAGAAATGGCGCTTCCATACTGTGCCAGTTTTACATAAGGGAACTGAGACTCTTTGGTCTTCGAAAAAGTACTAACTGCAAGGACTCTGAAAATCTTTACATTTAGACTGGCCAGCATGAGTTCCATGAACACTAACAGTCACTCTGAATAGGCACTTCATCATGCAGAACAATTAGCTGGAATTTGAAGATACATCAATTATCATTCTTTTGGGCCAAGCAATTTATTTGAAAGATCTAGGGTTGCTAGCAGATGGATGGATGTCAGAGCTAGTCTCTGAAGGCTCAGAAAGCAAAAACAAAAAACAAACAAAAAACAAACAAACAAACAAAAACAGGTGTCAACTTTAGCATTAATTGCCTCTATCCTGTTCTTGTTGTTCTTACATCATTATTCTGAAGTTGGCTTGTGGTTTAGAATATGTAGAAAATAAGAAGTACTGTATTTCTTCATCTTTGATTTGTGATTAAACACTTGGTAAAGAAAAAGACTGATAAACCAGATATACATTTACAAAATTATCTCAGTCCTTTTTATGTGAGCTGGGAGACTTTGACCATGAAGACCAAGGGAGCCAGGGATACTGATGCATTTTGGATTTATGTTTGGTAAATAAGTAACTGGAAGAGAGAATGTGAACAAAGGGCATTGCACTAAAGAATTGAGCAAGGCTTCTTTGTTCTGATGTTTATCTGGACCCTTGGGTCTTTGGTTCAAGGATATTTCTCTCTTTACTGCAGGTGAAGGGAGGATCACATGACTTGATCCTGGGGAGAAAAAAAGTAGAAGAGATGAGAATAAAGACCACAGACACCATCTCATGGGGACCTGTGGCTTAACCTAAGGCAGAGCATGATATATATATTTGCACTCCAGATTTTATTCCCTTCTTGGTCCACCCTCCAAATGTTCCAAATCACATACCTCCTTCCAGCCCCCCTGTCTCCACAAGGGTCCTACCCTCAACACCTACCCCACCAGACCTCTAAACTCCCTGGGGCCTCCAGTCTCTTGAGGGTTAGTTGCATCTTCTCTGATTAAACCCAGACCCAGCAGTCCTCTGCTGTATGTGTGATGGGAACGTCATATCAGCTGGTGTATGCTGCCTGTTTGGCGGTCCAGAGTCTGAGAGATCTCGGGGGTCTAGGTTAATTGAGACTGCTGGTCCTCCTAGAGGTTCATCCTCCTCTTCAGCTTCTTCCAAATTTTCCCTAATTCAACCACAGAGGTCAGCAGCTTCTTTCCACTGGTTGGGTGCAAATATCTGAATCTTACTCTTTCAACTGCTTGTTGGGTCTTTTGGAGAGCAGTCATGATAGGTCCCTTTTTGTGAGCTCTCCATAGCCTCAGTAATAGTGCCAGACCTTGGGACCTCTTTTTGAGCAGGATTCCACTTCGGATCTATCACTGGACCTTCTTTTCCTCAGGCTCCTCTCCATTTCCATCCCTGCAGTTCTTTCAGACAGGAACAATTATGAATCAGAGCTTTGACTGTGGGATGGCAACCCCCTCCCTCATTTGATGCCCTGTCTTCCTGCTGGGGGTAGGCTCTATAAGTTCCCTCTTCCTACTTTCAGTCATTTCATCTAAGGTCCCTCCCTTTGAGTCCTGAGAGTCTTTCACCTCCCAGGTCTCTGGTGCATTCTGGAGGTTTTACTCAACCTTCTATATTCCAGGGTTGCCTGATTCCTTTCTTTCTGCTGGCCCTCGAAGCTTCAGTCCTGTTTTCCCTCACCCAATACCTGATCTGGTTCCTCTTCTCTCCACCCCACATCCACTTTCCTTCCCAAGTCCCTCTCTCCCTCCCCCCTTGTGATTGATTTTATCTCCCTCCCAAGTGGGATTGATACATACTTACCCGGGCCCTTCAGCTTGTTGACCTTTTTGGGCTCTGTGGACTATATCTTGGGTATTCTGTACTTTTTTTGGCAAATATCCATTTATTAGTGAGTATATACCATGCATGTCCTTTGGGGTCTGAGTTATTTCACTCAGGATGATAAACACTATATTTGTTGTATTATTTTACTTTAAGACACTGTTTTTCAAGGAACAGAGAAATTAAGTAAAACTAGGCAGTGATTATTAGCAGGCTGAGACATTTTACCATGCTCAGATAAATTAAGCTGTTTTTCACTGATTTATGTAAAGTGTAATTAACAAATTAATACATATGAAGATAAGATAATAGAAAGCACCAAGTAATAATGCAGTTTTGTTGTGTTTTTGAAAATGACTGAAAGTAATGGCAAAGCTAATTTGCTATAAATTTCCTTTAATTAAAAAGTGTTTAGAATAACATTTTTCCCTCAGTTCAATCTTTCTCATGCTATTCCTATGTGTTTTTTCATCTTTGTTTGGTGAGGAAATGCTCTAGTAATACAGATAGTCTGTCAGCATCAAATTTATTACTATAGACTGATTGGGATACAAATTTAGATTGGGATATTTTGTTTAAAACCTGTTGATTTAAAACCTGAAGCTATTTTTAAGTGTGATTATTGTTCATTTAAATTCTTAAATATTTTAGTTGTAGTACCCAGTCAGATAGGTTTATTGTGGCAAAATATATGATAAAACAAAATGCAAGATAGACATCATAAATTAGGCTACTTTTAGTGAAAAAGTAACAGCATTAATAAATTTGTTTTATAATTTATGTACTCGAGCACCAGTATAAATAGGACAATAATTAATGACTAGTAAATAAAGTAGAATGTCCTTAGCAATGATGTAATGAAGCATATCAGATAATCAGTGTGAAGAAAATTGCACATTGCACATCTTGTTTTCTTAGGGACTGAGAAATGAACAAACACATATCTCTGTGTGACAGGTACTGCAAAACTGAAGTTTGGAAGATACAATATTACTTAGTTACAAATAAATGTTGCCATGTTTTTGTCTGTTTTCAGAAGGTTATCATGCATCCAAAATTTGGTTAGTTGTAGCCCTTTGGGTGGGAGTAAAGACTCTTCAGATAGTGAAACTTAGAAAACTTGTCCTCATCATTTACAATGACTCCAGACAACTCCTGGAGGGTTCAAGATAGTATAGACCTCCAGTTATGTCCTAGACTCAGTCACTACATCTGTAGTGACAATTGTCAGTCCTGGATGAATCTGAGGATATCTATGGTCTGCCTGGAGATACTCAGAAAGACTGGGAACTCCTCGGTGTCTCTGAGTTATACTTCCTGGAATTTTTTCCATCATCTACTGTTCTGGAAGCTGGTAATAACAGGAACCATAGAATTTTGTGGAATGTTCCCTGCAGAATCTGTGAATCTGATCCCTGCTATCTTCCCCCTCCCCTGTCACATGCCCTCATAACAGATATCTAAATCATCCTGCCTGCATAATAGTGGTTTGAGACTGAGACGGTAAACTACCCATGCATAGAGCTGAATGGGTACCTGGAACATTAGTGAGAACATTTCTGATTAAATATATCTACCATGAAATGCCTCAGGCTTTGACCTGCATCGGTAAATCCCTATTTCTTATGACACAGGGAGTGACTTTCTTAGCAACTAGTAAGTTTGTCCTCAGCAGCTAATCATGGCTATTTTTATTGTTTTTACTGATCTCTCCTCTGATATTTCATTATGAATCAGGCAGACATTTAAGCTTCTTTCCTAAGAGATTAATAGTCAAGCAAAAGAAAAGCTTTCTCATATTTCCTTTTTGAAAAAAATCACAAACAGGGTTAGGTGGTGTAGCTCAGTAGTATTTTGTGTGCTTAACATATACCAAATGTGTCTCAATCTCACCAGCAACAAAACATTTCCAAACTACTAAAACATATTTACACTAATTGAGAGATTAATTTTATGATAATTTACTGTAAATGCAATAACATGTAAAACATTTAACCTATTTTCTTTTTGTGTGTGTGTGGGGGGGTTGTTTGTTTCTTTGTTTTGTTTGTCTCTCTATGTCTTTGGATTCTTTTCTTTTTTTATACTGACCCCTCTCAGTTCTGTTTTATTTTCTCAACATTTCACCCTTTTGTTAATTTCTTTCTGCAACTGAATGTTAAGATTTCAGCTTTCTTTTCTGATTGATCTTTTCACTAAATAGCCTATTCTTTTTATATAATATTATATTTTTAATCACTGTAAAACAGAAATAACTTTAAACAGAAAAGCTATGATTTGTTAAAGTTTTCATTTTCTAGCCCTGTTCATGTTCTATGTTCAGCTCTATGTCTATATGCCTTGTTTTGTCCTCATGTGATCAGTAATTAATAGTTCTGCCTTTTATAACTATATGTCCGATCTAGAAAAATGCTGCATATTGTTTATATCTGGCTCATAATCCTCTCCAAAAGGGAAAGCTGACTGCTAGTTTGGTGAGTAAACCACACAATGTCTTTAGATAACAAGACCTATAGGACCATATAGGACACTTTAACTTCATAGAACACAAGTTCATCAACTGGACAATGGAAGAAACCACAGACATATTACATAGAGTGTCTCTGAGTAATATTTCCTCCAGTAGAGTACTTTCTTACTTTTAATATCTGTTATTGGAAGATATTTAGATATTTCAAGAATAAGAACAGAAAAAAGAAACCAGTCCAACACTTGAGGGGCAGAGATCTGGAAGACAAGCAGCTCTGTTCCTCATCCTTGACAACCCCATTCTGTTTTGGTCAGAAGCCAAAAATTCTCTTGATTCTACTGTGCTTTGTCCTGGTTGGAGGCCAGAAGTATCAGAAATGTTTAGGGGCACTGGTTCCTCTTCCAGTGCCTTCTTTCAGCTTTATTCCCCTTTCAGAGAGCAGCCTGGAAGCTATGCAGGAGTAGGTATCTGAATAGTCTGCTTGAACACTGGTCTAGACTCTGACATGGAGAAGAACATGAATATCTTATATGTAGGTCAAGTAGACTCGGCAGCGTCTCAATGCCTAAACCCAGTGACATTCCATCCCCAGCGTAGGATGTTCATGCTCTTTCTTGGGACCCACTCCTGGTATACAAGTCCTCTGTTCACTTCTTTTCTCTAATGTTCCAATAAAATTATTTTCCAAAATTCACTCTTTTGCATCAAATTGAATTATAGGACAAAGGGGCCCAACAGGCATCCCTAAATAATTGAAGCTGTTGCCAAGACTATAGGTTGCTGTCCACAAACTTTCAGCCAAGCTCCATTGCTTAAAACAACACATACTTAACACATTGAAGATGGAGATGTTGAGCCAACACAGAAACTTCATCCCTAAGTTTCAGCATCTTTGGTAGGATAAGGTATTTGGCATGCTCTCTAATGAGAAAGACAAACACTGAGCCAGCCACAGAAACCTTTGTTTTGCCTGCAAGATATGCTAGGGCAAGGGAAGCACAAAGTTATGGGAGTAACCAGCCAATAACTAATTTGACTTCATGAGATGCTACCATATCTGACACTACTTAGGTGATCAAGAACCTAATACAACATGGCCAAGGGACCTAGAGTTAAACCAAATAATGCTGTTCTTAAAAAAAAAAAAAAAAAAAAAAAAAAAAAAGGAAAAGAAAGCCCCCTCCCGGCGGTGGCGGCTGCGGAGGTGGCGGCAGTGCAGCAGTGCAGCAGTGGCTGGTCCAGCTGAAGGGCCATCAGCAGTGGAACCAAGGTGACACAGGGTCCAGTTAGGCCCTGCGCCCACGACCACTGACCTTCTCTGGCCAGCCGGGCTGCAAGCAGCTGCGGATTTGCGGTGCCTTTTGATCCACGGAAGCCACTTCAGAACTCGGCCTCCCGCCAGTCAGGAGAGGCTCACTTCCATCTTGGTTTCAGACTCCAGAGAGATCGGACAGACTGAGGTACACAAACATAACCCGAGGCCAACATCGCAGGGGTGGCCTGCACCCAGGCCCTGGGCTGTTCGGGGGGCCATCGGGGTGCCAACCCAGCCAGGAGGTTTTTTTGCCCTGGCCAGCGCGTGCGCCGCTGTTTTGCCTACAGGACGCCAGAGATCTCTGGCGGGCAGAGCCAGCTAACAAGCATAGCCTGAGGCTAACAAAGCAGGGGTCTAGGCCCCAACAGGCCCTAGACTGACCCCAAGAGCTGGGCGGCTTGGTGGGCCATCTGTGTGTCAACCTGCCCAGGAGGTTATTAGCCCTGCAGACTCTCCCCGGGCGCTTTCGGGGAGCGCGAGCACGCACTCCCGCCATCCTGGTCACCTGGCGGACCCCGTTGGCAGTCATAGCCCCAGGGGAACTTTGGTCGGACCTTGGCCTCCCAGGCTTCTGCAAGGACCCAGGGCCTGGGCGGCCAGGCTAACCTTGTGTGTGCCAGCCCGGTTGGGGGATCAGCTGCCCAGCAGAGTGATCAGCACACGGGGGAGGTCCCGGCAGCATACACCTTCTGTGCTCCCTGGGGGTACACACGGGTTCCATCTGGTTCACAGACACAATCTGGGGCAAAGCACACTAGAGCTGCAAGGGCACGCAAGAGCACATCAGCAATCTGCTACAGCCATATAGTGTTGCAGTAATAGCCCCAGAGCCCCTCAGGAGGCCCAAACACCAGCCAGGGACAAGACCAACTAACTCCAGAGAACAAGATGGCAAAGGGCAAACGCAGGAACGCTACTAACAATAATCTAGGCAATATGGCAGCATCTGAACCAAACTCTCCAACATCAGCAAGTCCTGGTTATACCAACACACCAGAGAAACAAGATTTGGATTTAAAATCACTGATCATGATGCTGCTAGAAGAACACAAAAAGGACATAAATGAATCTCTTAAAGAAATACAGGGGAACATGAATAAGCTAGAAACCCATATAATGGAAACAGAAAAATCACTTAAAGAAATGCAGGAGAATAAGGCTCAAGAGATAGAAGCCAATAAAGAAGAAAGGCAAAAAAAAAAAAAAAAAAAAAAAAAAAAAAAAAAAAACTTAAAGAAATGCAGGAGAACTTGAGTCAAGAGGCAGAAGTCATGAAAGAGGAAACACAAAAATCTCTTAAAGAATTACAGGAAAACACAAACAAACACATAATGGAACTGAGCAAAACCATCCTGGATCTAAAAACAGAAGTAGAAAGAACTAAGAAATCACAAAGGGAGACAACTTTGGAGATAGAAAACCTTGAGAAGAAATCAGGGGCCATAGATGCAAGCATAAACAACAGAATACAAGAGATGGAAGAGAGAATTTCAGATGCCGAAGATACCATAGAAACCATTGACTCAACAGTCAAAGAAAATGCAAAATGCAAAAAGCTTGTATCCCAGAACATCCAGGAAATCCAGGATACAATTAGAAGACCAAACCTAAGGATTATAGGTATAGATGAGAGTGAAGATTTACAACTGAAAGGGCCAGCAAATATCTTTAACAAAATTATGGAAGTAAACTTTCCCAACTTAAAGAGAGAGATGCCTATGAATATACAAGAAGCCTACAGAACTCCAAACAGACTGGATCTGAGCAGAAATACCTCTCGCCACATAATAATTAAAAGCCCAAATGCACTAAACAAAGAAAGAATATTAAAGGCAGTAAGAGAAAAAGGCCAAGTAACATATAAAGGAAGACCTATCAGAATCACACCAGACTTCTCACGAGAGACCATGAAAGCTAGAAGATCCTGGGCAGATCTCATGCAGACTCTAAGAGAACACAAATGTCAGCCAAGACTACTATACCCAGCAAAACTCTCAATCACAATAGATGGAGAAACCAAGACATTCCATGACAAAACCAAATTTACAGAATATCTTTCCACAAACCCAGCTCTACAAAGAATAATAGGATGAAAACTCCAATACAAGGAGGGAAACTACACCCTGGAAAAAGTAAGATAGTAACCTTCCTTCATCAAACCCAAAAGAAGATAATCACTCAAATTTAAAAATAACATCAAAAATGACAGGAAGTAATAATCTCTATTCCTTAATATCTCTTAACATCAGTGGACTCAATTCCCCAATAAAAAGACATAGACTAACAAACTGGATAAGGAAACAGGACCCTACATTTTGCTGCACACGGGAAACACACCTAAATGTCAAAGACAAAAACTACCTTAGAGTAAAAGGCTGGAAGACAATTTTACAAGCCAATGGTCTCGGGAAACAAGCCGGAGTAGTCATTCTAATATCAGATAAAATTGACTTTCAACCTAAAGTCATCAAAAGAGACACTGAGGGACACTTCTTGCTGGTCAAAGGAAAAATCCACCAAGAAGAACTTTCAATTCTGAACATCTGTGCGCCAAATGCAAGGGCACCCTCATTCGTAAAAGAAACTTTACTAAAGCTCAAAGCATACATTGCACCTAACACAATAATTGTGGGGGACTTCAACACTCCACTCTCCTCAATGGACCGATCAGGAAAACAGAAACTAAACAGGGACACAGTAAAACTAATTGAAGCTTTGGACCAATTGGATTTGACTGATATTTATAAAACATTTCACCCTAAAGCAAAAGAATATACCTTTTTCTCAGCACCTCATGGTACCTTCTCCAAAATCGACCATATAATTGGTCACAGGACAGACCTCAACAAATACAAGAAGATCAAACTAATCCCATGCCTCCTATCAGATCACTATGGTGTAAGAGTGGTTTTCAATAGCAACAAAAACAACAGAAAGCCCACATACACATGGAGGCTGAAAAAAACTCTACTCAATGACACCTTGGCCAAAGAAGAAATAACGAAAGAAATCAGAGACTTTTTAGAATTTAATGAAAATGAAGGCACAACATACCCAAATCTTTGGGACACAATGAAAGCAGTGCTAAGAGGAAAACTCATGGCCCTGAGTGCCTCCAAAAAGAAAATGGAGAGAGCATATACCAGCAGCTTAATGACACACTTGAAAGCCCTGGAACAAAAAGAAGCTATTTCACCCAGGAGGAGTAGAAGACAGGAAATCATCAAACTCAGGGCTGAAATCAATCAATTGGAAACAAAGAGAACCATACAAAGAATCAATGAATCCAGGAGCTGGTTCTTTGAGAAAATCAACAAGATAGATAAACCCTTAGCCAGACTGACCAAAGGGCACAGAGAAAGTATCCAAATTAACAAAATTAGAAATGAAAAGGGGGTATGAAAACAGAAACTGAGGAAATCAAAAAAATCATCAGATCCTACTACAAAAGCCTATACTCAACACAACTGGAGAATCTGGAGGAAATGGACAATTTCCTAGACAGATACCAAATACCAAAATTAAATCAGGACCAAATAGATCATCTAAACAGTCCCATAACCCCTAAAGAAATAGAAGAGGTCATAGAAAGTCTTCCAACCAAAAAAAGCACAGGACCAGATGGTTTCAGTGCAGAATTCTATCAGACCTTCAAAGAAGACCTAACACCAATACTCTTCAAACTATTCCACAAAATAGAAACAGAAGGAACCCTACCCAATTCCTTCTACGAAGCCACAATTAAGCTGATACCAAAACCACACAAAGATCCAACAAAGAAAGAAAACTTCAGACCAATCTCCCTTATGAACATCGATGCAAAAATATTCAATAAAATTCTTGCCAACCGAATCCAAGAACACATCAAAACGATCATCCACCATGATCAAGTAGGCTTTATCCCAGGGATGCACGCTTGGTTCAATATACGGAAATCCTTCAATGCAATCCACTACATAAACAAACTTAAAGAAATGACCACATGGTCATTTCATTGGATGCTGAAAAAGCATTTGACAAAATTCAGCATCCTTTCATGCTTAAAGTCTTGGAAAGAACAGGAATTCAAGGCCCAAACCTAAACATAGTAAAAGCAATATACAGTAACCCGGTAGCCAGCATCAAACTAAATGGAGAGAAACTTGAAGCAATCCCACTAAAATCAGGGACTAGACAGGGCCCCCTTTCTCCTTATCTTTTCAATATTGTACTTGAGGTACTAGCTCGGGCAATTCGACAACATAAGGAGGTCAAAGGGATACAAATTGGAAAGGAAGAAGTCAAACTATCATTATTTGCAGATGACATGATAGTCTACCTAAGTGACCCAAAAAACTCCACTAGAGAGCTCCTACAGCTGATAAACAACTTCAGCAAAGTGGCAGGATATAAAATCAACTCAAGCAAATCAGTGGCCTTCCTATACTCAAAGGATAAGCAGGCTGAGAAAGAAATTAGGGAAATGACCCCCTTCACAATAGCCACAAACAGTATAAAGTATCTTGGGGTGACTCTTACCAAACATGTGAAAGATCTGTATGACAAGAACTTCAAGACTCTGAAGAAGGAAATGGAAGAAGACCTCAAAAAATGGGAAAACCTCCCATGCTCATGGATCGGCAGGATCAATATAGTTAAAATGGCCATTTTGCCTAAAGCAATATACAGATTCAATGCAATACCCATCAAAATCCCAACTCAATTCTTCACAGAGTTAGAAAGAGCAATTATCAAATTCATCTGGAATAACAAAAAATCCAGGATAGCTAAAACTATTCTCAGCAACAAAAGAAATTCTGGGGGAATCAGTATCCCTGACCTCAAGCAATACTACAGAGCAATAGTGTTAAAAACTGGTATTGGTACAGTGACAGGCAGGCAGATCAATGGAACAGGATTGAAGATCCAGAAATGAACCCACACACCTATGGCCACTTGATCCTCGACAAAGGGGCTGAAAACATCCAATGGAAAAAAGATAGCCTTTTCAACAAATGGTGCTGGTTCAACTGGAGGTCAGCATACAGAAGAATGCGAATTGATGGATCCTTGCCTCGTTGTACTAAGCTCAAATCCAAATGGATATAGGACCTCCACATAAAGCCAGAAACTCTGAAGTTAATAGAAAAGAAACTGGGGAAGACCCTTGAGGACATCGGTATAGGGAGAAAGTTTCTGACCAGAACACCAATAGCATATGCTCTAAGATCAAGAATTGACAAATGGGACCTCATAAAATTAGAAAGTTTTTGTACGGCAAAGGACACCATCAAAAGGACAAATCGGCAACCAACAAATTCGGAAAAGATCTTCACCAATCCGATATCAGATACAGGGCTAATATCCAATATATATAAAGAACTCAAGAAGTTAGACTCCAGAAAACCAAACAACCCTATTAAAAAATGGGGTACAGAGTTAAACAAAGAATTCTCACCTGAAGAACTTCAGATGGCAGAGAAACACCTTAAAAAATGCTCAACTTCATTAGTCATTAGGGAAATGCAAATCAAAACAACCCTGAGATTTCACCTTACACCAGTCAGAATGGCTAAGATTAAAAATTCAGTAGATAGCAGGTGTTGGCGAGGATGTGGAGAAAGAAGAGCATTCCTCCACTGCTGTTGGGGTTGCAAATTGGTACATCCACTCTGGAAATCAGTCTGGCGTTTCCTCCGAAAACTGGGCACCTCACTTCTAGATGATCCTGCTATACCACTCCTGGGCATATACCCAAAAGATTCCCCAGCATGTAATAAGGATACATGTTCCATTATATTCATAGCAGCCCCATTTATAATTGCCAGAAGTTGGAAAGAACCCAGGTATCCCTCAACAGAAGAGTCGATGCAAAAAATGTAGTATATATACACAATGGAGTACTATTCAGCCATTAGAAACAATGAATTCATGAAATTCTTAGGCAAATGGATGGAGCTGGAAAATATCATACTAAGTGAGGTAACCCAGACTCAAAAGATGAATCATGATATGCACTCACTAAAAAGTGGATATTAACCTAGAAAACTGGAATACCCAAAACATAATCCATACATCAAATGAGGTACAAGAAGAATGGAGGAGTGGCCCCTTGTTCTGAAAAGACTCAGTGAAGCAGTATAGAGCAAAATCAGAACAGGGAAGTGGGAAGGGTTGGGTGGGAAAACAGGAGGAGGGAAGGGGACTGATGGGACTTTCGGGGAGTTGGGGGCTAGAAAAGGGGAAATCATTTGAAATGTAAATAAATATATCAATAAATTAAAAAAAATAGAAAAAAAAGGAAAAAAATGTAGTGACCAAATGTCAACTAAAGAAATAGGCAGAAATAACTACAATTTTTCAGGATTCAGAGCATAATCCTGGGCCATGAGAGTCCCACAGCTTATTATATCCAAGGTGAATGCTTCTCTAATGATTATTTTTTTGAAATAAGAAGATGATATTTTCAGTACTCCATACCTTAATATAAAAGTTTACTTAAGTTTAATTGGTTTACTATTTTAGCTATGTTTAGGAAACTGATCTAGAGTTTTACATTGACACACTACAATTATTTTCAGTTAATATGAGAAGAATATGCGCATGATTAGTATTTTTCATGTGCAACACCTCATCCTTCAGAAATACATTTTAAGCCAATTGAGAGAGACTCATACTACACATTCCATTTGCAATTTCTTACTCTTATATAATCTCTATTCTAGGTTTTATAATATTGATAATGAATTAAATTAATGTATAGCATACAGATAATTAAGTTTGAAAAGTAAAGATACGTCTTGGAACCAGGCTGGAAAACTGTTCTTTGTTTTGTTTTCTTCCAGTTTTATGATCAAAAGAATATGCCAAGATTTGAGTAATTGTCTTCAAAGGTTCTTGTGCTAAAGGGTAGATGTCAATGGAAAATAAGGACCAGTGTAAGGACTTTGCACCCTTACTCGCTGTCTCTCCCTGACCATGTCAGGCGCTATTTTGCTTTATAGTGTGTTCCTCTCATGTGTTACATTATTTTAGACATAAAAATGATAGGACCAACTGATTATCTGGTGGAAAAGGAAACTCTGACCTAAAATGAACATTAATTGTTGTAAGTAGGTTTTCTCAGGTATGGCTTCAGTAATAGCAAGCCAACCAACGCGTGGTGTTTGGCAGGATGTTTATTTTTTTGAATGATATCTTTAGGACTTCAACCTAGAAGCCAGCAGAAGTATGGTTAAAGAAGACCAGGGCATCAGCAATATATGAGCTATTCTTAGATATTCTTCTGGTAAGTTTTCATTCTATCCATGTAGTTTCTGACTCTTCTCACTACCCACAATCCTTATCTTCAAACATGGGAGGAAAGGTATGAAAAATAGGAGGGAGGTTTTGTTCCTTTTTCCCTCTCTCCATGACTTTCACTGTTCTGACTTTCCCACCATTATCATCTTCTCCTTCTTCCTTTGGTCATATTTTCTCCTGGCCATAGTCTACCTTCATCTCATGTCCGAATTTTAGCTCCACATTTGAGTGTGTTTATGAATTTATTACATTCTCTGTTATGGTCTTGTGTTTCAAGATGTTGGGGCAGAATAATGCTTCTTAGTTGTGTGTGGCACCCTGCTGAGGCGTATTCTCAGAATCTGAGGGACAATGAGCATGCATGCAGCCTGCCAAAGAGGCTCAGAACTTGGCGCTACAAGGATGCACTTGCCAAAAGGGCTGGGAGGACTCACTCCTCCATGGCTCTTCCTTCCTAATTTGGAGACATTAACATCAGTTTCTTTTAGCTCAAGTCCCATTTCCATATAGAAATAAGCTCCTGAATCTCTAAATAGTAATCATGTTCTATGCAACTGAAAGTCTACAAAAATCCATCCCCTGCTGAGTTCAGTGTGTCTTCCACTAAAGATGAGAGTTGAAGATCACTTTTAAGTATTCAAAATGAAGGCATAATTAAGAAGTATTCTGAAAACCAAATATTCTACCCAACCATTTAAAGAATCATCCAAAGGAACTCTTGAACTTATCAAGGTTGCCAACTTGAGGCAGGATGGTCAGTATCTCATGTGGTTAAAAATTGAGAACCAATCAATGTTTGCCACCCTCATCAGCATCCTTAGAGAAAGGAATAATGTCTGTTTTCAGATTATAACCTGTGGTTCAGAACCTAGTTCTGCAGTTTAATCTCCACCACAATGTTTATTTGTACAGATATAACCTAAATGACCTGATCCATTGCTGATTCATTTCATATGAGCCACTGCATAATCAGACAACAGGAACAGAGCCTTAAGGGGTTGAGAGGTGAGTGGAGAGTCTGAAGGAGTTGCAGCTAATTTCAATGTAAGATGGGCAATTAAATCAAGTATGACTTGGTCAGCAGAAACACACAGAGAGGCAAGATATAAATAGAACTTAAAGGTGGGGGATGCTGAGGACCAGAGTCCCTTTCTGTGACTACATTCTCAATGATAATTTGCCAAAGTCACTAAGGTCCCAAAATTAGGAGGAGAAAATGTAGAACCTTTAACCCAATATCTAATTACAATAAAAGAATGCAATAAAATATTCCAGAATGTGGAAACACCTGTAGTGAATAAAAATCAGAGAAAAAAAAATGTCCAGTTCCGAATCAGACAGTAATGAGACCACAAGAAGGGTACCACTGAGCTGCTGGAATTCTTGTTAACAGAAAGGAAGCTAAAAAAAATAAAATAAAATAGTGAAGAGGTAAATTTTGAACCACAATGTGATTCAAATGAAAGGAGCATCTAGGCACAGTTAAGAAGTTAAAAGCTAGACTTCTTTTGAAGAGTATCCTGTGAAGGGATGCTAAGACATGACAAGGTGAAAAGTAAACCTGTCAGAGGGTTAATAGGACGTGTTCCCAACAAAGATTCTGGATTTCTACAGAGCCATTTATAATGGCTCTCTAACTTCATTTACACGGAAAAAATGTCTCTTTATATGAGGTACAATGGCTATTCACTAAATAGGATTAAAAAGGAGCAAGAAAATTTGAAATTTGTGTCCCTGGTTGATAGAAATTGGTTTAATTACAATTAAAAAGGTGATGGTTGCTTCAAGCTGCTTCCTTAACTCTGATATGTAGCATGAAAACCCTTTAAAAGTCCCCATTTACTAATGGTAAATAAATAGTCTCAGCGATACTCAATATCTTCTCTACCTCATAGCCATCTAGGTCTATGTGGCTTGATGAGCCACAGGTGAGGGTGGACTGTCAGAGTACAGAAAGAACAACAATAGGAGGCAGAATAAGCAGATAGATGGAAAGGGTCAGGAAATCATGCTGCACATACACTAGAGATGGTGGTCACAATCTTCTACAAATCATAGCTATCGCCTGGTTGCTTTAAAATTGGAATAAGGTGTTGACATAAACAACCCATGTGAATGATATCCATATGACCCAAACTTGAAGCCCAAGTAGCCCTCACAGATATCTCTCTTCCTGCTATAAAGAATAGAATATTAAGAGAAGGACCTTGTAGGTATTGAGCTTTATGTTTGTATTCAGTACTGAGTGTGCACCATTTTGACAGGTCCATTTGACCCTACTTCTGGTTTCAGCCACTTCTGACCTCTTTCATGACAACCCTCCTCTTCCAGTGGGTAAGCTCAGAAGAGAGAACCTGAATATTAATTCAAAACTGAGGCTTTCCGTTCTGTTGTCAAAACTGTAACAAATCATGTTTTACTAACATTGCCATATTAGTGATAGTTGAGTTGTCAGATGTACACATAGGCCATGCATTAAACAGAGAAATAATGTCAGAAATGTAGAATGCATTGGGACATGCCCAAGAACAGCTGATTTGTGAGTGGGCCACTGTCTCAAAGGGAATTGCTTTTATCTATGTGTGGTCAAGTCACTGTATGTATAGAGCTGTATTATAGAAGCTCTGAATGTATTTGAAATCCATGGCTCACTTTGAATTAGTAAAACGCTCTAAGAATCTCTGTTGTCTATTCAGTTTAATTGAAACATTAATGCTGTTCGGGATGAAATTTTATTTTAAAAACTGCATTGACTTGAACAGCGCTGAACTAATACTCACTTCCACTGGGAAGAGAACTGGAGTTAATGGGTTCAGGACGGGAATAGCATCAATTTGAGCAGCACATCACTTCCATTGATCTTCCAGAGCTTTGAACAAAGAACAGAATATTAGTCCCTTCATTGCCCAAGGAGGATGTTAACCTGAACCTCTGCAAGAGTGGGGACACTACGAAAGTCACCTTCCCCTGCAGGATGGGCCAGCTTCCAACTGTGAATAGGAACTTGGTTAGAGTAAAAGATTCTTTGTCATGTAGGTAGAAATTGTGACATTAGGGACTAGCCTGGGCTAGAGGATAAAACTTCAATGAAATTTGCAAGTTCATTTTGATTTATATACCTGTTGGAGCTGAGACTTTAAATGCACAAGGCTTTTAATCTAGGTATTTTAAACACTACTTGATACCACGGACTCATGTCACCCAACAGAGAGGACTTCAAGGACAGCGCTACCTCTGAACCAGAAGAAGACCCCAGGAAGGCTGACTCAGCCCAGAACATTTGGGACGGGGTTATTTTCTTTTGTTTCAACATTCACTTTTGACAGAACTGGCTTTTCTCTTTGCCCCTGCTGGAGAGCTAATAACTTCCTTCATGTTCACCTTACTCCAGTCGCCCCATACAGTCTAGTGCAGCTAACTCCACATGCAGGTGTGACAAGTTCCTTATTTACACTTGTTTTCACCTCAAATTTACTATCAAGATAGCCTAAGCAATAAAATGTGAGAACAGATCAGAGAATGTGACCAAACAAAATCAGTGGAAATGAACACGTGTCTTCCCAGTACCTTGCATTAGACAATGATACCAAAAGCTCTTCTGCTCTTGTCAGGGTTATTTGTTCCTGAGATTCCTGAAGATTCTGCATACATCTGAGAGTGTCATGACTGTGACTAACATTCAAAATAAATAACTTGGCCATATTAACTCTAAAATTCACTTTACTAGTGAGATGGATTTTACTTCAGGCCATCTAGGTCAATGGCCATGGAGAGGGAATTCCAGAGATGAAGGCTTTTCACAGAAAATGCTCAGCCTTCAGACCTGTGTAGTTCTAAATCAGAGGGCTTAGCACCTCCAAGCTCTCCAGCTGCTGCGAGGGCAAACCCAGGAAAGAGGTGGCCATTGGATATAACCTAAATCCCCTCTCTACTGCCTTTCCCTCAACCCTGAAACAGAATGCTGTTGAGGTCTGCTACCTTGATTCCCCGTGAAAGCAAAGAGGCAACTCATGAGGTATGGAAGCCTGGAGGGAACAAAGGCAAGTGTGGATGTGTGTGAGCTCATACTTTGGCATGATGAAAAGTAGGTACTCTTCAAAAGGTCTGCTCTGTGGCAGAGGGGCTCGTTACTGAGAGCAGAGCCGCACTGCCCACACAAAGGCAGGTGGGAAGGCAAGGGGCTTACTGAAGTCAGAACACAGACAATATGGAAGCAAAGATCGTTGAATCTTAAAATCTGATGGCTATATGCGAAGCCATTTAAAACAGTGGGGGAGAGCAAAGGGCAGTGAAGAGAGGAGGCTGGGAAATGTACTTGCCTGTGTACAATGGCCAGGTAACTTTTGTTTTGTGGGGATGTTAGTTGAAATTGGCTTTTATCGTTCCCAGTAAAAATGAAAATAAACCCATGTAGGCAAAATAATAAGCTCTTCCCTGGGATATGCACATCTTATTTCCAGAAACCAGTGAATACATTGTTACAAGGCAAAGAAGAATTAAAGAGGAGGGAGAGGAGGAAACCAAGTTTGTTGATCACCTAAACCTAAAACAGAGAGGTTATTTTTGATTATCCCCAGAGGCCCAGCATTATCATAAAGGTCACAAAGATTCAATGCCCTGGTGCTGTTTTAAAGACAGGCAAAGGGTCATAATCCTAGTACTTCAGAATGAGAGGCATCTAGAAGCAGAAGCAATAAGAGTTCTGGTCTCCAAGAAATAAACAGCAGTCTGTTTGGAACCATAAGTTTAGTTCACTGAGATTTTGGAACAAAAACTGAATGGTAAGAAGATTGGTTAATTTTCTCACTGCTATGACCAAACCTAACAGAAGGCAACTTTCAGCATGGCTGAAGGGATACAGTCCCATTACCCAAAAGAAGGTGGGCAGCCAGAGTAAGAGACACATGTTTACATTGTTTCCCTAGTCAGGAAGCAGAAAGAGCACAGGAGATGAAGTCAGCTCTAAACCTCAAGGCCTGCCCCCAGTGACTCACTTCCTAGATATAAATAACCTCCTCGGTTCCAATCTTCCCAAACAGTGACATCTTTTGAGGATCACATGTTCAAATAGGATAACCCATGGAGACATTTTATATTCAAGCCATAACAGTATATCTATGTTGTTTTCTGAGCTGAGATAGTTTTGTGTTGCAGCTGCAACTGGTTGTTAACAAAGAATCTGGTGGTCATCTAGCTTGCTTTCCTATTGTTAGAGTTCAGAATCACTGAAGGAAGACCCCAGTCTCAAATAGTATGAAAGATCAGAGTGTTTATTCTACAGAAACAATCAGTGTACAGGGGTGACCACCATAGCAAAATGGGAACCCCCCAGACAAAGGGACACAGGCTTTCTTATAGGGAAGTGTAATCTCTAGAAGGATTAGGTCATCTCTAAGGTGATTGGTAAGGGCCAAAGCCCTGACATTAGTACAATTTTGGTTATCTACTATATTAGGATTAATACTTTAAAACTTCATTGGTGGGTGCTGGGATGTCCCAGACAGACTGTGTTCCTGCATTATGAATTATTAACTCCTAGATCGGCTGTCCAGCACAGATGACCTATCCTGAGAGAGGGTGTCTTCCTTTCATGTGCCTATCTTCAGGCTGTTCCTTGGGTGGGAAATTTTATTGTCTTGTTCCTGGGCTCTGGGGTCTGCTGCTGGAGCAGATGGATTATGCCCCAGTTTCATGGTCTTCTGGCCTGGATGACTTATGACCTACTGCCTGAGTGGAGACAAAATGGAATGAATAGACCCCCCCCATCACTATAGTGCTAAATAAAATATTCTGAAGGAATGTGAGAAGGAAAGGGTTTGTTGGGCTTATAGGTTATAAGGAGAAACCTTATATATATTATCATATATATATCATCATATATATCATATATATATATCATTATATATCACCATATATTGGGGAAAACCAAGGCGAGAACAGAGGCGTAAAACAACCATGGAGGAAATCTGCTTACTGGCTTCCTGTGGCTTGCTCAGCGACCTTTCTTTTATATAGCCTCCACTCATCTGAATGGGATGGCCCGACCTACAAAGGGCTTGTGGAGTTGTAGGCCCGAGTCTGCTCTGCCACTGGGCACAGGCCACTTGAGGAGATGGAAGGAGAACTGAAAGGAAACACCTCTGGGAGTGTGAAATTGCAGTCTGAGATTCGGGAAAGCTGGAGCTGTTACAGAGATCCCTGGGCTGCCATGAGGCTGGGACTGTGGTGTTCTCATGCTCTTCGACATCCAAGTGTTGTGTGGCTGGGAGTTCCAGAAGAACAGAGAAAGGGGGGTCGGGTGGGTTGATGGGGACAGCGTCTACCCTGGGGTCCAGGACAAGTAAAGGGGAGATCCCGGCTTGTCCCAGTAGTGATTGTCATCTTTGGCTTGGCAGGCTTGGTAGTAGCTGTGGCTGACAGTGCAGAGAGGCTCTCTATGGGAGATTAGGGTGTGGCTTTGTAGGCCAAAGCCTTCTTTATGGCTCCCCGCAGAGAATCTTCATAAAAAGAGACAGTCTGTTGTTCTAAACAGTTTATTGTCATGGCAGAAAGTGGATTCCTAAAACCAAAGCAGGGTGGTCCTGAGATGAAATACCTTGTGCAGGAAGGAACATCTGGTAAGGGAAGCTTATTGGCTAAGCTCTCCGGGCCTCTAGGTACCTCATTATCGTGGAGAACTTGGTTTGGGGCCTACATGACTTGTGGTTGCATTTCTTTTATGTGAGAAGCATGGCACATGTTCTTAGTCAGGACTCTGGCAGGGAGCTGGGAGTCACCTAAGCCTCAGGTGTGTGCCCACTGAGTCTTCAGGTCTCGACCTGCTACTCTACCTTACCAAAGCTCCTGGCATGGTTTCATGTCCCACAGCTGCTTGCTTCTGTGCCTGGCAATTACAAAAATGCCTTAAAGAAATGGTCAGAGGCCAATATGGTATAGACAGCTCTTCAACTGACGCTGTCTCCAGGGTTTGCGTAATGTGGACAAAAACTAAACAGTGCCATGTGAAATTGTGTAGTTTGTGCATTAGGATTTACCTTGGGTAATGACGGACAGGGAATCAGCAAGCACTTCAGGAAATCAGCAAGCACCTGGGAGAAAGCAAGTAGAATTTGTTGCTTAAGTGGAAGTCGGGTTATTCTTTCTGCTTGGTCAGCCAGCTAGCATTGGGATTTCATCTCCTACACTTTATGTGATAACCTGTTGGGAGTGAGAACAACATTTAGCACTTAGAAGACCTAGCCCTCCGCATATAGTCAAGCCCAACCCTAAAGAGCAGATGCTAAGGAATGGCCTGCTAACTGGTCAGTCATATAGCTAAAAGCAACTGAAACAAGAGATTGGCAAAGGGGTGAACGGTCACGTGACATGATGTTTTCTGCAGACCTCAAGTCCATTCTTTGTAAGAGACTTCTCTTTATGTACCAAGCCAATCAATCCAAGCAAAAACAATGAAAAGAAAATAATCCTTGCTTCTTGCTTGACTTTGATTTGCACTACTGTACTTTAGGTCATTCAAAAGTGAATGGCAGCCTTAGAATTAACATTAACGTTCGCCAAGAGATAAAAATAAGGAAATGAACCTGAGATTAAATATACAATGGGGCCTCGGTTTTCATGTGACACCTAGAGAAGAAAAATAATCAAGTTTTATAGTATCACTGTTTTTCAGAAATGGATCATTGCCATTTATTTGTCGCTCACCAGTGTACTTTGATAGAGAGTAATGACCGGAAAGGTGGAAACAGCCAAGAGAAAAGCATTCCTAGGCTACAGTGGATTAGTGACTACATTGTGTCTCACCTATACATCCCTGTGACTCTTAACTACTGGTGACCTAATTGCTCTCTCTCTCTCTCTCTCTCTCTCTCTCTCTCTCTCTCTCTCTCACACACACACACACACACACACACACACACACACACACACACACACCAAGAATGGCTAACTGAACTTGAGAATTGAAGACAGGGAGAGCATGAGCCTGGGGTGTGGTCTTCTGTGAATGAGCAAGCATATTTTCAACACAATTGGCTGCCTAATCGTGTGTTGCAAACTTGCCTGATGTATTTGGATGTGTAAGCAATTCTGTCCTCACTAAAAGCCTTGTTGGGTAATGCCTTTGTTCTCCTTTTCTTACAAGGGAACTAGCAGAGAATAGAAATTGGAATTGAAATGATACTCAATATTCCCGTTGTGCCTTTTAACTTTTCTTTTCAAAATATTTTCCAATTAAGCTGGCCAATTGACCCAGCAATTATTATGCCTACAAACACTGAAACAAAATGCTAATAAACAGAAAATGTAGGTGATACTGAGTAGTTTTAGTAATAATGAAAAGATCTGTATTTTCTACTACATCATATCACTTATGTGGGATCACTTTTACTGAGTACCCCTTGGTACTAGGTACAGTGTTAACTGAATGGATAGAGCATTTATTTGGTGACTTTAAGAAATGTCTCTTAATGGTGTATTTGCCTAAAATTGGTTTGATACCTAAGTCACCTGTAGCTCCAGGAAACACTAGCAGAAGGCCAAATATAACTAGTCATATAGACTTCCACTAAGGTGTTTAGAGCCTATCTAAAATGTCATGTTGCTAATCTATTTCAAAATTATTCCACACTGATTAATGGGAAACAAAGGCAACAACATTCATGCTGTTACCTGAATTCATATGCAAACTAAGTAGACCTTAAACAAGTTGAAAAACAAAGATATTTGTCATAAACTATAGGATTTGGTGCCTCTCAAAACATATGTGCTTGTAATTTCTACCTAAGGATATTTTTTTGCATATAACATTCCTTTAGCCTTAGTAAACTATGTATTTTATATATTTAACTTTTGCTGTGAATTTGTCATGTCTGCCTATGTAAAACCGAGCTGATAGTTTCTTTGTAAGCAGTGGAAAGTGTACTTCAGTTCTAGCTTTTCACTCCAGTTCTGACTTTGTTGAGGTTACTGTAGTTTTTCCAGCTTTCATTTTCCTATCTGATAAAAGAGGAAATTTCGCATAGTACAAAGTAGCAATGAGCTTCCAATGAGATGGCTTGCAACTTGCCCACAGTGTTTCTACATTAAAAAAAAAAAAACAGTCTGTATTAAAAGAGTTGCTGTGGAAACAAAAAATAAGTATTTTGGTCATTGATTTTTTTTTTCAGAAACAATGGTAACTCAATCTTTGAGCACAACAACTAGAATCCTAATCTTGTAAGCCATATAAAACCTAAATCCTGTGGTGGAAAATTTTGCCATAAGCCAGGAGACACTACATCATGTCCTCTCGATATCCTGTCCAAAATGGCCTCTCTCCCTCCTGCTTCCTCTCTTTCCCTATCCAACCCAGAAGTCCCTCCTAGTCACCCACTGATTGGCTCCTTTATTCATTAGAGGATGGTTTATAAGAAGTCACCTAAGTATGTGACTCACTCCGTTTCCAAAGCCCCTCCCAGGAGAACTGAATTAACATCAAAACACAAACAGTACCAGGCCCTTCCACAATACTTCCCCCTTTCTGTTCTAATAAAATCTAAACTTTCATCTCAAATGTAAATTGAGCACAACTATTACCATTTTGTAATTTGTAAAGTACAAAATAGACCTACCTTAAAATTCTACACTTGACTTATATCCTGGAATTAGATTGAATGCCATCTGAAATCCTTCCTCTCAGATCTGTTCTCTCAATGTTAAGTAGCCTCGGTTGGCTATGAAATTATAAGTAGTCTTTAAACCCAGTCAGAAATCTGAGAATGACCAACATTAACTGAAAATATATAGTAAGCCTAACACGTCTTCCAGAAGTGAGACAAACTGTAAAGACAGCTGTCTACCTATAGAGTCCCATTAAATCAGGAAGCTAGAGCATCCATCTTTAGCCTTCTGACCCAGGATCATCTGACAGGCCTTTTGAAAAACAGAATTATTAAGGACTAGCCTATTCTGTCTCAGCAGAACTAAGCTGTCCTAACCTGAAAATTGTGTCCTTTCAAGAACAGTACAGGTCTGCAGAAGAGATTGGCAGTTTCTGCCCAGTGGCAACCTAGCCACAAAGTATCACCTCATTTGGAGATAAGATGCTCAGTTGCTTCTTTAAATCTACTATGGGAAGCTGTTAGGAGACAGATTTATCTCAATGACAAGTAAATAAATAACATCTTAATAAATAACTTCTTAAGACCAAGAAACTCCCCCATTTCCCCTACCCACCCCCCTCAAAATTATCTCAACACTCATATTCAGCTTGAAGAAGTCATGAAGAGTCATCGTCCAAGTCCCTTAGGCTTTGGGGCTGCAGGTGGTTAGTCTAAGGTTGTCTTTCTAGGGAATTTAGAAATGGTCATAATTGAAACAGGGTAGAAATAGCTAGAATTGATTGTATGGCTATAATCTTATTTGGTAGAAATCCTTGTAATTGCTACTAAATTGAAGTCACAATTTCTTATTTTGATACAGAATGTATTTTGATGCAAAATCAAGGTTTTCGTTGGTAAAATTTCTTCTATTGATACAAAATTTTTAAAAGTACAGGGCTTAGACCTATTTCTTCTATAACTTATTATAATCTGATCTGAGATGAATAAACCTGTAAGTTAAGGGCCAAATAGCAAATTCATAGCTAAGTTTATTGTTAGCCTGTTTTCAAGGTATTTACTTAGAAATAGCTGAGAGTGGTTAACAGAGAACAGCCCAGATTACTTTACATAGATAGTTGGTTTTCAAAAACATCAGAAATCCACAGAATGTGACATTTAATGTTATTTGGTCACTGATTTTTAGAAGATGAAAATGTGTTGGCTATTTCCAGGATTTCAAATTGACTATCCTCAGACAAATTATACAAAATGACAAACTCCACAATCATTGAGTACATTCATTTGTAAACCTTAGCAGTGTATATTAAAACTTTTTTCATTTACATATTAGACTAAATTTATATACTGTGTGTTTGGGGTTGGGAGAACATGACAACAATGTGAACTGGAAAGAAGCTGTCCATATAGACTAAGCAACTGATTAAAAACAATCACAAAGGAGCATTTGAGATATTTCATTTTTATTATTATTATTCGATATTTTATTAATTTACATTTCAAATGTTATCCCTTTTCCTGGCTTCCCTTCTGAAAATTCCCTATCCTATCTCCTCCCCACTGCTTCTAAGAAGGTGTTCCCCTACTCACCAACCCACTCCCACCTCACTGTCCTGTCATTCCCCTACACTGGAGGATTCAATCTTCATAGTACCAAGGGCCTCACCTCCCATTGATGGCTCCTGTGCGGTTGGAGCCATGGGTCACTCCATGTGTATTCTTTGGTTGGTGGGTTAGTCCCAGGAAACCCTGGGTGATCTAGTGGGCTGATATTGTTGTTTTTCCTATGAGGTTGCAAACCCCTTCAGCTCGTTCAGTCCTTTCTATAACTCCTCCATTGAGGACCCACTGCCCAGTCTAATGGTTGGCTGAGAGTGTCCACCTCTGTATTTGTCAGGCTCTGGCAGAGTCTCTCAGGAGACAGTTAATATCAGACTCCCATCATCAAGCACTTCTTGGCATCCACAAGTGTTTGGGTTTGGCGTCTTATATGCCCCAGGTGTGACAGTCTCCGGGTGGCCTTTCCTTCAGTCTCTGTTCCACACTTTGTCTCTATATTTGTTCCCGGGAGTATTTTGTTCCCCTTTCTAAGAAGGACTGAAGCATTCACACTTTGATCTTCCTTCTTGAGATTCATGTGGTCTGTGAATTGTATCTTGGGTATTCTGAGCTTTTGGGGTAGTATTCACTTATAAGTGAGTGCTTACCCTGTGTGTTTTTTTGTGATTGGGTTACCTCACTCAGGGTGATATTTTCTAGTTCCATCCATTACCTAAGAATTTCATGAATTCATTGTTTTTAGTAGCTGAGTACTCCATTACACTCCATTGTGTAAATGTACTACATTTTCTGTATCCATTCCTCTGTTGAGGGACATTTGGGTTCTTTCCAACTCCTGGCTATTATAAATAAGGCTGCTATGAACATAGTGGAGCATGTGTCCTTGTTATGTCTTGGAGCATCTTCTGGATATATACCCAGGAGTGGTATAGCTAGGTCTTCAGGTAATACTATACCCAGTTTTCTGAGGAACCTCCAGACTGATTTCTAGAGTGCTTGTACCAGCTTGCAATCCCTCCAACAATGGAGGAATATTCCTCTTTCTCCACATCATTGCCAGCATCTGCTGTCACCGGAGTTTTTGATCTTAGCCATTCTGACTGATATGAGGCTGAATCTCAGGGTTGTTTTGATATGCATTTCCCTGATGACTAAGGATTTTTCTTTAGGTGCTTCTTGGGCATTTGATATCCCTATCCCACAGCATAATTAAAATTTATTTGGGGCTATATTCAAGGTACTTAAGAGTATCCCTTCAAAGTTCCTATCAGACCCTGATAACAGATAAAAAGCTTTGGAATACATTAACTATAAAGCACTGTTTTCTGCAATGGAAGGACTAAGTGTGTCAACAGCTCCTGAGCAATTTAAGGGATTTCTCCCATATAACTTGTGAATGTAGCTGCCTCTGATGCTTCCCCCAGTGCATTTAAAAACTGCCTTGATTGATGACTTTCTTTGTTCTGTTATAAAACTCCATGTAACTGCTTCCATGTGGGACTGTGCTACCTGGGGTAGCTTAGCTCCTTGTATCATAGGCCATGGTCACTCAAACTTGGCTCCAAAATATCTATCTCTTATTCCCTTTGAAGTAAGAGCTATAGTATTTTTGGGTTTGTCTCTATGTCTGTTTGTTTTGAGTCAATGACAAATTTTGGGAGTTGGTTCTTTTCTTCTACTATGTGGATTCCAGAATTAAACCCAGGCTGTCATCTCTTCAGCAAATACCTTTACCCAATGAACCATCTCATTTGTCCTAGGGTTTTTTATCACCTTACATAATACTTTTACTGACACTATACAAACTGAGCACACTATATTTATGGATATATTTGTAAACACATATGCATATTAACAGCAATCAAGGTAAAAAGAAGCCATGTTTGAAAGAGAGCAAAGAGAGGATTATCTGGAGGGTGGAAAGGGGAAAGGGAAAAATATAATTATACTACAATGTCGGAAAAAACATATCGTTTTAAAAAAGAAAAAAAATATTAGGTTCCACCTAAAGAAGTTTCTAAGGACATTTTCAAAATGTTAAACACACACACGCACACACGCACACACACATACACACAATTTAACAAGAAAGGTCCTAACATATTTTGAGAAGTTATTGTGTGTCAGGTACATTGTTCAAATAGCTTTGTCCTCCTGGCTATGTTTGGCTCACTAAGAATGAAGGCTCTTTTTTTGTTTTTGCTTTTTTTGTTTTTTTTGTTTTTGTTTTTGTTTTTCGAGACAGGGTTTCTCTGTATAGCCCTGTCTGTCCTGGAACTCACTCTGTAGACCAGGCTGGCCTTGAACTCAGAAATCTGCCTGCCTCTGTCTCCCAAGTGATGGAATTAAAGGCATGCGCCACTACCATCTGGCTGAAGGCTCTTTTTGATGCTTTATTAATTACCTTTTCTGGAACTAGATCACTGTCTGATTTGTCCCTGATATCAAATAAATAAACAAGTGAATGGGCTCACTTCATCTTTGTTTAAGAAGCCCTGAGAAATTGTCATTGCAATCATCCCATTTTGCAATTATGAAGCCCAAACTGGAACAGAAATATGTTAGAGCTGCTTTTCACAGAGGAGTTTTAATCCAGCAACATGGCTACTCTGGCAAGGGAAGCTATCCAAAGATATTTGTGTGAATAGGCTGGAATATATATTTACCTTTAGTACACATCTTTAATCCCTAACAATCTAGGTAAGGTTAGTTTGTAGAAGGAAGTAGCCGTGTTTGCAAGAGATGTGTAATAGGAGGGAGTTGAGTGAGTGGACTTCTATCAGCTGTGCAGTGATTTGATTGAGCTGGGAGTTGAAAGTCAGTGTAGTTTGTGCAGTGCACTGGAGTTGAATTCATTCATGGTTTCATGCAGTTCAGTGCATGTCAGCAGAGGCAGTTGAAGATTAGAATGAATTACCAGAGTTAGTGTGAGGCCAAATAGAACAATTCAGTCAGAAACTGAGAGAAGCCAGATTGAGTCAGCCAGCTTGAAAGGAGTTTGAGGCAGAACAGCTGACTTGAACTAGCCAGGCAGAGTTAAGAAAGAAGTTGAAAGTATGAGCTTGTTCAGCAGTTAAGTCTTGGAGACTGAAAACATTCTAGGCTTATATTAGATGGCACGCAGGCTAGATGCTTTCAGAATTAGGCCTAGATAGCAGACAGAGACAATAGGTCTCAGAGACAACAACTGTGCCAGGGACTAAAAGCATATTTACAGCTTTGGTTACAAAGCATTGATACCTTATTTGGACCTGCCTGAAAACAGGACAAAATCCTGACATCTCTCCCTTCCTTAAGTATCTATCTCTTTTACTTTAGGTAAAGGCACAGAGATAAGTCATTGTTCTAAACACCTTCCACTTTAGAGTCTAGGAAGAACAAAGTTCTACAGGACAGACAGGTAACCAACCAAATAAAGGTAAGAGGCACCGTGGAGCAGAAGCAGCTATTTCCTAGGAACTAGATGTAGACTCTCAGGCAACAAACACTGCAGATCGGAATCGGAATCGGAGGCAATGATGGATAAGATCACATAGATAAGAATTGCATAATTATACATATCCATTGTTCCTTGCCCAGACTCTTCCTGTAGCTCATTTTGTTCCCTGAAGATGGACTTGGGGTCCCTGGGCCCCATTATTTGTTCCTTTTTACAATTTGGAACTATTGAATAAATCTCTTGCTCTTTGTCATTATTTACTGCTTCATTTGGCAGTTCTGACACAAAGATGAGTCTCCCTTGTTGGGGTTGCTGGACCCAGCCGTTTATATCAAAATCTCTGGCTATAGCCCTCTAAGGCTGGGGAACCCAAGCTTCTGTGTATGGAGTAAGAATCTACTGGGATCAGATTTCCTTTTCTTTTCCACCAGATAAAGTTCTTTCTCTCTCAAAGCACTTGGTGCAAAAGGACAAGGCAGCTTCTCTGACCCACAACTGTTATCTGTGCAGCCAATTAGTTGTGAAGTAGCTCAAATACCAAGATTTCTGAATCATCCAGTCTCCTCATTTCAAACCAGCTTCCCTCGATCAGAACAAATAACTCATCATTTATTGAAGTTAGATATTGATCAGCTCTCAAAAGCTGCCCACACTTGGTTTCTTTTTACCTTTGGAAAAACAGTTTCTTAGATCATGATTACTAAATTTAGTCATTGAATTTAGATTTGAGTGAATCAAAGGATTTTAAAGCTGAAAGTGACCTTCAAGGGCATCTGCTCAAATACTGTGTTATTTTTCTTTGTACGTATGAACATGCTCTTACACAGAGAGTAAAGCAATTTTTTGAGACAATGCCACTGAATTAGGAAACAAGTCAGGTTTGAAACTAAGTCTCCATGGACCCAGCTTAAGGCCTCAACACCCATCGAGTATGTGTTTTCAAAAATTACCAAGAGGGAAGTACCATATCTGATAGGCCTAGAAAATCCTTTAGGCTTCCTTGGAACATTAATTTGCATTGGTACTTGGGCTTCTTCCTCCAACTCTAGTTTGTGTGTGTGTGTGTGTGTGTGTGTGTGTGTGTGATGTGTGTGTATATGTGTGTGTGTGAATATTATGTGTGTGAAATATATGTTGATATTTTCATAGAAACATATGTATGAGTGCTCATGCACATGTGTGCTTGTGTACATGAAGGCTTACGTTTGATACTGAAAGTCATTCTCTATTGCTCTTCCTTCTTATTTTTAAAGGCAGGGTCTCTAAAGACACCCACAGCTCGCTGATAGAGTTAGTCTTGCTAGCCATCTGCTCCTGGGAACTTCTGTTTCTGCCTTCAAGGCTAGAATTACAGGTGAGTTGCCACATCAACCAAATATTTTTCTATTGGTAAGTATCTGAGTTCTGATTCTCTTATTTCCTGATTTGATCATTAATTTTAATTGTCAACTTGGAACAACATGGAATTACCCTCTAAAAGAGTCTCAGTGAGTGTTTGTCAGATCAAGTTGGGTTTTGGACATGTCTGTAGAGGATTGTCTTGATTATGGTTGTTAAGAAAAGTCCCAGGCCACTGTGGGTGGCACCATTCCCTAAGCAGGGGATTGCTACTAGATGTGATATGGCAGTATACTTTGATATTCTGCTATGACTTCCCAGAAATGAGAGACTACAGGGATTTGGGTCAAGGTATTTTATCATAGAAACAGAAATAAAAAATAGGACCCCCTATGTATACTTTCATATATAACTCTATTTACTCTGCCCCCAAGGCTTTTATTTTGTTTTGTTTATTGTTTTGAGACAGGACCTCTTTATCTTTATAGCCCTGTATGTCCTGGAACTTGACTTACCATGTAGACCAGTCTGCTTACATACTCACAGAGGTTAGTCTGCCTATGAAATGCTGAGATTAAAGTCATATGCCTCCTAGCATTTTAAAAACATTTTTGTTTCTATTGAGATAATATGTAATTCTTGAGTCTTGGAGAAGATTTGACCCCACAGTTTAAACCCTCAAATAAGCAATAGAAAGTTAGTTTCCCATAACAACCATGAAGAACTCCATGAATTGCTCACATAACTGATTTCTGAAGTATGACTCCTGTATGTATCAATAGCATCTTTTGGCTATCATGAATCATGAAGTTCAAACCCTAATCCAACTTCAAATGAACAAAATTCTGTTAATGCTTGACAAGTCAACACTGTCTGTCTGACATGAGCAGTCCATATGTCATGGAAAAAGAATACAAAGAAGAAAAGTTTAAAAGACTGAGGATCTTCAGCATCAACTTGGAATCTGGTTGTAATGTCTAGTTTTCTGTAGAATGGTATAGGAGAGAGTTCAAGTGAGTTTACTCTTCCATGTGATTTGAACATATCTTCCAAGTTTATTAACAGTTTCTTGATAATTTCTTAGGGCCTAGTAACAGATGAGGTAGTGGAGATTATTTTGTAGAATCATCCAACATCTGGAACATGAGCCAAAATAGGAAGTGAAAAGGGCACCATGTCAGTGTCACAGCATTATTTATTACAACTGAGGAGTTTTTTTATGCTAGGCATAGGAATTTTGATGTCTTTTTACCCAAGCTGGCTTCTGAAAGAAGAGAAGCCAGGTTACTAAGTGTAAAGAAATATCTGAGAGTGTGAGTCAAACAAGAAAACTCCATGATAATACACATAGTTTCAAGTCTGTCATGGAACTTTAGGCCACAAAATGTACAAAGGGCAGTACTAGTGAGATGACTTAGAGAGTAAAGTAGCTATCTCTAATTGTGAAGACCCAAGTTCAGTCCCTAGAACCCACATGATGGAAGGAGAAAATTGACTATCGCAAGTTGTTCTTTGACCTCCTCCACAAGTGTGCCATGGCATCTGCTTATTCTCTCTCTCTCTCTCTCTCTCTCTCTCTCTCTCTCTCTCTCTCTCTCTCTCTCACAAAACTTAAGAATAGCAGCTGAGACAGAAGGAAATATTTTCAAGGCAGGCAGCTACAGGCAGTGATATTCCACAGAATGCAGTGATGATTAAGCATTGACAACATTTGATGGGAATTCACTCATAGTTACTTAGAATATCAGATTACACAGGCAGAGTGCAAGGACATTGCTGATGAGTCCAGTGAACTCTCACAAAGGCAAGAGCCACTAGATCTTGTAATTCTGATCAATACATAGTGTGAATTGTACCTGGAGGCTACATTTAGGAGAGAGATATCATCTTCCACTCTTTCTAAGGAAAGGAGGGGAGGTTTGTCTATAAACATGAGTAAATATGGTTGGATTCCAGCTGTAAGACATCAGAGAATTTTTTTATCCAAAGTACTTACCTGTGATGGTGTAGGAGAAGGTGTTTGGGATCATACATTGTATATTGATAGTTTTGAGAAAGAGATATACTTGCTCCAAAATTCATGTCTAAAGAACAAACATAAATCACGTTCTAAAAGTTTGCTTGCAAATAAGAGAAGAGGATGCTGACCTGAAGCACAAAGAGGGGAAACTTTGCTGTCCCAGAAAGAGCCAGGGAGAATGGATGCCAGTTTTCAAAAAATATATAATAAATTGTGGTACTTCTGGAATAGTAGCCATGGATATGTGGTGCTCTATGTCTGGGCGAATTTAATACACTATAATATATATATCAGTTAACTTTTCCAATCACTCTGCTTTAATGCCCAATATCCCAGCATGAAATTATTTCCAGTTCATGGCTCTATGCACTGTTAAGCCTCGAGGTTTGGATCCTTAGTGTAAATATTTGTCTCAACTCATTGCCAATGGGGGATCCAATATAGGTAGAGAAATCATTGACTTGACATCAAATTCCCTGGCTTACCATTAAGGCAGATATTATTATGGACAATGACATGTCTGCCTTCTTGCAAAATGCAAGGCTGTAACTTCAGAATCTAGCACAACTTTAATAAGCTTCTTTATGCATTGTATATATTGTGAATTGCATAGAGCTACAGATGAATAAAAGCTATTTTTTTTAATTCAGGTCCAAGTCCCACATTCAATTTCACATATCTCTACTTTTTGTTGTTGTTAATACAGGGATGCATGATGTATCTCTGGAACCACGAGTACCCTTCATTGTGATCTGTCATTGAATGTCCTTTTTACACTAGGTTGGCTGGGGAATGTCTTAAAGCTAAGTCACAAAAAGTGTTTATTTATTCAATACTGTTAGGGCCAAAGGTAATTGGAGGCTACATTTGGTAAAATATGAGTCTAACCCCAGCACTCAGGAGGAAGAAGAAGGTGGATCTTGTGAGTTTGATCTACATGGCAAGTTCCACCCCAGGAAAAGCTACTACATAGTGAGAATCATCCCACACATGCCACCAATTAAGTGAGTAGATAGATATTTATGGTACCTTAGTGAGAAAAGAAAACTTTTTGGCTTAAAATTTACCTGGCAATAATCATTAAACAAAAAGTTGTTACCTACTAGCCCCCTAATGTGATAAGATATAACTGCTTATAAGACCGGTATCAAAGAAAATGAACTCTTTAAGCCATAATTTGTGAGTCTCTGGGCATGTGATATACTCATTCCCCTCAAAAAAAGTAGATTTAGATTCCTTGGTAATTTTTCTGGATATGTCATTCAATTTCTTCTAAGGTGCTTGAAGTCTGCTTTGATGTATGTTCTTAGTGAGATTGCCACTTAAATTTACATTCAAGTTACCTAATAATTTTTCAATGTGTTAAAATTAACACCTACAGTATCAAATGTGCCACACCCAATTAGATAATTAGGATAATTTAGGTTATTTGTCCAATACTTAAGATGATAATTATTGATACACACTTCACCAATAATGGTTTTGCATTTCTTCAGAGGAGAGTATTACTGAGTTATTTCCATTTTATAGAAGAGAATATTCCTATAACAATGGAGAAATAGAAGGTGAGATACATAATGTCACATAAAACAGACAACTGATTATAGACAGAGATGAATATCGAATGACCCTTCGACAGGAATACAGTCTGAGCCATGTGAGAGGCAAATGTGGAGAATGTTTCACAAAGCCTGTGTAGCTCTGCACAGGTATGATGCAAAATGAACTTGTCTAACATTTTGCAATTTTTAGTTTTCAGATAAAGTTAAGGTAATGTCTATTATCAACTCCTCCAGGAATAAAGTGAAGTATGCTTTTGAAATTCTCACAAAAAAGGCATGTCCCATATTTTCTGCAAACCTATTTCTTTCTATTAAGGCTCTGTTGACTTGTGTGTGTGTGTGTGCATGTATGTGTGTGGACTAGCTACACACTAATTATCTACTCTGTGGATCAGAGTAGTCCTTGGGTAGATGGCCAGCACTAAATGTTGGAGTATCACAGAATTTCAAGACTCTCAGCTCACACTCATGCTAGTTTTCATTATATTTTGAATAGCTTAAATTTTTAGCTTGAGGAATAATGTGAATATAGTATTATAATAGCTTTATATCATGTGAAAAATTTAAATTTTTTAACTTTCTTCTGAGATTTTTTTTTGTCCAATATGTTTCATCAAAAAGACTAGAACTTTTAAATTTTTGTTCATTTTGCCCAGTACTTAGATATATTTGAGGAAGAACTAGGTAGGGAGGTCAGATCAGACACTCTTCCTAGTGTCACATGTGTGAAGAATCTAGGTTGCTACTGTCACAGGAAAGAAGAAAATAATACCAAGGGGGGGCATTTGTCTCCTAACAGTACCTCTGACTGTTAGTACTGTAGTATGCCTGTTGCTCACCACAACTTCCATAGCAGAATGGCAGCTGCCTAATGAACTCAAGCTCTTCTACAAACATCTCAACAGGGTGGGGTGCTCCAGTCTTAAAGCATGATGTCTTCAGCATTGCAATGGCGACAGGAAGACCTGAAAATTACATTGTCTTCCTAGCAGGATCATTTTCTTAAACACATCTCTACATTTTTATCTCCTATTATTCACCTTCACATCTGCCTTTGAATGATCATGGTCATTCCTTTATTGTAGTGTCAAATATAAAGACAGGGCCAATATATTGTGTCAACATTTTACAAAATGTTTTATAAGAACAATGGAAGTTAATGACCTGTGAATTTGGAAGATGAGAATTATTTCAAGTAACAGATTAGTGGCTGGAGAGATGGCTCAGTGGTTGAAGATCACTGGGTGTCCTCCTAGAGGACCTGGGTTGTGTTCCTAGCACCTGCAGAGTGTCTCTCAACTCTATGTGGCTCCAGTTCCAGGATATCTGACTTTCTTCTGGGCTCTGAGGGCACTAGGCATGCAGATGGTGGTGCAAAAATATCCAGGCAAGCACACACACACATGCAAAATAAACATTAAAAAGGAGAGGAGGGGAAACACTTATTTGAATTATCGGAGTGAAAGTTCACAACAAAGTTTTGCAGCTAGATGCATGCCTTGGCTTAAAGCCATGCTTTGGTTTATTATGTTTGTCTGCATGGCCATGTGTGTATTGACTCTTATATCAGAGTCACCTATAAGTTGAAAACTTCCCATAAGACATAAGCCTCAACTCGGCTCTGGTGTCCACTGCTCTGTCCATCTACATAGTGTTTTATTTTATTATGGCCTGACAGTGACTAGACCAAGGTCTGTGTCAGATTCCCAGTGAAGTCATATTTTCCCTTTTCTGATTACATATTCTTTTGAAGTAATTTTGTAAATCTTCATAGAGTTTTCTTTAAAGTTTAAAGACTAAATAATAGTTTGAAGATGCAGCTGAGATTTTTTTCTTCAGCCTTCCAACATTGGGATTTGTCTAAATCCAATATTCTACAAGACATGCGACCATGTGACTAGATGACAATCAAGACTGCTTCACCTTTACTGTTTCTGTCCTGGGAATTCATGTGACTCACCACTATAACTGGAGTTTGTTTAGCTATATTCTATATTATTCTTAAAAATTTGAAGGTAACTTGTGACCCACACTTTAAAAGCATTTCAATCCAGTCTGACCACACAAAAATATATCTCTGCAGCATAGTGTGTGTAAATAAAATAACATGAGCTTGAATAAAGAGCTAAATACAAAGTATTTGCCAAATCAGTCTTGCTTCTTTTTTTATACTGTTAGTTTTAATCCCTCAGTAATGTTCTATATATTAATATAAAGAAGGCCCCAGCACTTTACTCTTATTATATCATCATTAGTCATTTAACAAAATACACTGGACAGGGAAAGTTAATATCCATTTACTTCCAACTAATCAATATGAAAAAGATGAGTTTTAAGGTTCAAGAAAATGTATCTCACATTCAAATTTAATTTGAAACAATTCTTATCCTGTGGACAGCATGTCAGTTATGTTACGCTTTCACTGGGATGACAGAAATTGTTAAATTATACATAAAATAAAAATATACTGAACACATTTATGCTCCATTTCACTTTTCCAAACTTTTCTCTACAGAGTTCCTATGTTTCTAGGGTTTGCCTCAAAAAAGGTCTTGTATTTATCCCTAGAATCTTAGAAAACTATTCAAAACTTGTATCTACTCTTCCTAGGTATTCTCTAAATAGTGCTAATATGTCATGAGCATGATCAATGTCTATGTGTATCTGCACACATGTGCACACACATGTACAAAGGGTTTATGAAAGAAAAAAAGAAGTGCTCCTCTCTACATGTTTTAAGGTTTGACATTTATAATGCTGAGGTCTATTTGAATAAAAACAGGAAAATAAACAACAAAGATTACTAGAGAACACATTTGAACCCAAGGATAATTCTTATTAGATGCATCTGACAAGCAGCTAAAATTTATATTGACTACCTTTGGGTATGATCTATTTTGGAATTCCTCAGTTCCTAGGAGTTTATTTTTCAACAAATTGCAGGGCATGGACACACAACTTTGTGACTTGTCTTTAGTATGGAAGAGTGATATCTCATAAAGAATAAAATCCTAGTGGTTATAAATGGGTCAAAAAGACTTAGATCTTTTTTATTTGTACTTCAGAAATGTAACCAACTGAATGAAATGGTTTCATATACATTTTTTTTTACATCCAGTATAAGTGACACACTGTTCATACATTAATTCTAAAGAAAAAAATGTACATCCCTCTTTTCTGTTAAGTAAGATTTGTCAAGTGTTCTTGGATGGAGAGGGAAAAAGCCCCTTTCATTGCAACCCGAATGAATGAAGCAACAAGAGTAAATTTCTTTCAATAGCTAATATGCCAGTGAAGTTTCTGTCCAGGCGTGTGTTAATATTAACATGAGTAATAGGAGGTCTTACAAATTCTCAAAAAATGTAAACGCCCAATTTCAAAAATTTACAAAATAGCCTATTGGATGTTGCAACGGAATCTGCCCAGGGACATTAAAGTCCAGGACCATTTATTTTAAGTGAACTTCTGTAGCTCCAGTCCTAGCTGGCTGTTCTTCAATTCCCTAATCACACGGAAATGCATTCCTAGGAAGTCAAGCAGCTGGAGACACAGAATGCTGATGACGGTTCTCTTTATCTGACTCATCTGAAGAAAACCCAGTTAGTGGTAATTCTACCAAATACTTGTAACAGTCACATAAAATTTTAATTGATTTTCAAACAATACAGCGGTGCCATGAATCCAACATATAGAATATAAGTCTTAAGCCCACTAGGTTTAAGTAATTGTGTCTTTGCAGACTAAAACTATGTAAAATAGAATCTGGTAACTCCCTGGTGTTAGAGGTAGGCAGTTTTCTTTCAAATCCTAGGTTTGGTCCTTTATTTTATTCAGCAGTGAAAGCCATGAATACAGAACAAATAACAGCTGTTACAATTCTCAACCATGACTTCTAACGTCAGAGAATTCAAAGTATGAACATAGTACACAGTAATGAAAAGTATCAAAAATTAGTTTACCTCAAAGAAGATAAATAAAACAGGTATATCCCACCAATACATAAACAGATGTTTGTGCTACAGTTAAAATTTGCTGTATACAAAAGATCATAGTCCCCATAATCAGCTTATGGTAGAAGCAAGAATACATGAGCCATTTAAATTGTCAGACATTATGCTTTATAAGGTATGCACAGAAGTTCAAGCAATAAATACATACATTAGTTCAAAGCCTTACAATAGCTACGCAAAGCAGATGCAGAAAAGGAGGTTTGCTATGACTAGCAAGCAATGATAGAAGAGTAAAAATCCATGAAATGCATTGAAGCAACATTTTTCTTAGAAAAAGTCTGGTCATTTATGGGTCCACCAACATTTTTACATAATATGCACAATTATCAAAATACAGACCAAGCATTTCAGAAAACTCCAAAAAACCTAAAATCTATTTTCAAAGCAATTGCAGTTTTGGAGGTTTTTCTGGTATAATGTGCAAGCAGCTATTTTTTTTTTAAAATTGTATTCATATAAAACCCATGCAAAACTCTACAGGTATATGCATTCTGTGGCTGAGACTTCCTTTCAAAAGTTTTGAAACTGAGGTATGCATACTTTAGCATTGTAGTCTTAGGCCACCCTCCCGATGGAACAACTCTCCAAATTACTTCCAGTCCATCAAAGCTTTTTGAACATGCACCTGAAAGACTCGTTTCCCTTTCAGATTATCCCTACAGCAGTATCCTAGACATCAGAGAACCATCCTTCAGAATACCAATCTCTCCTTTGATACCACACCAATAACTTCCGGTTCGTTGATCATGACCCAAAGACAAACATAATGAAAAGTAGCAGGTACTGTGACGTTCTCATGTTTCATGCAATCTGCCGTAATTGTTCTAACTTTTTTCTCTTTTTTTCTTGTTTTTTTTTCTCCTTTTTTTCTTTTTTTTTCCTTTTTTCTTTTTTGCAGAGGTAGAAGCTTTCAGAAAGCCTTTTGGGTAAGTGGGAAAACCCTTTGAAAGCCGTTATGTCCTTTTATTTGGTGTGATAGATGACTGGGTATCTCTCTAACTCTATTTGCTGACTTCAGCAAAGGATAAACATTGAGCTTAGTTTGCAAGAACCGGCTCCATCCCATGGAACCGGGACATATGTTAAGCTCTAGCAGCCACCTTCTGTCAAAACTGTTTGTAAAGCAATAACCATAATCAGGTTATGAGGTCCCTTGGTTGGGGGAAAAAGTATTATCAAGACTTGGCACAGCACATGAAAAGCAACACGTAAAGTCTCTAGGTTTTAAGCAAACATCTGACTATGCTATCTTCAACTACACCATAACGTATTATCATAGTTTTGGGGTTTAGAGTTGTCAAGAAAATCAGCATTCCAACAATTTGGCCTGCACAAGTCTTTGAAGGGAGTGTGTTAGTGTTCATATCCCGTATAAGCAGAGGCAGAATTATATGTAACTTTGGTTTGACTGAAAATAAATACCATGGGCTACACTTGCTATAATCTTTGCTTTCAGTGTAAAAACTCAGCTAGATCACTTTAAAATCAATAGGAAATTAATTTTTGGCTTTACTAGACCTTTTATGTTTGGTTCCTACTTTTTGTTTTTTTGTTTTTTTTTTATTATAACTTAAGACTATAAAAAAATAGTACACAACAGAGATTAAGACCATACAAGACATGTACTTCTAACAACATGTACTCACCACCAAAAAGATGGGGAAAACAAAAACGCAATGTACTATATATATATAACAATACGCAATCTGCATTTGCATCAAGTACATAATTGTTTTGGTCAGTGATCCACATTTGTTGCTTTCTAGCATGTCATAACTTCCACTGCAGATTTTGTCCTCACCTCTGTCTTTAATGAAAGCAAATCTTCATTGCATTTAGATGGACTTTTGGCCTCAGAAGATTACTCTGTGACTGAATGAACTCTTTTAGTTGTGGTTTTTTTTGTTTTTGTTTTTTGTTTTGTCATATTCGTTTCTTTGTTTAGGGCTAAATGAAAAGGTCCCAGAGGTCATCAGAAAACAGCAGGTAGTTCATGGAAAAGGTTCCTTTGTACTAATTGAAGTTACAGAAGGCTGACCAAAGCATGTGGCTGCTTCTGTCCTTGAGCTCTTGGCCATGGTTAGAGTTGGCTTTGGTTTGCAGCTGTAGCCTTTGACTGTGTTTGCAGGTAGACAAAGCTTTATCACAAGGAGGTAAAGAGTACAGTTGTAAGATCTATGCAGATATGCAAATGTTTCTATGGTGCTTGCACAGATAATGTTAGCTTAGGATTGCACTTTACATCTTTACACTAACAGCACAGACTGGAAGCCTAAGGTTTTAGATGGTTGCAACAGTCTAATTACTGTGTTTTGTAAGAACTAACTTATGTCATTTACAGTTGGTGGCACCAACATAAAAAACTAATGTTCTGTTGTTTAAAATTCAGCTAGATACAAGCAGTGACACTAATTTCTGATACTACTCCTGTGCAAATTAAAAACAATAGCAACAAGTTGAACTTGACCAGCAATTGTTTCTAACATTACAACTACTGAATGCTGGAAAATTCACATTAATGAAACTAACACTATTTTTGGCAGTATATGAGGCGCAGTTGCTTTCTATAGGACATGGATCCTCATACTCAGTCATTTCATGAACCCTTGAGAGCCACATTTTTTAAATGGGCAGAGCCATTATAGAAAGAACAGTTCTTTCTTTTCCCAAGAAAATCAGTTTTTTGCCTTTTTTTTCTAAAAAAGAAAAAAAGGAAAAAAGAAAAGAAAGTAGAATAAAACAAACAAACAAATGAACAAAATAACGACAGAAAGAGAAGAAAACAAGCAATTTGCCTGTTGGTTCTGAATCCCAAAGGGCTGGCTTAGTAAGTTCCTTTAGGGCTGTCTCCTTTATCCATGCTTAATAAATAGTCACAGTAAAAATTTGTCAACTATTCATGGTTGTGGAGTGGTTATGAAGGTCAGTGATATGTCCCTTCACACTGAGGTGTCACAGTTCATTCTCATTCCAGGTCCTCAGATAAAGGCTCTTCCTCAATCTCTCTGTCATCTTCTAATTCTGGACTGTGATTGGCTGTTGTCACTAATGACATTGGACAGTCTTCATCCTCCGCAATCACGGGTTCTTCCTTGACATGGATTGAATGTCTGAAAAACATGTGAATGCAAAAAGTTTTACTAAATAACTACTAAGCAAGAGCTTAGCAATTTTGTCATGAAGAGGTCAACTGGACAAGGGAAGAGCACCCAGTGTCTTCCCCAACTGCCTCTGACAGAGGGCACAGGCTGATTAGCTACTTAGTTGCAGAACCATGGGCCAGGCTTCAGCTGAATATGTGCATGGGTCTCCACATGCTGGGCTGTGTTGTTGTTCCAAATGGAATGCTTTGTTAGTATTTGTTAGAAACAGAATAAGGTTAAAGGAATAACAAGCAAATAAGTAATGGATAAATTAGAATGTTCCTACGTCACTGAGGTTTAACTGAGAGTGCTATTTATCAGTATTTCAGATTCAGTTTTATAGCTTTATTTTTGGTGTGCTTTTAAACTGAGTGGTATGGACTAGATTGCCATGTCTGTTGAAACAAATACTAACAAACTTCAGGAAGTAAACAGAGGCTAAAGCATTTTTATCAACAGGATGCCAGCAATGATTTACAAGCACAGACCTTGATGTTTGTGTGTGTACATACATTATGTAA